>NC_133457.1:77881315-78183190 GCF_048565385.1 Saimiri boliviensis
GCCATAACTTAGGTTCCAAGTGAAGAGGAAAGCGGACGTGGAGTAGGGGGTAAAAGTTTCACTTCATTCTGATGCTAGAATGCCGTCTTATCCTCCATTATAAATCAATTACTTCTTGCTCCCCCACTCAGGACCTGTCAGTTTGTGTCATTGGCAGAGAGATTGTCATCTTTGTCTTTCCATGTACTTATGTATCATTGCAGGGTTGGCTGGAGTTGAAAACAGATTGAAAGAGATCTATGAAGTAACAGAATTATTACAAGACAAAACAATGCAAGAGGTTGTGGTAGCAACATCCACTCTGTGGCATAATAACCTTGGTCATGATGTTACAGAAGCCTGATGCAAATGTATACATTTGCAGTCATGAGCTAGGACAACTTTCAGGCTTGAGTCAAAGGCTGATCAAAGATACTAGTACCTTCTCTCCAGCCTTCCCAGCCGAGGAGTGGTTTACCATGTACTTGAAGAAGCTGTGTTGGATCTCACTGGGGCTGTTTGAGTTCATATAGCAATGTTTGAATTCGTGTAGTGGGTGGGATAAAATAACTGAGCAGAATTTTCAAGGATAGAGAGGAATTTAATATCATTACTCCCTTTGATCTTTTCTCATATATTATATAACTTTGAATTTCAGGGCATTTCATATAGATTTATGGAGGAAAATCTATTAAAATAAATTCTTCTAGAAAATGACCCTCTCAATGTTTGAGATGATTTTTTATCCAAATAATATTGTGTTCGATGAGAGACTCCAATATTTAACTTTTCTTGCATAGCTCACATAAATATGATCAGACTGTCAAACCTAACTCATAAAAATCTCTGATCTCCTAGGTAACGCTAAGATGAGGAGAGAAGAAAAAGAGCAGCTTTTGAATCAGAAGATGGAAGCAGCAAATCCCGCAGGGATCCTGAACTAGGAGAGGAGGCCCTGCCTAAAGTTTCTGAGGTGGCAACTGAGCATCCACAGTTGGGGGACTGGTGAGAGAGGCATTTCTTTTTGCTGAGTCGAGGACACAGAAGCAAATCGAGTGACTTATTCTCAACAATTTCAGGTAAATGATTCTTTCCAAGGACACAGTTTCCTTTGAGAAAGATTCAAAGACCAAAGTGACTCTGGTTTATGATCCTAGTTGCAACATGAATGGGCTTTTCAGGGACACAGGTGTGTACTACACATTTCCCCATCAATATAACTCAAGGGTTCAGGGCAGAGTTGCAGCAGCCACCATGTCATTCTTCAGCTGGTAGAGGGTAACAGGGAGTACTCAGCACAGTTTTAATTTCAGGAGTTTATAGCCCAGCTGGGAAGCCAGCTTCCAGCATGCACGCACACACACACACACACACACACACACACACGCACGCACAAACTGGAGGATGATTGAAGAAATCAAGCTATATCCCTAAACATGCATGTATGTATGTATGTACACATTCATGTATGTACATGTAAGTCAATATGTGTATGCATGTATGTGTGTGCATGTGTACACACATGCATATGTAAGTATATAAGTGTATATGTGTAATGGACTGAATGCCCTCCTCCCCAGATTCATATGTTGAAATCCTAATTCCCAGGGTCTTTGAGAGGTAATTAGGTCACGAGGGTGGAGCCCTCACATATGAGATTAGTGTCCTTATGAGTCATGAAAAATTAGCTTGGCATGGTGGCGTGCAGTTATATTCCCAGGTACTTAGGGGGCTAAAGTGAGAGGACAGAACCCTGCACTCCAGCCTGGGTGATGGAGCGAGACCTCGTCTCTAGAAGAGTCATGAGAGAGTTTGTTTCCCCTCTGCTCTCTGTCACATGAGAATGTAAGAAGTCAGAGGTCTGTCACCCAGAAGAAGGCTATTGCCAGAACCTAACCATGCTGGCACCCAGATCTGACTTCTAGCTTCCAGAACTGTGTGAAATAAATTCTTGTGTTTACAAAACACCCAGTATGGTGTTTTCTTAGGCTGCCAGACCTAAGACAGTGTGTATGCACATGTATTTGCACAATAACCACCACAGACATAGTGGTTTAAGACAACTGTAATGTTTTACTGTTATGTCTCACATTTCTAGGCGCTGACCAACCTCAGGTAGGTGGTCCTTACTTGGCTGCTTACACAATTGCAATCACATGGTGGCTGGAACTGGAAACATGAAGGCTCAAACACTCACTTTCTGTCTGGCCTCTGAGCAAGGGGAACTCCAACACCTGAGAACTGGAAGCTTCTCACATAGTGAGAAGTGGCTCAGAGCTGCAGGTGCACATATCAAGAGAGTGCTGGAGGAAGTCATACGGCCTTTTATTATCTGGCATAGGAAGTCATGCAGAGCATTTCCACTGCCTTCTGTTGGTCATGGAAGTTACAAATATCTCATCAGTCTTAAAGGAATGGGAAGTGGACTCTACTTCTTCATTTTTGGTGGAGAAGGACAAGATTCTGGAAGAGTATGTTGTCCTGGAGTTCTTGCTGTGGTCACTTGGGAAGATGCAATCTGCCACTATTTATCTGTACCTAAACTGATAATCATAGCTATAACCATACTGATAACAATTGATAGCTATTAATATGGATCAGATAGTGAGTGAACAGTGAGGTGAGGAAGGCAGGTGCCGTGAGCCGGCACAGTGCGTGAAGGCTGCATGGAGCGAGTCAGGCTTGAGTGGAACCTTAGAGAAGGACTGCAGGAGGAAGTTCAGGTGGACAGAGAAGCAGAGACAAGGTGTGGGAGTGGGGGAGGGGCAGAGCCATCCATCCAGATATTGAATGCGGTGGTGGCTCTTTAATGCAGCTGTTCCCAACCTTTTTGGCATCAGGGATCATTTCCGTGGAAGACAATTTTTTCACGGAATGGTGAGAGGGGTGGTTTGGGACAATTCAAGTGCATTACATTTATTGTGTTCTTTATTTCTATTATTATTACATTTTGTAATATATAATAAAATAATTACACAGCTCATCTTCATGTAGAATCAGTGGGAGCCCTGAGCTTGTTTTCCTGCAACTAGACAGTCCCATCTGAGGGTGATGGGAGACAGTGACAGATCATCACACATCAGAATTTCATAAGGAGTGTGCAACCCAGATCCCTCGCATGTGCAGTTCACAACAGAGTTCATGCTCCTATGGGCATCTAATGCCACCACTGATCTACAGCAGGCAGAGCTCAGGTGATAATGTGAGCCATGGTGAGTGGCTCTAAATACAGATGAAGCTTTGCTTACTCGTCCACCACTCACCTCCTGCTGTGCAGCCCAGTTCCTAGCAGGCCAGGGATTGGTAATGGTCCATGGCCACTCGGGATTGGGGACCTCTGCTTTAATACATCTCTCCTTGAACAAACAGCCAAGTTCTCCAGTGGAAACAGCAGCAGCTTTTAATGTCTGAACACCGTTGTTCCCATTGCATGCTCTTTCCTGATCCTCATAACTCAGTAGCTCATAGAGCTTCATAGAGCTGAGGCCCAGTTCACCAAGTAAGAAGATCCACTTGATCTTCTGAGGCAAGTGTCCTTCCTTCTACACCACAGCAGCCTCTTCAGAATTAACACTAGACATGGTTTCTTTCACATTTCTCCCCAGTCTTAAAGGGGAAAAAATATGCTTATGCAAACCGTTTGTTATTTTCTAAAAGAAATGACTGTACCCAGCATCTGAAAGACCATGTGGAATTGCATTAAATTTCACAGTACATTAGAACCCAGAATGGGACCCGAGACTAAAACTGGCCAGTTTCCTAGTTAGCCTTTTAGTAAGCCTCAGGCTGGAGAAACACGACCCTGGAGGACACTGGGTCTGGGATTTTGCTCCTTACTGCAGGCCTCACTGCGATAAGTGTCTTTCTCCAACCAGGGCTTCCTGTTAAGATGAAACAGTCCTAGCCCCATGTACCCAAAAAAGGGACTCGTTCAGAGTTCTTGCCTTATTTAAGTGCCGGAAATGTCTACTTGTGTCTTGACATTTGTCATAGGCTAAGAATGAGCTAGGAGCTGACTCAGACTCCCCTGCTGCCTGAGATACATCCTGACGGAAAGCATGCTGGCACCTCTGGTAGGGACTCTTTCTGTGCCCCAGGACCCCTTTTTATTGTGTGCACATTTTATGACCATGGGCTGCTGGTACCCCACTGTCTGCATGGTGTGTTGGAACCCACAAGGGGAAGGCAGGAAGAGCTGGTGTTGGGGCTTGCAAAAGAGCCCAACTTACACCAGAAAGAAGTTCAGACACTGGGGAAGAACAAGCCCGCTGCTGTTAGTGCTCCTGTTAACTCCTCTGAAAGTTGCAAGGATGGAACTGAAGCTGGCAATCAAGGCTCTGTCCGCCTCCCTGGAAAGCCCTTTACCATTCTGCTAACTCTGGCTCCCAGAGTGTTTCCACACCCAGAGGCCGGCACCCAGGGATGTGTTGTGCTGAATTTCCCACTGTGGGACTCTGCTGGATCCTGTGACCTTCTGGACATCCTACCTTTCCCGGTCACACTGTGTGCTCTCTGATCAGTTTTTCCAGGGAAGACTTCCAACACAGCTTTCACAGGAATGCTCATGCCAGGCTCAGCTACTGGCAACCCAGGCTAACTCAGGAACCACACAAATGCTGCTTCTTCCACAAAGATTCCCTTGATCATTCCAAAGGAATCCTGCAATAAATCACTATAGAGATTGAGAACCAACCACGTGAGTGCAGGCTGGAGGGTGGGCGATGGACAGCACCTTGTTCCCCACAGCCCTGAGCTATGGATATGGTTTCATATGCTCCTTTAATGTGATAGGGTCCTGAATGAACCACGCACATCACTCCACAGCCCATCAACTCCTAAACGTGTTTGTTTTTGCTCCGTGGAAAAGTGGGAAAGCACTTTTCCTGTTGAGACTCCAGCATGCCTATGGGACCTTGCTGCCTGGAGACTGGCTGGCTGGTGTTGAGGATGGATTGATGCTAGACTATACTTGCTCTGGGAAATCATCAATGAGAAATGGGTGAGGCCGTGAATGCAGAAGCTGCAGAAACAACCACCCATGGCCAAAGTTTCCATTCCCTTTGCCAGCCAAAGGGAGCCAGGGGTGTCCCGAGGGCAGGTCTGACTCGTCTGCACTGAGAGGCAGCAGGGAGAGTATCTTCTCAGTGTTTTCACTGGTCTTGAACACATTCCAGACATTTCTATGTTCTTCTGTCACATTTTTTTTTAAATCTTATTTTTACCAGGAAGCTCAGATCCAAGGAGCCAAACAGAATCCACTGGGTGGCTATGTCTTGGTGTGTTGGAAGCAGGCACAGACTCAGGTGACAACAGAATGCCCAGCCTCAAATCTGGAGTGTTGTGGAGGATGTGGATATTAGAACCACATGGTATGGAAGAAGTTGGGTTTGAGAATGGAAAAGATTGTAATTTTTTTGTGACCATTTCCAAAAAACAGAAAAGGAAGTTGTAGAGAAAAGGCAAGAAGTGAAGTGAATGGTCAGGGCAAGACTGGGCACAGCTGAGGGAGTCACGTCTTGCAAATATCTTCCACCCAAAGGTATGGACCACACACGTTTTGGCCAGCCTTGCCTTTCCTGGGGGAAACTATGCTGCCATAAAATGAATGAAATCAGCTCTTTTTATGCCCTCATATTTTAACAGGCCTGGATGAATAGCTGAGAGGCTACGTCCACAGCTGGCGATGCTCTACAGAGTGAGGTGTTCATGACTGACCAGCTACATTCGCTTATGTATCCACTCCTTGCCCCACTTTTACAAAACATGTCTAAAAGCTGAGAAGGAAAGGGCTGGAAAGGAAAGTGAGTTCTCATAGACAGATGAATGATGTCTCCTTGTAAAAGGGACAAGAACTTGTACTTCCAGTCCCATGTGAAATACAGGCAGAACAACCGCATGACTATGCCTGGTAGATGCTGCTGGTGCCCACGCAGAAACCTTCTCTGGGGCCAGTGCATGCACCTCCTGATAAAGGGTAAGAGTAAGTTATCCAGAGTTGCACTTGGTCAGTGCATGTGACCTCACCCAGCAATGCCTAGAAGATTAAGTCCTCACTCGAAAAGGGGTGGTAGACACTAGGGTACAAAGGCCAGCTCCTGCCTCCAGGCAGGACAGCTCTGTGGTGCCCTTCCTACTCTATGGTTTCCCGGGATCTGCCTGAGGCTGCCCTGCAGCTGAGACCACTCCTTTGCTGCCTCCTTTCCTGCCCTATCCTGTTTCTCTCACTTCCCTTCTCTAGAGATCTCTCTTAACAATAAAAGACTTGCAAAAGAATCTCTGTCTCGGGCACCCAACCTGAGACAACCTCTTCAGTTGGCTTTTGTTCTGTCTCCAAGGGAATGGGGCATCCCTTTGAAATGTAAAATGCATCAGAGGTGAGTCCTCTGGCCTTTTAGGGATGGCCAGAGCAAGCTTTGCCTCTAAGTTACTGCATCCCAGAGCTGGATGAGTGGGTCTAGCTCTTTCTGCCCCAAACTCCAGGCCCAGGAAAACCCTAGTCCCGGCTATGCATCCTGGAAACTGACCTACAGCACAGAACCAAATTTGAGTTGGACATCAAAAAACAATTTGCACCCCCAAACTCCTACCCTAAACATCCTCGCAACAGTTAAAATTGGGTAGGATTTTATTCCTCCAAATCTCCCTTCGAAGCTTGAAGAGGGATTCTGGAAGGGTTTTATACTTTAATTAAAGTTGACTTCCCAGATGATTTCCTTACATGGAAGGCAGTGAGTCTGGACAGAACCAGGCATCCTCATTGAGATGCCCCAAAGATTTGTGTTTGCAAAGCTTCTCTCCACTAATTTTGTAGCTCTGCTAGACGGAGCCAGTTTACTTCAGGACTGCTTATCTGCTGAAGCACTTTCAATTCTGGAGAGAAATTTTGTTCTCTTTCAACACAAGGACTAAAACTCTCTTTTCCAAAAGCATGAATGATTTGGGTGGGTATGGACTATAGATGGTCAAACCCAGGGTCTAAGTATTCAGATAACACAGGCAGCATCTCTGCTGGGCACGTGGGGGTCTGGTGGCCAAGGCTGAGCTGCACAGAGAGACACCCTTCAAAAGGAGGATCTTCAGCCACAGACCCTCTCTCCCTCCACACAGATCTATGCACCCCAGGCCCTGGGGAGCCGCCCGGAAGGAGCATGAGCTATTCTGACTTGGAATGTGGCAAGTGAGGCCAAGGAACTTGGAGCCAAGAGATACAGTGTCCAGCAAGCACACCCAAGAGAGAGCATTTCCCTTCAAACCAGGCCTGTGAGGAGCCAAAGAGGCAAGCAGCATAGTAGGCCATCTGCATCACAACCCTAGAAAGTCTGCATCATTGCCGTGTTTCGGGGGTGTGGAGGGCTGAGCCATTCTCTCAGGGCAGGGGATGAGCTGGTGGTTGGCTTGAGAAGTGTGTCCCTGACTTGCTGTTAGCCTAGCTGACCTCCCAAGTAAGATTCTTACCCTCCAGCTCCAGTGTTCCCATTTTATGATCCATCCTCTTTCCCTAAGAAAGTACCCAGATTCTCTCCTCTTTCCCACCCATTGTCATCCAGTGAGTTCTTCACATTTTCAGACTACTCTACCCTTTTATCCTGAGTCTGGTCCTAAGAATGCAGAAAATAGTTAATAAATGTTGGTTGGAGGAACATACATATGGCTATTAGATACTACAGTGTTAGTACTTGGTTTGTTCATAGCATTCATGTAATTAAAATTGTGGAGTACCAACTCTATAACAGGTGCTGTGCTCCTCAGTAAGTAAATAGACAATGTTCACCCGGTTTATCTTTCTTACTCTTTCTAAAAATACACCACTGCATTGTGTGTATCTTCCAAGGTATGCATTCTAGACCAACTTCCAAGGTCTTCAGGCCCTACCACCAGCTGTGTCAGAGATAAGATCTGAGATGGTGACTGCTCACATGACCAAATCAAGGGGATGGAAATGACAGTCACTGAGATAACTGACAAAGAAATGGCCCACACCTGTGATGCTTCCCCATCCAGCTGGTCACCTGCTCGGCTTGCGCCAATTCCTGTCACCATGGCAACGAGGCCAGGGCAACCATTTAATTCAGAGAGCTACACACCAGCCTTGCAAGCAACCTCAGGATCCAGAAATAATTCCATGCCCAGAGTCAGATATCAGCCACCAGACATATAAAATGTTATTGGAAAGATTAGAAATACCATACTCTGAACTGCGTCTAAACCCCTAGGGCTGTTGGAATCCCATCACTATGGCTGGATAGCTCTTAAAGTACAAGAAGTACACACAGGATGCCTGGAAGGCTTGGTGTACTTCTGGGGATGCGTAGATGAGGATAGGCCATACAAGAACAAAAGTTGTAAATGTTAATAGTTACATAATGATCATTTTAATGTTATTATAAAAAATCCATGCTTACTTATGAAATGGATACAATAAAATTAGCTTTAAAAAGAAATACAGTTTTTAAAGTGAGTTTAAAGAAAGCATAAAGGAGCCGGGCGCAGTGGCTCAAGCCTGTAATCCCAGCACTTTGGGTGGCCGAGGCGGGTGGATCACGAGGTCGAGAGATCGAGACCAACCTGGTCAACATGGTGAAACCCCGTCTCTACTAAAAATACAAAAAATTAGCTGGGCATGGTGGCGCGTGCCTATAATCCCAGCTACTCAGGAGGCTGAGGCAGGAGAATTGCCTGAACCCAGGAGGCGGAGGTTGCGGTGAGCCGAGATCGCGCCATTGCACTCCAGCCTGGGTAACAGGAGCGAAACTCCGTCTCAAAATAAAAAAAAGAAAGAAAGCATAAAGGAAATAACAATTCTCCAGGGAGTATGTGGATATGGTGAACATGTAAATATGAGATGCAGGAAACTAAAGCACCAATCCCTGGCCTCAGGAGTAAAGAAAGGGTCAAAGGTCCATAGTGAGTGGGATCCTACCACAATATTAATGTCCCACAATCCTCTGTTTTCAAGAATGGGAAAATGAATGACTGTAAGAACTCCCACGGACTGAGCAGGTGCAGTGGGCTGGATACTGGTGCCAGGCTAGGCATGCGTTGTCTCAAATGGTCCTTCAAACACACTGGCAGCTAAGTGGAATTGTCATCATTACACAGATGTGGAGATTTGATTCAGAAAGCAAAATAATCTGCCCAAGGCCACATGACTCATAAGTGGCAGAGCCAAATCTAAAACCCAGTTTTCTCTGACTCCATCCATAGCCCAAGCTTTTAATCATAATGTTGACCTGATTACTCTAAAGCAAGCATCTGGCCTAGAGCATAAAGAAGAATATGCATGGCCTTGTCGAGGCCAGAAGGCTCTGTTTGAAATACTTGCAAAGTTTCCTATCAAAAGGTGAATAACTTTTAGATCTAATACATAGTGAATGACCTGGGTATCCGCCCATGCCACTAGTTTTCACCCACACCCCGCTTCAGTGTGCCTCCGGCTTATAACAGCCAGCACCTGTGCCTTCTCTTTGAAGAGGGGTGAAGAGGGGGGCCCTTGAGCACTTCTGGAAGAGCCTGGTCAATAATGACACTGGTCCCCTACCTAAGTCCCTTAACTCATCACTGATGGAGGAAGGTGTTTGCAAGTCCAGCTCTCTTGCTCAGAATTGAGACATCCTGGAGGGAGAATTTACACTGACAGTACCCGTGGGATTAAGATGAAGCCTTCCGGGGCAGGGTTTTGACTGGGGTGATACCTTTGATTTGGTTCCTCTTCCTCTTTCCCTTCCCACTCCTTTACCAGCATGTCATTAGTGACCTATACACAAGTCTTCCTCTTGAAAGCACTTCTGGGGAGACCAGCCTCAGGAACAGAGGAGAGGCAAGGGTGTCTGACACACACGCAAGAGGGCAGAGGAGGGGTGTATGTGTGTGGGAGGTGCCAGAATGTGGTGGCAGTACCACTCAGTGCCTGGGATGTCAGGGCCTGGAGAGGCCTAAGCCAGGTTGACTGCAAGCTCAGAAAATGTTTGTCCATCAAGGACAAGAGTTGATCACTTCTGCCCTGAAGTCGTCGTGCTAAGGGGCATGGGAGACAGGTGACACTTCTGTTCCACCAACTTAGGAACACAGCAGACAACACAGATTGGTGCTGGTGAACCAAGCATGTGGAAAGAACCATCTTTGAAGAGGTTAGTTACAGACTAGACAGCTATCAAGGAAGGGGGACTCAGTGTGCAGGAGACACAATGGCCAGGAGGAACCGGAATGAGAAGCACACACAGAGGACAGGGAGGGGTGCACAGCCCTTTCCCTCTCTGAACAACTCCTACGAGCTCAGGAGATGGACCTGGGGAAAGAAGGTTGGTGCTGCTAT
Organism: Saimiri boliviensis; assembly: GCF_048565385.1. Classification (NCBI taxonomy): domain Eukaryota; kingdom Metazoa; phylum Chordata; class Mammalia; order Primates; family Cebidae; genus Saimiri; species Saimiri boliviensis. The sequence goes on from NC_133457.1 coordinate 77,891,607, forward strand.
CCCTGGCATCCAAATGCAAGGACAGCAGTGAGGACCCCTCCTTGCCAAGGAATGACAGGGCAAGGTCACATGCTTCAAATGGTTGTTGCCGTAACTAGGTGATAAATGCATGGGAAAGGAGGAAAAGGCAAAGATGAGTTTTGTGAATGTTTTATATTTTAAAATATGAATAAACTACTTTTGGCTCGCTGAGAAGAAACAGAAACAATCAGAGTTTAAAAAGTGGCAGTGGTACAGATTGCTTTGAGGAAGAAGCAGGAAGAAATAACCGTTTGCTGCAAGCCAGTCATTCATTCCAGGCAAGGGCTACAAACACATATTTTTAAAACCTTCAAGGGATGGCAAAGAACAAGAATGGGGAATCCATTTGTCCCTTAGACAGTCCCTTAGACAAAAAGTCCCCATTTGTCCCTTAGACAGTTGCTCAGGACTTTCTGTGTGTATACCAAGAGCACATACATCAGGAAGGTGGGTCTGAGGTGTGAAACAACCAAACTGAGGAGTGGTGTTTATTTTTAACACTAGAGTGTCTGTGGCAAAATCTTCACCCTAACATCCCAATCTTAATAATAGAATAATAGCTCTAACTGTATCAATTACTCTATTGATACAGTTAATTATGAATAATAACTGTGTTCATCAATAACTGTATCAATTAACTGTATCAATTGTCTGTTAGCAGACATCCATGTCAGGATTTTTCAGCGGTTCAAATACCACTGCACCTAAAGCTGCTGTTTAAGGTAGTTAATGATGCACATGGTAACTTGGAAGGCTCCTGGGCATCCCTCTCTCCAGAAAGTCAGGGGATTTGGTAACAAAGGAGACCAGTGGGACTCTTGGGTGCTGACCTGCCTCTGTCTTAGCTTTGTGGATGGAGTATATGGCAGGAGACATTTTTCAACTGCCAGATTTCTCTTGAGCCTGAGAGAATTTCTGTTTTGGGAAAGTAAACCAGGAGCCATTTTCTCTTCCCTAAGGGCCATGGGCCCTGTATTAGAGAGTTGTTATCCCTGGGCTCACCTCAAGGTTGGTTTCCATCTCACTGCTGTCCAGAGTGACAGATGGGAGGACGTGTGGCCTTGGATGAAAAGGACAATTTAAATGAACTGGCGACAGTTCTGATGGCCAATCTGGCCAACAATGAATGAGGAGGGAGATCTGTGGAATTCTGGGGAGTATTTGGAAGTTTACATAGAGACAGGTGAGCAATTCAGGATCTCCCCAACCACATACACAAAGGACACAAGCTTTCTGCATTCCCAAAGACAGTTTCTACTTCCTCCTACCCAGAGCCTCCAAATCTAGTGCTGGATTCAGAAAGAAAATGGGGCAACACTCAACTCCATTATTCAGAACACTAAAGGATGGCACATTCCAGAGGGAGAGGCACCCACTATATGTTAACATATGAGCCATCAATTTAAAAAATCCATGTACTATACTATACACTCAGTGCTTGCTTTTTTCTGAACATACATAATTTGTCTTTGATGTTCCAAAGACAATTCAGGACCCACAGATCCTCAGGGCCACTAGGAAGCTCTCAACAACAGTTAAAATTCCCCAGATCAGCCCCTCTGTGCCCCTAAATCATGGTTCCTGGCTGGTCGTATACTGGAACATCCCAAAGGCCCTTGAGCTCTTTTAAAAAAGAAAATTCAGTTTGGAAGATATGGAGCATCAGCTGTACCCTCATGAGTCTTCTTTAGTGTCTCCCATAGAGCCGAGTGCTCAGAACACAGGAGATGCCAAATCAATGCCTCTTGAATTGAATTAAAGTCCCTGTAATACGATAAGAAAGGACTCACAGGCTGGAGACCCCACGCACTGGGAGTCCTTGCTTCCTTTCAGGAGCACAGAGACGTCTGTGTTTTCTTACCACCTTCATTCTCTTTCTTTTTCCCTTCATAGTTCACTGTCTTCACATTTGCCATTCCATCTTCCTCCCTGTACCTTAACTAAATCTGATGACCTTTTCTTATACCAGAGTCAGTCCTTCTGAATAATAATGACAACAACAGCAGCACTATGCAGATTTCCATAGCAAAATGCCTTTCACCTGATTTGGTAGGAAACCAGGGCTCAGAGGAGGCATGGGACACATCCGTGGTCCCCAAGCTAATACATATTTAGTGGACCCTGGAGAACTGAATCCCAGCTTATTGTGTAATAATATCAATATAATATAATATCTAGATGATTTCAAGAAATTCCATCTTGACTCAATCACAGCCGCAACATCTAGTCAGTCCCTGTGAAATGAGGTGAAGACAAAGGTCTATATGCCACACTCACAGCCCAGTGGATTTACAGAGCAAGCAAGAGCTACTAGATTCTAGAAATATTTGCTGATCCCCAAGATACCAATGCCCCTTGGAGGTCATGAAGCTTTATTCCAAGCCTTCTTAGAACAATGCTTCTTTATAATTAGCTGGTGCTTCCATTTTATTGTCAAAATTCCTACAGACTTTTGTTTTGTTTATTTTGTCCTGATGGACCAATATATGTGGGATTTTTTTCATCTTAAATTTGGGACCAAATTGAAAGTTGAGTCAATGACCATCTCTGCATGTTGATGTCACCACATTCCAAACAGACCCTTATCGACCTCCTTCCCCAGAAGATTGATGGGACTGGTAAGGAGAGACTTTCATACCAAACAGGAGAATTGGCATGCCCTGGGTGGCATGACTGTTGTCACTGACTCTGGCATTTCACCCCACCCCCATGGCAGCTGTAATCGTGGGACCTCTGGCAGTGTTCATTCTCCTAGCAGTGCTAGGCAGAGGCCAGAGGACAGGTGCTTTGGAGCAGGGACTTGGCCCTCTCATCCCAGCTCTGCTTGCTCTCTGCACACCTCTGACGATTGCACCTCCTCCTGCCTGACTTAAATACTTCATAACCTGGGCTGACAAGTTAGGATGGGGATCCTTCATCCTGAAAATAAAACTCTCCCATGAATAAGATATGATTATCTCCACTTTGTAGACAAACATGCTGAGGTTTAGGGCATTTGAATAACTGTGTTCAAGGATTTGGAGCCAGAAATCAATCTCAGGTTTGACAGGCCCCCGTGTCTGTACCTCTAACTACCCTCCAGAGAAGCAGGGCTCCATGGCAAAGGCAGAACTTGACCATGGTTGTGTCCAAGTCCATGAGAGAGCAGCATCTGAGGTACTCAATTCCCAGGCTTCCTATGCAGTAGCACGACTTTATTGATTCTGCAGGGCCTGGGTGCCTGTCAGAGGCTAAGTGGAATCCACTTCCTTCCACGTTAGCCACAACATGAGACAGATCTCATCACCTCTTTTCTTCGATACTTATAGTCTCCATGGTTAAGCCATTGGGTTGACGAGGCATACAAGGATAAAACAGGAGACAAGAATAACCCTCGTGAAGTGGTCAGTACTGTTGATGGAGCTGAGTATGGGGAGAGGAGATAAATGAGAACCACAATCTTTTGTTCCTGAAGTTGAGCTTGTGGGTTGGGTGTGGGGCCATGGCCCCCAAATGGTGGGTTGTGACCCTCAGCTGATATTACTCACGTGTTAAGTTATTTTCTTTATTTATCTCACGACCAGGCAGATACTTTCTTTTGGAAATTTTCCTTAACTTTTTAAAAAACTCCCATTCAATAAAATTATAGTTCTAGGAGTTTTGACAAAGGCTCTCATTTCTTTATTCAACCACCATCACCATCAAGACACACAGCAATTCCATCACCCCCACAATGAGTCAACTCCTAAGGCTTGGCAAACACTGATCAGTTTTTCTGTTCTTACAATTTAGGAACATAATTTACCATGATAATAATTATTTCATAATTATAAATTCTGTTAATAATTATTTCACAATCATAAATTCTGTTTCCCTACTTAGTGCCACGGTCTAGAAGGGAGTATCTCCTTCCTTGGGTCAGCAAGGACTTGCTAAGCCTAGGGTCGTGGTAGGGGCATGCATGCTGGTGAGTGAACCAGAGGCAGGGCCGTGAGATGAAGCTGAAATTCCCTCCACCTACTTCTGACACCTGCAACTGCGGCTGACCCTGCACCCACCTACACTAGACCCCTTGCAGGTAACAGGCCCACTGATGGCCTCCTCCAAGACCCTTGATGGACCACCTGGGCTAACCCCAGAAATGGAAGGCAGCCAGGTTTTCAGGACAACAGAATGACAGGCATTGGGTCATTGTTCCTGCTGCCTGGAGTGGGATCTTTCTCCCAGAGGGGGCACTTTCTTTCTGTTGCGATTCCAGCACTGTGAGTAAGATCCTTGGAGCAGGTGTGCTTTGGGAGTGGGTGAATCTTGGTGGTTTGGTTCTTAGGAGCTAGGAAGCAGAGGTCCTGCAAGGAACTAAGAGGCCAGCATGGCTTGGACCTTCATCATCATGTGTACACAAAAGTGCATGTGTGTTTGGATAGATACATTACATATGCATGTATTTATTACAAATAAGTAATACATGCTTTCAAAAAGTAGCCGTCAAAGGGATGAGTAGGAATGAAGTCCCCAGTCGCCCAACTCCTGGCCCAGATACAACCAGGATATTCAGCCTCTGGAGGCCCTGGCAGGTGTTTTCCTATGAGAATTGTGCACTTAGGCATAAATACAGCCTCCTTTGTTTTTACACAAATGGTGGCTAATTACACACAGTGGAATGTACTGCAATTTTCACTTAACGTATCTTGGAAATCTCTCCATGTGGACTCATCATTCACTGACTGAGTATCAAGAAATGACTCCCTTACCTGGGTCCCCATAACAGACATCGAAGCCTCTGCCAGTGTTGGCAAACTGGGTTACAGCATCATCCTATGCACACTTCTTTGTGTATCTGGACAATAATATTCAGAAGATAAATTCTTAGAAGGGAAATTGATGGGTAAAAGTGCTGTACATTAAAAAAAAATTGACAGAAATAAAATACTATCCAAAGGGCTTATACTAATTTTACACCCACCAGCCATGCATGAAAGTGAGTGCCTGAGTCCTGCGCTATTGCCAACACATTTAATTATGTAACTTTTTGATCCTCTGCCACAACGGTCCAGGAAAAGTGCTGTCCAGGGTAGCTCTAATTTGTACTTTTGCTTATAACCAAGGAGACTATCTTTCAGTCTCCTGAAAAAATATATACATATTTTTTAAAGTTAGTTTTTAATGTTTTTCTTTTAATTGTGGAAAAAATGCACACAACATAAAATTTTTCATCATAACCCTTTTTAAATGAACAGCTCAGTAGTGTTAAGTATATTCACGTTGTTTGTGCAGCCAGTTAGGCAGAACATCTTTATCTTGGAAAACTGAAACTCTTAACCCATTGAAGAACAGCTCCCCATTCCCACCTCCCCCTGACTGTGACAACCCTACTCTACTTTCTGTCCCTTTGCCCTTAACTACTCTAGAGACCTCACCCATGTAGACTCATATAGGATTTGCCTTTTTGTGACTGGTTTATTTCGCTTAGTATAATGTCTTTAAGGCTCATCCTTTTTGTAACATATATCAGAATTTCCTTCCTTTTTAAAGCTGAGTAATATTCCTTGTACAAATATACAAGTTAAGCATCCTTAATCCAAAAATCTGAAATCTGAAATGCTTCCAAATCTAAATTTTTTTGTGTGCCAACATGATGCCACAGGTGGAAAAGCTCACACCTGACCTCATGTGACAGGTCATAGTCAAAATGCAATCAAAACTGTGTTTCATGCTCTCAAGTATTAAAAATTTGTATAAGATAACCTTTAGGCTACGTGCATAAGGTACATATAAAATGTAAATGAATTCTGTGTCCATCCCCAAGATATCTCATTACACATATGCAAATGTTCCAAAATTTGAAAAAAATCAAAAATTCAAAACACTTCTGGTCCTAAGCCTTTGGGAAAAGGAATACTCAACCCTTACCACATTTTATTTGTCTATTTATCTGTCAGTGGACATTTGAGCCCAACTTTTGCCTATTGTAACTAATGCTGCCATTCACATACGTGTTAAATATCTCTTCAGGACCCTGATTTTGGATATGTAGATTCTTTTGGATACATACCTCAAAGTGGAATTGCTCAGTAATTCTATTTTGATTTTTTTCATTGGGTTTTAATGCCATTTTATTTCCAGCTAACCCTAAAACACCAGCCAGACCTCAGTTCCTGGAAGGCTCTTTCTTGGATACTCAAGCCCATCACAGAATTTTTTCGTAGGTCCCTCAGCTCCGTTTGGTACTCTGGGATTCTGACTTCCAATGTGACCCAAGAAGAAAGCCAGAAACCAGCAGTATGGACCCAACCTGGCCCCACAGTTGCAAGAAGCCAGGCTATTAGCATGGCATTGCCACACATGCTTAGTCCTCAGGACACTTAGCTGAGCCTCCTGGCCATGTAGCTCCAGCAGCTTTTCTCCTGCTCACAGTTGCCCTGACTCTGGTATCCACAGCAAAGGAGGCACCTCCATTGGGCATCTGAAACATTAGTAAACCTCAGGGCAAGAAAAATAGCTGACACAGCTGGTAAAATGCCACTTAAGATCTTGCCAAATGTTCTAAATCCCAAATTTAGGTTTAGTTCACACATACACACAAATTACTCCACAAACCCACAATCACTGAAATGTGATAGCCAAATTCCGGGTCCAGTGTCCTAGGCTTGCTGCTTTCAAAATTTATTTTCCATTTATTTCAATTGCAAATCACTTTCTTTGGTCCCTCTTCCCAAAAGGGATCCCACTTGTTTTGGAAAGCCAAGCTCAGTAAAAAATCTGCCAAGAAACTATTGTTTGTTAAATATCAGCCTACCCAGGGATAGGGTGGGTAGGAGGAAAATTATTGGTGACCAGGTGCAGCTGCCTTCTGGAGTCCATGGTCAGTGGGACAGTTTGATCAACGAATCAGGACTGATCATTGGCCCTGATGTACCTGGCCTTAGCAGCCATTAATTACAAGCAAATCCTTAGCAGGTTACTTACTGCTGTCAACTCTAGATCTCTGCAGTAGAGTCAGAAAGTGTGTTGACATGTGACTATACCATGCGCTGAGAGGGAAAGACCACAGCAACACCATGGCCCATTTCTGTGACTCATCACCTTCCCATCTGCTAAGCTGGTCTTCACACTGAATCATAAATGCTGCAGTTGAATTCAGCACATACAGGTGCAGAGACTCCTATTGGTTGCACCATGTGCTTGTGGTGTCCTCAAACTGTCTTCAAGATTTCTTCTCTGAGATCGCACCAATTGAGGAGCTGAAGGAAAATCTCAGCAGAAGGGTCCAGAATATTTCAGCAAGGTATAGGTTCTGTCCTCACAGAAGCAAGAACAGTCCTCCAGTGGGAAAGGACTTGTTCCATTCATTGCATCATTCACTCATTCATTCAGATAAAATTTCTTGAGCACCTGTTATATGCCTGCCAATGGCTAGACGCTGGGGACAGAGAGATTACCATGCAGTGGCAAAGCAAGTGGTGATTTAGTTTCTCTAATGAACACGAAGTTTCAATTTGACAAGCACCAGGAAGATGCCTCCAGAGAGTCTAAGACCTGTACAAAGAGGGCTGTGATTCTACTGGCCTCGGCAGCAGAGGGGCAAGCAGATTTGGAGCAAAATACAGAGATGTGGAGGGACCACTCTTCCAGGAAGAGGAAAGGCCCAGAGAAGGCTGGGGGAAGGAGGACAATATGGTGTTGACATAGCTGAAGAAGGAGAATGAGGGCTGAAGAAGGAGAACTAGGAATGAGGGTGAGAAGTGAGGTGCAGAGGCAGGTGTCAGACAATGCAGGCCAGGTGGGCTGGGAGGGTCAGGTTGAAATGTTGGTCTTCACCCTTAGAGCAATGGGAAGCCATTTTCATTTCTAAAAGGGAGGCACACAACCAGTCTGAATTTCTTGAAGGATCATTCTGGCTGTCATGTGTAGACAGTACTGGAGGCAAATGGAGCGGCGTGGGCTATGGCAGAGTCCAGGTGAGAGGAAGAAGTGCTTGGCTCTACAGTGGAGGAGGTGTGTGCACAGACTGGGAACCTGAGAGGAAGACTCGTTCTGGGGGATGGGTCTAGAGGTCAGTTTGGACATGAGGCGTTTGAAAAGCCTATGCCTTTTCCAGGAGGAGGTGCCTGCTAGGTCTAGAGGCTGAGATTATGAGGCTACAGCTCAAAGGAGAACCCTAAGGGAAGAGGCCAAAGAGGGGAAACCCTTACACTCACTCAATAGAACAGGGTCCTCTGCAGGAAGGTCACTCAGGGAGCACTCCCTGGGCTTTCTGTGGATGGAATGAAGTGCTGACCTGGCTTTCCTGATCTCCAGGGTATGCCCCTGGGCACGCTCCCTAGCTGTCCCACCAACATCAGGCTCTGCTTATTCCAGATCAGACTCACTTTGCTCTCTCCCAGCTTGGAGATCCACTAGACCTTTCAGTGGACTTCTGGGACCACCGTTTCTCCTGGCAAAAGTCAGAGTCACTATGAATTTTTCTGAATCTCTATCAGATTCTTCTCCTATTCATGGGTTGGAATTTCTGTCAGGTCTAAAGCCAGCCTCCTGAATTTCCACTGTGACTTACCATTTACCAGCTGGACAACCTTGGGCCAGCTCTGCCTCAGTTTCCTCATCTATGATGGTGGCTGTGGCCTCGTACACTCCATAAAGCTGTGGAAAGCTAAGCACTAGTACATGTAAAGTGCTAAAATGGGTGTCCAGCACGTAGTCACTGCTCAATAGTTATTATTATCATGACTTTAATACCTTCTTCAACATACTTTGGGCCCACTGACAGTCAGGACACAGCAATGTAGCACCTTCTCTTGAGAGTGTTGCCTATACTGTCTGTTTTTCCTCTAGATTGGGAACTCATCATGGGCAGAGGTTCTTTCTCACTACTATTTGGTTCACGAGTTCCTGTTCCAATGCCCTGAATGTGCTCCATAATGACCACTACTTTCATGCATGTGCAGCCACAACAAATTTTATAAGTCCAAGTATGTAGTGGGCAGCGAGAAAAATGAGCATTAATAATGTTCCTGTCAAGAACTCAAAGTCTTTTTAGAGGTTTTGTATTAAATAGGTTAGTCAATATGTATTTGTTGAATTCGATTGGATTTTTCTTGTCTTAATAAACTCAGTTCTGCTGTTTCAGCTTTCCAGGAGGACAATAAAACCAGTAAGGATCAGTGTCCCAGACCCAGATTTTCATGAACAATGAACCCAGCTCTTAGACTGAGTCCACTGGCCAAAGGAACTCAGATAAGTCAACTACTCTTTGGGAAACTTCCCCTTCTGCAGGGTCAGCGCGCAGAGTTGCTCTTCCAACCATGAGAATGGGGCACGCGGAGTCTGCAGAATGTTCTGGTGTCCTCTGTGAGCAGGGTCCTAGGAGCTGAATGGGTTAGTTGCCAGACAAAGGCAAAGAACCAAGTCTAGGGCAGAGGATGCCACCACCTGTAGGTGGACAACCTGGTGGGCAAGACCCCAACTGGTTTCTGCAATAGCGCACCTCAAATTGGACACAATTTTTAACCCCCCAATTCAGGCAGCTGTGTGTCTAATGATGTAACAGTTCCAAAGGCAGGATGGCTCACCTGGGTAAGAGTGGGTTTGGGAAGCCAAGAAAGCAATGTAGAATATAATATTTATATGTATGAGTGCCCATTTCACAGAATCATCCATGCTTAGAGCTTCTCTAGTCCAAAGGAGAAAACAGCCCCAGAGAGATGAAATGACTTCTCTTAGCTCACTCATCTTAAGACTAGACACCCAAGTGCCCTGTCTCCTAGGAATTGCAACTTTCTGCTGCATGCAGCAGACACCTCGTCACACCATACTGAACACATTTCAGTCCAAAAGAGGCAGCAGAAAATAAGTATGATTAGAACACTGCTAATGAATCTAATGTCTTTGTGCCTTCTTAGCCAGGCCAGTGCTAAGCACTTTACATGCATTTCCTGGATTTTGCAACCACTATATGAAATATGCATCATAACTGTCCCTTTCGATAGAGGGAAGGACTGAGTCTTGCTGAGTTTAAACAGCTTGTTCAAGTCCCTGGAATGAGTGAGTACTGAAGCCAAAGCCCTTTAAAATTTTGTTTCAACGTCCTCAAAACCTGAGTGTAGCTGGGGCTATCAGTGTCCCAATCACATGCCGTGAGCATTCATAGTCCTCACCCAAGTGTCGAGATCCTTTCCTCATCCAACATGTGGGACAATGGGGCCGACCAGAGCTAGGGGTTAATGCCCCCGATGCAGCTCCAGCCAATGACTGATGGGAGCTAGAGGATTAAACCCACGGCCTTTCACCTTCCCCTCCCCTACTGTCTCCTAGAACTCTCCAGCTGGAGAGAGCTTTGGTTGTCCACAAAAGCACTGCTCATTCGCACAGCTAATCTTATTCTCTTCCTTCTCTTGTCTCTCTTCCCCACTCACACATCAAACTTCCTGGGATCACCTCCCAGATAAACCACTGACACTTCACTCAGGGGTCTGCTCCTTGGGGAAGCCATTCCAAGCCAGCATGAGAAAAGAGGATGGTTCTCATTCTGCTTCTATGAGAAGGGAGAATAGAAGATTTGTATGAAACACTTAAAGGAGATGGCAGGAAAGCTAGTCTAGAGATTCAACCTTCTCTTGTAAATATACATGTGGAGCAATGACAAAGCCAAGAAGAGCTGTGTGCTAAATGGGTAAAGTGGAAGATGGGCAATGAGTAATTGACCTGTGGTTTGACCACGGGCAGATGTTCTTGGTGAAGGTGCTGAAACTAAGTGGACACTGGCAGGAAGTAAGCACGTGGAGGTGAGTGAGTCATGGAAGACTAGACCGACCAGTACTCTGTGACTTTCTGGATGCATGGATCTTTCAACTCAGAGATAGTCGGTCCTGGAGCATGGCATGGGCCTGGCAGAACCTGGGAGAATACCACGCCATCCTCAGAGACCTGCAACATGCTAAGGGACAGCAGAGCAGCTTTCTGTGGAGGAGGAAAGAGAAAGTTCCACGGCCCGTGCATGAATAATGCTTTGCTTTTGAAGGAGACCTGCCACTGACAAGCAAGACCATCTCTATTGGTTTGTTTAGTCAACAGGAGTTGATTGACACTGGGGTGACCGCCAGACACTGGGCTTTGTTTTGAGGATACAGAGGAACCTGAGACAAATCCTGTCCTCAAAGTGCACTTGGTTTGCAGTTCCTCGTCATATAACATGAATAAGATGGGCAGAGTTTGAATGGCCTGGTGAGCTTGGACTTATCTGTTGGACACAGAAGGGCAAGCAGGGTTCTTTTAGAGCATAAAAGCTCTCAAGTGACTCACTGTCTGAGTGTGGCCATGGGCCCAGACTCCTGCTGGTGGAAATGTTCACCCGTTCCCAAAAAGGAATTGAGAAGCACTGCTGGTTGCTGGGGACACAACCACAGATGGGCACACTGTAGCTTTGTAAGCTGGACTAGTCAAACCACAATGGATTGGGGACTGTGGTTCTTTCATTCCCCTTTTAAAAACTATCTTTGAGGTTATACTTCAGAAAAGCTCTCCCCTCAAAAGAAGGGGATGTACCTAAACCCTGAGGATATACTCCATGTCAAATATAAGAAAAAACCATAGCATAAAAGATCATGCAGAGAACAACAGCAGAAAACATTTTATCAGCTCATTTACAGACCTGATTGGATCAGATGGCCACTTCTGAAATAAAAATACAGCCCTAAAGATCCATCAGTTGTTATGGGAAATCAATAAGGCCCTGAGCCTCCACTTCATTTCTCCCAGGGAGTAGTGGGAGGGGGATGCTAGTTATCAATTTCAGGAAGGCTGAGACAGGACCAGAACCAGGGACACAACGTCATCTCCTGGCTATTCACTTTGATGGACAACCCCTTGATTCAGATCACTAAATGAAATCCCTGCAAATAACCAAGGTGACAGATGGCAGTCAATGAGAATGACTGAGGACTTCTTGCTAGCAGCATGGTTGGGATTCCTGATAGCTTTCCAAAGGGGTAATAGATGTCCAGGGACCTGGGCATTCTACAGAATTTCCTATCCTCCAGTATAAACTATCCTTTGTGAAAATGAGAACCACATGCTTTCATTCACTCCCAATACCTGCAAAACCTAATAGTAGTCATTTTATTTCTTTTTTGGATCAAGTCTTAATGGTTTTATATCACACAGAGTAGAGGCAGTAGGTAGAGTGTATACTGCATTCATGTGTAAGGCTGGCAAATGGGAGAAATTGTCAGAGAAGCAAGACCATAGTCAGCCATTTGCCTTAACTGGGATGTTACTGACATGTTATCTTTAGGTACACAGCATACAGCACCCTCATGCCAGGCAAGGCTAGCACTGTCAGGAGGAGCCAGAGTTGAACCAAAAGCCCAAAACTCTCTCCCCATCCAAGAACTGAGGCGTCTGTGATGCTGAACTCTAGATGAACCACTGATCTCGCTGTTGAGTTCCTTCCACACACATACACTGTGGAAGACAAACTTTGTAGCTCAAAAATAATTCTGAGTGATGACTTCACCTGCTATTAAGATCTCACCTTTTTTGGACTTAGCTTGCCTCCCACTAAATTGGTGATCTACTCCCTGCAGTTTCCACCAGCAGCAAACACCTGCCTTTTTCTCCTGCATTCATTATTTCTGTAAATGTCAGCAGCATCCACACAAGCTCAGAACAGAGGATCTGGAACCTTCTGGCCTCCTCAGGCTTGACCCAGCCCAGGGTCCAGCCAGTTTCCAAATTTGGAGGCCCATCCCCTGCTCACTTCGGCAGCGCCTCCACTATTCCTCACCTCATAGCCATCTGGCAGGTCCTAGGATGTCCACCTGCTGAATCCATTATAAAGGAGTACTTCCTTTCTCAGACTCTTCTGCTAGCTTCTGCCTGGGTAACAGCCCTGTGTCAGCTCAGCTGTCTGCAGAGTGAGGACCACAGCCCTTACTATGGCTTGGCAACAGTCCTTGTCTCACTTTTATCCCACCCCAGCCCAGAGGGCACCCTCAGGGTTTACTCACAGGAAGGAAAACCAGCCCTTACCTTCCTTGCATTATTATTTCTGTCTTAAGTTGCTAAAATGCCCTTATAGTGCCCAGAAGAGACAAGAGGGCCACAGAGTCACAGCAAGAAAGGATTAACCAGCAAGCAGGCACTGCTTTCGTTCCTCTTCTGGTGAATGCCTCTGGAATTTTTTGTGCTTTGGGAGAGGAGCCTTGTCTGGGTTCCCACAATTATGGACACTGACATCTTTGCTATGGAAGGCCACATACTTTCAATTGAGTTTCCCTCCTTTCCAAAGCAACTATCTTCAAGCATTTACCTAACTCTCTCCAACAATATGTTGTATAGTTTTACATATTTTTGAATGCTAGTCCTTTATTAGATATGTCGTTTGCAAAGATTTTTCTCCTAATCTCTGGCTTGTCTTTTTATTCTCTCCATGGGGTCTTTCACAGAGCAGAGGTTTTGAATTTCAATGAAAGCCAACTTAATCCATTTTTCCTTCATGGATCATGTTTTTGGTGTTGATCTAAACAGCTATCACCAAATCCAAAGTCACCTAATTTTCTCCTATGTTATCTTCCAGGAATTTTATGGTTTTACATTTTACACTGAGGCCTACATTTAATATTGCACAGCAGGGAAAATATAAAGTCATTTGCTAAACAGTAAGAACATCAGGGCTGCCCTTACTTCTGTTTTTCATCAAGTCCAAGATTTGTACCTGAGGCAAGCTCAGACTTATTTTTTTAACCACCAGCATCTCAGATTGATATCAATTGCTCATCAAAAGGAATCTCTGGGTGCATTTATATAACCAGCTGCAAGACCAGCAAAGAAGAGGCTGGGCAGGCAGAGGACTCAAGTTTTCTGGACTGGGAATGGATCTCCCGGGTCTGACAGAGGCATGGGAGATCAAGGAGGATGTTGTACACAACGTGAGTTTTCTCAAGTCATTTGACAATTTCCCCATAGGCTTTGCTAACCTGTCCTTCCGTCTGACTTGACCAAGGCTATTTCCTTTGTTATAGATTAGGCTCAAGTCCTAACGTCAGTTCTGGGCTATCTCCTTCACACCACTCATTGGTCTGGTTTAATGCCTTACTTTTCATGAAACACAAACACATTTCAGTATACAGCAGGAAGAAAATGTTTCTTTGTTGCTCTCCATCAAAATATTTTCAGGTCTTTAGGTAAATCTAAAAATAAATATTTGGGATTTTAAAATTTAACTGAAGAAATGATTTTAAAATAAGTTTCCATTTTTCACCCAAGAACATGTACTAATTAAAATAGCTTTCTTTATAAAGCTTTGTAAGATTAGTCAATTCCTAGTTATTTTATTACTTCTATTTTTGCTGTTATAATCCAAATGAACATTAGCTAGTGTATCTTCTAGCTGGTCATGTCAGTAATTGAAAGAACTATCGGCTTCTGCATATTTATCTTGTACTCGATCATTTAAACTTTCTTATTAATTTTGAGAGATTATCACTAGATTGTCATGATTTTCTAGGTATATCATATTATCTGCAAATAATGGCAGTTATATTTCTAACAACAGTCATCCATTAGGACCTTCAAAAAGTTAAACAGAAACGGGAATGGTGACCATTCTCTGCCTTGGATGTGATTTTTATGGCACGTGTGTATTTCCTGGTCACCTCTCCTGTTAACTGTTAGTGTCAGAGAGACTTTTTCATATCAGAAGATACTCTTTCCTTCAACATCAAATATTTTTCCAAAAGTTGAACCCACAGAAGCAGAGAATAGACCCATGGTTATCAAGTGCTGGGGGAGAAAGAAATTGGTAGGGTGATGCTGGTCAGAGGGTTTAAAGTTTCAGTTAAGAGGAATACGTTCTAAAGATCTGTTGGAGAGCATGGTAGCAGTGAGGTGCTATACACTTGAAAATTGTTAAGAGAGTGGATTTTAAATGTTCTCACCACACACCCACACACACATACCCCCCCCCCCACACACACTACACACAACTTCCAACGTGAGGTGATGAATATGTTAATCAGCTTGATTTAATCATTCCCTCATATATGCATATATCAAAACACCATGCTGCTCTCCCTAAATACATACAACACAGAAAAAATAAAAATGTTCCTAAAATATTTTTCTTTCAAATAGTGTTTTTCTCCACGGAGACCCATCTCTATGATGGATGGCACTGGTAGATATTCTACCATTAATCAGCCTTGGTATTACTGGGATAAACCCCTTACTGCCCATGAGAGATGATTCTTTTAATGTACTGCCAAATGTACTTAGTAGTTTCCTTAACAGTTCTGAATTTTTAATAATTTTCTTTTCAGGGGCTCTCTATCAGATTTTAAAATCTGGGTTGTGCAGTCTTCTTATGCAGGGAATTAGCCTCCCTCCACCATTCCCTGGATACCAGGCACAGCGCAGTGGGGGAAGCCTGGGGGACACAGGGCCTTCTCAATCACCTAAAGTCATGTAATATGCACACTGCCCTGCTGTGCCTTGCTTCAGGCCAGTGCTGCTGGAGACCAGACCGCAAATTTTAGAAGTAGCTGACACCAAATCTGTCCTGACTTCAAAAGAAAAGCTAGATCGGAATTGCCACTGCGGCTGACAGACTTTATGAAGCGAGCTCCCTCCGGGGCCCATGTTGAGTAAGACAAGTAGAAAATCTCCCCCGACAGTTTAATTAAGTTAAGTGACTTTCACTGTTCTGGAAAATAAACCAAACCATTTTCTCTATTAGCAAAAATGACAATTCAGCATCCAGACAGATTGCTGAATTAATAAAAGTTCATTAGAAAACCCATCTTTTAATTAGAAGTCTGCAGACCAAACCACAGAATGAAGCACTGATTGGATTATTGTAAATGACAGTGAGAGGTCACTGGGGCAAAGACCTGGGCTAGCCTGATCCCACCTTCAAGTGCCTCATCTTAGAGGGGCACTTACTGGAGCCCTTCATCAATCTCTACAGAGCAGTGGCCAGACCCTCTGTGGACAGCACTGCCCCTAAGAGAGTCTGGCATGAACTACACAGACTATACTAGGAGGTGGTTCATGAAGCCAGAGAGAGCTCAGAGGCTGGAATTCAGCTTCTTGGGTTCAGATCCTGGCTCCCCAGTTCCCCAGCTACATGACCTTAGAAATGGGAATAACAGTATTTAATGTATGTCACAGATTGTTGTAGGATGAAAAAAAGAAAGCCACAGAAAGGGTTTCACATAGTTCCAGTAAGTGCTCCAGGAGGGTCATCTGCCATTGCTGTTGCTATTACCACCACCACCACCACTACTGCTATTTCATCATTGTTATTATCTCTCCTGGGCAGGCAGTGTGGTAGATTGTGAGTTAGAAATCTAGAGTTCCGATCTTAGCCAATTCCATAAACCCCAAGCCTCTGTTTTCTTACCTTTATAATGTAAATAAATAATATCGATCTTGTTTAACAGAGTTCTGAAGAATACATGCTTTAAAATCCGGAAGAGCTGCACAGATACAAGGATACCAGGCTTCATGTTCTGCTGAATGGATAACTACAGCAAACATATAACAAGAACACTAGGCCTCCGAGTCTCAGGAGCAAGGTCTTTGGCTTTGAAAGCGGCAAAGCTAGGGTTCTTGGAAAGAGGTCAGAAATACTAACTCTGGTATCAGATGCATAGTGCCCTCTACATGTCTGATCCAGTCTTGGCCAGTGGCCCCTGAACCCCAGCTAGCAACCACAGTGCCCAGTGGCCAGCGAGTGTGCTGTTCAATGGGCTAAAGACCCCTTGTTCCCTTCCCAGCCTCGTTCTTACAAACAGCTTCCACTACTGCTGATGCTGGCCCTGAACAGAGACATGAAGCCACAGGGGAACCCTGCTAGGGACAGAGACGTGAAGCCACAGGGGAACCCTGCTAGGGGCTCAGGAATTCTGCATGCCAGAGGGTATGAACATGGATGTTTGAAAATGGGGTGGTGAGCTCTCTTCCTATCCACTCACCATAGTGCACCCCTGTATTTCATGCATGGTAGCGCAGACATCCACAATCCCCTTCATCCAAGAGAAGATCCTGCAGTTCCTAGGGAAGCTAATGTATGAGGCCTTGGCTCCCCTAGTTAACCAGGAAATTGGGATTAAACCATTCAGAGTACCCAGGAAAGACTGGTGAAGGAAATGGGTGTGACTCCAGAGATCCATAAATGAAAATGAGGCAGTGTCCTCATGGCTCGAGAAGGGAAGTCACACACCTGGTTTCCTTCCCAGCATATGTAAAGCAGAGGTGTCCTCATCATTAGCATTGCCATCATCAAAAAAATGAGGCAGAGGCTTGTTAGCAAAGCCCACATCCTACCTGCCATCCCACAGCAAGCCCAATTTCTCTGGAATGTAAAGAAGGCCGTTACATGGACTAAATCTGCACCAACTTTAGATGTGTCTCCAGTTTTGAAATGCCTCACTGGACCCCCCCGAGCTGACCACCCATGCATTTTTTATGAGCATAACGCAGGGCCCCAGGCAGGTGACACAGGCCATTACCTTTTAAGTGAGGGATCTATTTAAGAATATGTTGAAAGCTACCCACCATTCGCATAGCAAAAGCACATGTGCACCACTTCACAGCATTCACCACGTTCCCAAACTCCCACTCCAGTGGATCCTTCCAGGGATCCCCGTACCTCAAATTAAGAACTTCTGCTCTATACAAGAGGAATTTAAAAAGAAACAGTACATTTGCAAAATGGAATAATTTTAAAACCCCAGGAGAACTTGAGATTTAAAGAACTACATGGCAAATTCCTTTGTAAAGCAATAATCTCTCTGTCATGCAGAGATTTGCAGACTATTACTTTCATATTTTCCATTTTCAAATATTGGTCTTTTTTAAAGGAACAGTTGGAAATTTGGATATAGGGAGATAAATTGGCTGCATCCATTCAGTTAAAACTTTTTCTTTTTAATTAAAAAAGCAACTAAAGTGCTGCAGGGGACATCAGGTCATGGAGGAAAGGAAACTTTGCCACCTCCATCTACTGCACACTTTCCTTTCTTCATTCCCACTCTTCCCTGACCCAGTGATGGGGTGAGCCATCCTGAACCAGCTTCTAAGGGCCAAGTATAAACACGCAGGGATGTTATGAGCTAGTTGCTAAATGTCCTTGTCTTGACATTGGCCATTAGGGGGGTATTGATACCACAGAAATAGGGACTTCACCTACCCAGCCATTTTCTCTGGACACCCCTGCCCTCACTTCTTTGGACACACATGAAGTCCACATCTAGAAACATTCACAGAGATGGCACTTGGCTTTCCAGCTTCCAGTACGAAAAGATAAATGCATCAGCAATGAATCCTAGGAAAGAACTTGGTGCCACATTGATCATAATAGTACATTCATTAAGGTTGAACTCTGAGGCAGTTTCTGTGAATCCTTCAGGACTATATTCATGGAGCACCCAAAACAACAGTTCAGAGTGAAGACTGGGCAAATCTGGGGATCGCCCATGGATGGGGGCTGTGCGGCAATGCCAAACACTCAACGGGCCTTTCCACTCAGTCAGCACTCACAGCTCCAGCACGGGGACTCCCCTCTTACTCTGCTGCTGCTTCAAGCCCTAGTGATATCTCTACCCAGAAGCATCAGATTAGCACACAGCCAGCTGAGAACCCCAGACATGCTCTCCAAGTCCCCTGACACCCCCTCTGCTGGGACCTTGTCCTTTCCCGGGCTCTGCTGGCTTGAATCTTAGATGCTCAACCTCACATCATCTCCCTCTGAGGCTCTCCTGATGCCTTCTTCTAGGAGAAATCTATCCTGCTTTGAACCCCCACGGTGTTTTGCTGATACCTCTCTTATGTCACTTACCCCACTTGCATTACAGCTGTCATGTGTGTTTTGCACCTCGGCTAGAGGGCACCTCCCTACATATCTGGGCCTATGTGAGTTGCACATCACTAACATGTGAGTGGGGAATAAATACATGGACTAACATGCATGCGTATGTGATCTACTTGGTGCCGAGTCCTGTGTTATGCGCAGACAACAGAGAAATGAGCGAGTCAAAGTCTTCATTTGTGTCTAATTTCTGGCATTTTGCATTGTCAATGTCAGCATCAGCCAACAGTAGTCACGTCTATGTGTGCATGTGCGTGTACATACATGTGTGCACATGCACGTGAGTGTATGTACAAAGGAGGGAGAGAAGTTAGTGTACAAACTTAATGCTATGCATCTGAGTGACCATTCTCCGGACTCTGATGTTGTCCATATCTTAAGGTCTGAGCAAACCATACTCAGGAGAGAGAAGAACACTCTCCTGACCGTTGGGCAATGCAGCCTGGCCTCCCAGTGTCAGCCTTCTCTCTATTCAGAGGAAAAAAGTTGGCCCTAAAATCTGACACGTGCAGTCATTGATATAACAGCCCTGCTCAGGGCCCTGTGCGGCCTCCTGTCTCTAATTTGGGTATTGTCACCTTTGAGCCATATTTGAGGCTGCTTCACTTTTTGGAATCAGACACACTGGGCAGTTGTGCAGCAGATGGAAAAGAAAGGATATCTGCACCAACCTTTGTGGGTAGAACTTTGGTCGCTAGTGTGAATCCCTACCTGGCCGACAAGACAGGTGGAGCTGAACTGGTCAAGGAATTAATCAGGAACACCGGTGGCGGGGCCTTTTGACACACCTGTGTACAGTTCTAAAACTGTGGGAATGACCCGAACTTGCCAGTGGCTCTCAAGCAAGGGTGCCCGGCTGGCCCTAGAGCACCCTCGTAGTTTGCAGGGAGGAGGTCTACGTGGGCAGAACCCCTACGTTAGCATGAACACTCTTCCATGGGGAATAATTTTAGGCTTTAAGAGTCGAGGTTGGTAAAGACATGCTTGAATGGGCTTGTGACCACAGCCGTTTCCTCTGCCAGTTTTCATAAGGTGATGGTGTGCTTGCTAGTTTTTCTCAGGGCCTAATGGGGAGAGACCTCAGGCCAGGTACAGACATGAAACATCACGGAAGACTAGCATAAGAATGGATTTAGCAAGCCAAAAAGTACCCTGACTTTCATTTCGCAAATCAGTAAGCTGAGATGGAGTCACAGGTCCAAAGTTGCACAGGAAGGTACTGGTAGAGCTGGACTGGTCCTCAGGCCACTGATGTCAACCAGATGTCCTCAGATGAAGGCACCACGCAACACTGACTGGGCTATCAAGCAGTGGATGCAGCAATATGGAGTGCTCCCTGCTCGGCACTGCGGGCAGGCTGGAATTTCCCCAGTATGGCAGGTTGGCCAGGGGCAAAGTGTGGACATGTTGCTCTCCACGAAGCTTCTACAGCACTAACTAAAACACTGTCTCCAAGCCCCAAAGGTGAGAAAACTCAAGCAATACAGATAATTTTAATTTCCATCAAAGCTCCCCGCTGCAGCTGCCAAACCATCTCCCTCTCCTTTTTCAAGTCCCAGATCCTTTGAAGTTTCTGTCACCCAGTTCCTACACCACTCTTCCCAGTCCTCCTCATGCCCTGCCTGTCCCATGCACATCCTTCATCCCCAGGCTTGGTCTCTGCTCCTTTGTCCCACTCCTGTCATAATCATGGTGACACTGCTTTCCGTGGAGATGACCATCCAGAGCCATGACCTCATTTTTTCTGATGATCATGCTCTCCGTCTCGCCGAAGCATTGCCCCTTGTTATCATGAATGATGTCATGACATCGGACACGCTGGCATTGAGCATCCAGCTCTCTGAAACCCCGCATCTGTTCAGGCCATTTGCTAGAGAACCCCCAGGGCTCCAATCTCTTTTTTCATTATCCACCATTCCCTTCCTACATTTACTGCACTGGGTACCCATGAAATCCCATTGTCTATCCTTCCAGTTTCTTCTCTTCAAATACACTCACTTCCTTGCCCCTCTCATCTTTAGTATACTCAGCTGGCTAAACCTCAGGCCACAGTTAAACCCAACATCTACTTACTCTGGGTGGATGTTGGGTTTAACATCCTTAGCAATTTACGTGGCCAGAGAAGACATCAAGCCTGAGCTAGCTGCCCTCACCCTAAACAGGCCACGTTAGCTCAGAGGGGCACCAGTGGAGCTGGGCAATCAGACCAAATTTTCTCAGTATGTTTGCTCCCTGCTCTTAGGGGGACTGCTTCATACTTTCCTCTCTCTCCTTGAATGTGACATCTCCATCCGCTCAACATTTTGCCTTATGTTTGGAAGAAAATAGGAGTGATGAGATGCTCATCTTCACCAAATCTCCCAGCCTCCTGGTCTCTCTACCCACACTTTCTCTTGCTTGCTGTTAAAATGGAAATGTCCCTGCTGCTTTAGAAAGTGGATTGGTGAACTCGAATACTGAGGCTTGTCCCCTCTTGGATTTTTGACCGCTTTACTCCCACAGCTCCCCCAAGTTTGCCACATCAACATCTCCCTTTCTACTCCAACATTTCCCTCAGCCAACAAATATGCTACAGAATCTCTATTCAAAAATACCTCTTATCTTAGAAACAGACCCCTTTCTCGTTCAGTATCCACTGTCTAGCTACCATCGTATCTCTGTGCTCAGTTTTCAAAGACAAAACTGAAAATGTGCAACTCCACTTTCTCATTACAGTCACTCTTCAACTCATCCAATCCATTTTCCACTCTAAAACTTCCCTCTAAGTCTGTTCTTGTCTGCTCCATGATGCCTGACATCTCAGTGATGTTTCTCCAACCTCCTGTTCCCTGGTGACCACCCCTTCCTGTGGAAACTCTCTCTCCTGCTGGTTTCTAGGACATACCTCACTGGCCACCCCATCTTGGTTACCTCTGCTCCTGGATGCTACAAGGTGAAGAATCACAGGGCTCATTTTATTTACTTATTTTTATTTTTTGAGACAGAGTCCTGCTCTGTCACCCAGGCTGGAGTACAGTGGTGTGTTCTTGGCTCACTGCAACTTCCACCTCCCAAGTTCAAGCAATTCTCGTGCCTCAGCTCCCCAAGTAGCTGGGATTACAGGCACCCCCACCATATCTGGCTAATTTTTGTATTTTTAGTGGAGACGGGGTTTCACCATATTGGCCAAGCTGGTCTCAAACTCCTGACCTCAGGTGATCCACCCGCCTAGGCCTCCCAAAGTGCTGGGATTACAGGCGTGAGCCACTGTGCCCGGCTTTAAAGGGATCATTTTCTAACTGAGTTGTCTTTCCAGGTCAGCTCTAGCTTTCAGCACCACTTACAAGCTTGTGTCTCCAAAATGAGTATCTCCGGGCTTGACCTCTAGCCAGATTCTAGGCATATCTACACTTAGATAACGGCCATACTTAGATAATTTAGATGACTGCACACTTGAAATTTCCCCTAAACCTGTTCCTTATACCTACAGCCCGGTTTTCTCTGTCTCAGGAAATGTTACCACAATCCACCAAATGGTTAAGCCACACGTTTGGAGATTTTCTTGCTTCTTTTCTTTCTGCTATTCTGTCCCAGTCAATAGCACGTTCTCTTTTACTCTCAAATATGTGCTGTACGTCCGCTCTCTTCTCTCCACCTCTATCACCACCGCCATCTCTTCCCCGGACCACTCTTAATGGTGTCCTGACTTTTGCTTTTGCCCCCCTACAATCCATTTTCCCATCCAACAGCCAGAGTGATCTTTCAAAATGCAAATAAGCTCATGTCACTGCTGTCCTTAAACCAAGTCCGAACGCCCTGCTTACTCTTTTCATAGCAATTACTCTGGACTGTCATTACCTTGATTACTTGTTTTCTTACCTAGTGTCTATATCCCCCAACTAGAATGCAAGCTCAGAGGTCACGGCCCCCGTCTTAGTCTTTACTCTGCCCAGAATAAGTCCTGACATGTAGTGGATAATCCAGATCATATTTTTAAATAAATTAATAAACACTTTCTGAGTGGGAGGTCTTTTCATCTAATTTTAGGCCCCAGAAAGTTTCTTCTTGTCAGCGGAATCTCTCTACATTTGAAAGACGAGATGTACTTTAAATAGGCACCAGTCCTGGCAGAAGCCAGTGTGCTAGGAGAAGAGCATCTCTGCGGACCTTTTATCACCCTCAGAAACTGAAAGCCCCTAAATATAGGCCAGCCATTAAAGATTCATGAGATTCTGCAGCGACTTATCAGAGCCATGGAAATCAGACACTTCCATCATGGTGGACGCTTTGACATTTGTTCCTAATCAGCAAATGCACATATTTCATTACCTTTTCAGGGAAGTATGATCAGGGCACTATTCCAGAAGCCTAAGAGGCTTCCCTTAACGCTGGGATTATGCTTTGCTCTCCAATCCAAACATGAAACACCCACAAGCCACTTCCACTGCGTATCAGCTGCAAAAAGAGGTGGCTCAGACCCGACTCCCTTTCCAGTGTTGCTTCAGGCATCTTAGTTGCTCACTGTCCTTGTTTCCTTGGTGCATTTCACTTAATCACCACTCAGGAGAGGTCTGCAGCATCCTTTCCTGTGGCAACCAGACAGCGTGGCTAAAAGAGCTGTTGCAGAGAATAGGTACAGGAGGAACCAACCTGAAATAATGACGTTACTTGACACTTTGCAGAAATCCTATTCAGATTTATTATTTAGTCTGTTATATTCAAGAAAAGCCAAACTTTTGTGTAAGTTAAAATACATTTGTACTTTGTCTAATAAACACAATATAGCATTTTATTTAAGGTTTATTCCAGTCTACTTTTAAATAGACCTTGGGCAGTTCACAAGGAAATCAAATACAAAATTAGACAGCTGGTCAGGGGGAAGGAGAAAGGCTGCCTAAAGAGGAGTGGCTCACCCTGGATACACAGGAGAAGCTCCTGGAGAGCTTTAAAAGATGTCATTTCTCAGGCTGCATCCAGAGATTCTGGTTTAATGATCCTGGGGCGAAGCCTGGGTTTCGCTGTGTTATTTGGAAGGCTCTCCAGTGATTCTAATGTGCTCCCAGTGGTAGAGGCACAAGCCCAGAGGAAGCAGGGTGAGATTCTATTACATCACAGAGAGGAACCGCTGAGTACAACTGGGCAGTGCCTTTGTCTGTACATTTTCTGACATCTGTGACAAAGGGGAACCTGCTGAGCCACATCAATTTCATCTGCTAAGAGAGACCACAGTTGGTCTGCAGAGATAAGATGCCCTGTTTTCCTGGAAACCCAGGACTCAGGCATGAGTTGATCACATGGACCCTGTTCTATAGAATCAGTAACACAATGGCACATCATCAACTCTAGTTTTTGCAGGAAGCATCTTAAATAAATTTCTTTGTTCATTGGCTGGATTACAGCAAACAAATGTGCATTCTAGTAAACCATGTGAAAGAGCATTAATAACAAGTCTCTTGTGTTTCTGGATTTTGATTTAAAAAAAAAAAACATTTCCCAACCCCCCTGGGGAGACTCTTCCAAATGAGACATTTCTCTCAGAGGACTGGGCACTGTGTCCCCTTCCTTGGCTGTCAGCGATGCCCTCAGACCCCCAGGCCTCCCAGGAGTTCCCAGGTCTCCACTCTCCCAACCAGGTGCTCTGATAGCATCTCCAATGTAAAGGAGCCGAGGAGAGCTGGCTACCGCTCTGTGAAATCTGCCTGGTAACGACTCTTTCCTTCTCATGCTCCCTGCTTGTGCTCTGTCCAGTGTGGTAGCCACTGGCCACATGTGGCTATCTAAATTCAAATGAATTAAATTTAAGTAAAATTTAAACATAAAGCCTTCAATTACACCCGCCACATTTCAAGTGCTACACAGCCACATGTGTGGCAAGTACTACCATACTGCACAGTACAGACACAGTGTGCTTTTATCATTGCAGAAAGACCCACTGGACAGCACTGCTCTAGGCCTGCAGTATCCTGCCAATTGATGCTGGACAATATTGACTGGGGCTGGAGACATGAAGGAAAATCAAATGCCTAAGTATATGCATGATTATACTCTGAGGAAAGGGGGAATCCTGGTGCATTTACAGACCTCAGTTTCTTAACCTGTATAATGCGCATACTCACTCCTTTTTCCTCTTGACCTCAATATACTTAAAGGCTTGCTAAAAAGGAAGCTTTAAATTGCTGAGACAAATGTACTCTGTATGTAGATTGTGCTATGATTGTTGTTAATTTCAACAATATTAAGTACTAACAAACAGCCCCCAGATGCCAGGTCCAGGAAGAGAAAAATCACTGAGAGCAAATGAGTGAGAATATGAAGAGCTCACCATTTGGTGATTTAAACCAGAGAGAGTTTTATGTGATCATTCCTTTTCCGACTGACTCCAGCTCTCTCTTCCATCCTGGATTCGTGAGCATGCGCTATTGGCTCAAATCTACAACTCCTGCCACGGGCTTTGTGTGTGTGTGTGCATGTGTGCATGTGTTTGCATATGTGCACATGCATGTGTGTGGTGTGAATGCATTAGTATGTGCACATGTGCTCTTGAACTGAGAGCCTCAGGACTCCTGAGGGGCAGTCATGAAGGAAGGTAAGGAAGTCATGAGCCGGAGCTGTGTGGCAGAAGCAGCCGAGCCAGACACTGGCCGAGCCCTAAGAGAACACAGGAAAGCCTATTTCTGGCAGCCAAGGTTGGCCAGAAGGCTGGGCAGGACCTGAAAGCCCCTGTAATGAAGCGTCTTTCATGACACCTTTCTCCAGGATCTACTGACCTTTTCACAGGTGGATAAAAACCATTAACCTCCCAATGGCCTATGTGGCAGTGCACTGTGATTTCATTCTTGGTGTTTCACAAGTCAAGGGTGAGTGTTCACTGCTGGGCTGCTCTGTATGAAAGGCCTTTTATTTTCAACAGGGTTTTAAGAGTGGTCAGAAAAAGTACCAGGAACAACTCCCACCCACTACCAGGGCGGTCCCCCAGCAATCTTGGGAGAGTCCTATAGGTGACAAGGAGAGTGGCCTGTGCTGAACCCTCCCCAAGAGGCCTCAGTCTAGCCAGCAAGGGCCCTTCACATCCCTGATCCCTGATTCACATCCCTGCTTTCTTAGTCCTGATCCCATTTTCCAGCCACTTCCGCAAGTCAGGTTTTCCCCTGAATTTCTCAATCTGCACATGTGGCCTGGAAGAGGGTTCTTGTGTCCATATCCTACCTCTTCAGCAGGGCAGTCAGGGCTGTAAGGATGGACTCTCTGCCCTCGTGTCCTGGCTAGCCCAACACAGTTCCCACCGTAACTGACCAATGGCCCATGCCCCAATTCTATTCCCATCCTGGGACAACTTTGAATTCATGCTTTGTATTCACTCA
This sequence comes from Saimiri boliviensis, assembly GCF_048565385.1. Classification (NCBI taxonomy): domain Eukaryota; kingdom Metazoa; phylum Chordata; class Mammalia; order Primates; family Cebidae; genus Saimiri; species Saimiri boliviensis. Next base: position 77,917,812 of record NC_133457.1, read on the forward strand.
CGGACCTGGCTCGGACAAGTCAAGGAAAAGACTTTGAAAGCTTTCCTGTGCCTTGATACTTGCTAATAGAAAAACACAGTGGTAAGAGGTAAGTGCTTCAGTGGTGGGATTCTGGGAACCTGCGACATTATTTCACCAAGACTGAAATGTTAACGGATTTAGAGACTGGTGGGCATCTGTGTCCTTGAGTACCTCACTAAGGAAATAGTGGCATTACTGGACCCAGTGAATACACTTCCAGGAATTTGTTGTAAGGAAAGATGAATGCACAAGGATGCAGTGTGTTTATGATACAGAGAAAACAGGAGTCACTTGAGTGTCTCATAATAGAAGTAAATAAATAAAGATGAAGGGTCCACACTGGTAAATGTCACACTATTACTGAAAGCTATGGAATATTTCTCTTTATACACAAAAAAAGAGGTTCATAGTATGTTGCTAACTGAACAAAGAAACTTACATGGCAGTCCTTGGGAAACTGGAAGGAGGGGGTGGGACCAGACCCTGGGCAGTGATGAAATGGGAGGTGGACAAGACACCTTTTCTTAAGGCAGGGTGGGACAGACACTTAGAAACAGAATCTCAAACTATGACCCAGGAAAATGTGATATATTTAAATTAAAATTCCAAACTGCCAGGGATAGATAGTCCAGCCCCATCTTTTCTAAGTGAGAAAACATTGCTAGGGATGTGGAAGGCAGGGCTGGGGTCTGGGGTGCCCCCTCCAGACTAAATGCATTTCGATCTGCACTCACCACCTCCCAGCTCTGGTTTCACTGACTTCATGGCGATGGCAATGAGAAGCCTCAGCGGTGTCCTGGGCCTCTCTCTGGCTGGACGGAAGCCCAGAAGCTCCACGCCACATGGACTTCCCGATTATCACCAAGCCAGGAGTGCAAAAGCACATGTGACCAGAGGCAAAGGGACACCTCTCCCAGGCTCATCCCAGCGGAGATTCAGGTCACACCATGTCTGTTAAGTTGCTCACTGAGTTTTGGGGCCTTCTCCCCAGGGTAGGCTGTGTCCAGGGCAGTGGTTCTCAAGTGTGTGCCCTGCTCCTTTCCCATGCAGTGTCCCAGAAGCCTCTGGGAGCCTGTTAGAAAGCCACCCCCTCTGCCTTCCCATACCCACTGAATCAGAAGCTCTGAGGACAGTAGCCCAGTCATCCAGGGTTTCATATCCCTCCAGGGGGCTCTGAGGGGCGCTCCAGTTTAAGAACTACTGCTTTAGAGTTAAGATTTAAGACACGAGATACCCCTGCAACATGCACTTACCCATGTAACAAATTTGCACATGTAGCCCCTGAACCTAAAATAAAAGTTGGAAAGAAAAAAAAATGATTTAAGACACTGGAGTCAGAATGCCTGAATTCAAATCCTTGACTGGCCATTGCATATTTGTTTAACCTGAGGCACTTTACTTAACCTCTTCTAAACGGAGGAAAATGCTTGTGCTTTCCCTTAAGATTGCTTCTAGGCATAAACAAAATAAGTAGATAAAGTACTTGGAGGTCAGGTGCGAAGGCTCACTCCTGTAATTCCAGCACTTAGGGAGGCCGAGGTGGGCGGATGTTTGGAGGTTGGGAGTTTGAGACCAGCCTGGCCAACATGGTGAAACCCCATTTCTACTAAAAATACAAAAAATTAGCCAGGTGTGGTGGTGCACAGCTGTTATCCCAGTTACTTGGGAGGTTCAGGTGGAAGAATCACTTGAATCTAGGAAGTGGAGGTTGCCGTGAGCCGAGATTGTGCCACTGCACTTCAGCCTGGGTGACAGAGCAAGACTCTGTTTCAAAAGAAAAAAAAGAAAAGAAAACAAAAGAAAGTATGTAGACAAGTATCTGTCAATAATAAGTGCTCAGTGCATGCATATGATGTACAGACTATATATAATATGTGTGAACATATATGTATATGTGTGTACATGTATATGTGTATATATATGTATGTATATTTGTGTGTATATATATTTTTCTTTTTCTTTTTCCATTTTTCTTCTGGTAGAGGAAATAAGAATCAAATCTTTCTTGGGACAGAATCCAGACTTAAAGTAGAGGACAGGGATGATTTACCCAAGACCATCTAGAGAACATGGAGTGAACTCAGGCTTAGCATCTTAAGCTCCTCCATGGAGACTTGTTTGGTTTTTTAAAGCCAACAAATGCAGAGTGAGCTGAGAAGTAGCATCTGAAAAGGCAGATGGCCGGGGGCGTTCCCCAGGTGTGGAATTTCCTCAGCCTCACCTTGATCTCTTTCAGGAACTGCAGACTCCAACATGCTATGAGAAGATGCCCCCCAATCCCTCAGATGGCTGGAAAAACCTTAGCTTTAAAACAACCAGTCTGGTCTTCTCTAGGACATGACTCTACCAGGGAAGTTAAAACCCTTCCCCTCACTCGCGGGGACCCTCCCAGAAAGTCCACACCTGGAGGAGGCCTGGTCAATTGTCGGCTAACCACTCTTTCTTTTTTTTCCTGTAGCCTAATTTTACTAGATACAAACAGACTTGCTAAGAGGAGAGGGAAAGTAGATAAAAGAACCAGGGAAGGCCTGCAGTAGGAGGTTTTGCAGTCTCTCCTTCCACACAGCTTACATGCTGAAGAGAACGTGATTATCCACCATAAACACCCTGGAGGGAAAACCATCCAAATAAAACAGTTGAGTAGAGTGATTAATACACAGAGAGGCAGCGGACTGGCTGGGTTCAAGTCCTGGCCCCAGTGCAAACTCACTTCATCCTCTCTGCTGCCACAGGACATCATACACATTGCCACCGAGCACACAGAAGAAATCATGCTAGAAATCCTCTAAGACGTTACACTATCTGGGCAGCCACAGGGACCCAGCTGTCAGAGAATCCTGCCCACATCAGGCTAGTCTTTGGGGGTCATTTACATGAGCCAGGTCTCTGCCTACAGATGGCCCAGGGAGCAGGAAAGACAGGCTTCTTTGGCCAAACAGTCAGAGGTTTCTACTGCACTGGCCTCTAGGGTAACTTAGGTCAAACGGCAAAACAGACTTCAAGTCTCTTAACCAAAAACTTTCTTTCAGAGCCAGAACTAGTGAGAGGTGGCTGAGGTACCTGGTGCAAAAAATTTAAGGCGTTGCCCACTTTCAGGAGCCTGTCCGCCCCTGCACCAGCTATGGGGGCGAACCTTCCTAAGAGGAGCTGGATGACTGTGAGAGCAGATGCTTCCCTAAATTTTGCGGCGTAGATGCATCCCTTACCTTACCCTCATCCTGGCCCACTTCTTTTCTATCTTGCTTTCCATGGACCTGCAGCATCAGCAGCCCCCAGGAGCTTGTTAGAAATGCAGGGCTTTGGGTGTAGCTTCAGACCTACTGAATCATAGTCTGCAGAGTGACAAGATCCCTAGGTGATTTACAGCAGCACAACTGATGTTTGACAGGTAGCAGAGGCAAGGAAGGGCAAAAACCCCAGGCTCATCTGCCATTTGCTGTCTCAGCCTTCGTCCAAATGGGGGTGGGAGGCGATCCAGTGATACCAGCGGAAGGAAGATTCCCCAAGGGTTTCCCCGAGTCTCTCTCAGGCCACCTGCAGATCACAAACCTACATTCAGCTTCCAGAGAGACATCATACTGATCATATTAAAAGAAGTATTTATTGAACATTTATGAAACATTTAGCAAATATTTGGATGGAGGAACAATCACCCTCTAAGGTTCCATAGTATGAAGATTCTATTTAATATTGCATTATGTCAATACAGTCTGTGCAGTGAAAATCAATAAACATTTACATGATGTCTCAAAAGCATCCAGAACTTGAAAGCAAAATGTGTCAGGCACATGCCCAAGTTACCATTCCTTCCAAAACCGGAAGACATGAAGAATGGTAATGAGCCAGTTACTAACAAGGGAAGTCAAGAGACTACAGGAAATCTACATATACTGCATGGCTTTATCTGATGGAAGCTTAGATTGCAAAGCGGGTGGAGGCACATGATGGCAGGTGAAATGTTAGGGAAGCTCTAAATGGAGGCCAGAAGACACTGGTGAATATAACAAGACCAGCCAAGATGTTTAGGGTTATGCTAAACATCTCTTTTAAATATATCTGAATATTTATATTTTCCATTGAAAGCAACTCAGTAACCACGTATAGCAACCAATTCAAGTCAACCAAGAAGGACGTATCACATGTATCATCCTTGCAGTCCCCACAGGTAGGTGCTGAGACTCAAGTCCTCCAAAATCTCAGAATATTTCAATGATCCCAGGGCTCACGTTGGAGGGGAGAAGTGAGTTGTAAGCAAATTTGACTATAACACTACCATCTTAAACACTCCAATGGGCCAAGGTAGGTGTGTTAACCAGTCCTAAGTTCTCAAGGTTTACAGGTTACAGTTCTTAAGCCCATCAAAGTAAGGGACTTGACAATGCTCATACAGTAAAACAATCACTGACATTTTCTGCGGCTTCCACAGAATTAAATACAATTCTTATTTAAAAAGTGGATGGTCATAGGATATATATTAACAACAAAAAAAGAGACTGGTCAGTCAGCTGTGAAAAATACAGTCTGGGATAAAGAAAGTATGGGATATATATAAAATGGAATATTCTTCCTTAGAAAGGCAGAACCTGCTGAGACATGCTACAACATGAATAAAACTTAAACCCAGTCACAAAAAGACTATTACTGTATGATTCCACTTCTATCAGGTACCTAGAGTAGTCAAATTCATACACACAGAAAATGGAATGGTGATTGGCAGGGGTGAGGGAGGAGGGAGAAATGGAAAGTTATTGTTTAATGTTGTTTAATGAGTTTCAGTTTTGCAAAATGACAAGAGTTTTGAAGATAGCTGATAGTGACGGCTGCACAGACAATGTGAATATACTCAATGCAGCTGACTGTGCACTTAAAATTGGTTAAGACGGCAAATTTTGTATTTACGACAATTTAAAATACCAGGTCTGTTGAAACTTTTAAAAACACAGCCTGCTAAAAAATAATGTTTACATACCTAACCTTAAGGGTTTGGGTGCAAAGCCTGCCTCTGATATTATTCAAGTGAAACGAACAATAAAAAGCATACAGACACACACATATGCACATAAGCATACATGCATGCACGCGTGTGTGTGCACGCGCGCGCATGTGACAAGGGAGCTTGAAGCCACCTTTTTTGCAGGATATAGAATAATTCCAGAACTCATTCTCAAGCAGAACTTCCAACTTACAAAGCACTGTAGCTCCCACCCTGCCCTGCCAACCTAGGCCTGCAGAAGTCATGGATGAAAGAGTCCTTGTGAAACTGTAGAATAAGTTTAACCTGAAATTTCTGGAGGAAAAAACTGGGAATTCATCAACGGTCCTCCAGATGCTCTGTGATTCACCTGGGGCCACCTAATCCCAAGGCTTTGCCACCTCTGAACCTCATAGCTGGAGCTGCCACTCTCGATTACCACAGGCTAGAGGTAATTCGTGCAGAAGCCACGTGTGGTTCTTTCTCTAGGGACTGCTCAGTTCTCTCAGCTGACTCCCTCAACCTCTTCCAGATGGGATTCACAGCAGGCTAGAACCATAGACCCAGGGAATGTAAGTCCTCAAATGGAACTCGAGGTTGGGGCCTTGGTCCCATGAGTGATCTGTGGCTGTCAGGCTGTAAGGATTTGCTTGGCTTCACAAGACAGCTCAGAAATCCATTTTTAAGGCAAAACATTAGAAAGCTTCCACCACTGTACAATGAACATTTCCGAGGGTAAAAAGCAGTGTTGACTTTTTCATTGGCATTTTTCTATTCAGTAGAGTAAATCATCTAAATTGTAAAAATACAGATTTTCTTTTACAGAATTCAATAAAGCATTTTCATTTTGAGTGAAAATTAAGTAGGCCATAAATAATTTTTGTTTTAGTCTGAATTTGTATCACGCAAAAAGAAAATGTTGCCTGAAAATGACCTAACCTAATTCCTTCATTTTAAAGTTATAGCTCAGGGAGGTAACATGATTTGCCCCAGGTTACACAGCAAATTGGATGCAGAGCTGAAAGCAAGACCCTGTCCTCCTCCACACTTTCCCCCACCGTGACTAGAAAGTCTGGTCATAAAATGTGAGACTCCACAGTTGATGGATTGGGATTATGCCATTAGGATTTCCCTTTACATCTCAGGCCACAGGTCAGTAAGTACTATATTATTCATTTTTTTTCTTGGGTCCAGACATTTTTCTGGATGCCCTTTGTAGTTTTTCTTTTTATAGCATCAGATAGCTCATGGAGGAGCCATGTCTGGCACACGCCTCCTCTTATATTAATCCCAAGAGAAAACTCAGGCTCTAATACTTAAGCTTCCACGACATTAACAGAGGTTCTGGACAAAGTCACAGTATCATCTTTTATCTCTGTGAACACATTGTGCCTGCCAGATTGAGTACTGGGGAATATAAGAAGCCCAGGGTGGTGACTGGTGGGTCACACTGACTCCCAGGTCAAAGCTGCCCCAAGGCTGGAAGTCGCCACCCACAGTCACTTCCTGTCCGCCTGTCTTGCCCAGCGACAAGGGTTTGGGATCCATGAGTTGACAGTGGATGTCTGAGCCATTGCTAGTTGCAGAGGGGCAGTGTGGTGACACCCTGGCCACTGACATGCTGGCCATCTCATGGCAATGTGGTAGGTTTTAAAGAATGAGTTGTGTATTAGTTCACTTTTGTGCTGCTGATAAAGACATACCTGAGACTGGGCAATCTACAAATGAAGAGGTTTAACTGGACTCACAGTTCCATGTGGCTGGGGAAGCCTCACAATCCGGGTGGAAGGCAAAGAGGAGCAAGTCCTGTCTTACATGGATGGCAGCAGGCAAAGAGAGAATCAGGAAGATGCAAAAGCAGAAACTCCTGATAAAACCATCAGATCTCATGAAAATAATTCACTACGACAAAACAGTATGTGGAAAACTGCCCCCATGATTTAATTATCTCTCCCCAGGTCCCTTCTGCAACATGTGGGAATTATGGGAGTAAAATTCAAGATGAGATTTTAGTGGAGGAGACACAGCCAAATATCAGGTTGTATGTCTCCTCCTGGAGGGAATGATACAAGGTCTTTCTCTTGCCATAAGCATTTCTCTAAAGGATATCCTAATTGTGGAACCCAAATATCTTTTTCTAAAGGATCTTTCCTTCAACTTTAAGAAAAGTGTTGGCCGGGCGCGGTGGCTCAAGCCTGTAATCCCAGCACTTTGGGAGGCCGAGGTGGGTGGATCACGAGGTCGAGAGATCGAGACCATCCTGGTCAACATGGTGAAACCCCGTCTCTACTAAAAATACAAAAAAATTAGCTGGGCGTGGTGGCACGTGCCTGTAATCCCAGCTACTCAGGAGGCTGAGGCAGGAGAATTGCCTGAACCCAGGAGGCGGAGGTTGCGGTGAGCCGGGATCGTGCCATTGCACTCTAGCCTGGGTAACAAAAGCGAAATTCCGTCTCAAAAAAAAAAAAAAAGAAAGAAAAGAAAAGTGCTACAGATACAGATGAATAATAAGGGGCAAACACAGGACTTGTGGAGACTTCACTGCCTGGCAGCATACAGGACTTCCTGGGTGGGTCGTAATTACTTTACCTTCCCCAGTACATTATAAACTCATAGCTCATTCATCTATGTAGAAATATCCAACACAGGGTGTAGTTCCTTGTACACAATAGGTGCCTAATAAATGTTACTTAAGGAACCAATCACATATTATAGTGACATTTATAACTTTAGCCTCTCAACCAAGTAGTTCTAATTACTATTTAGCCACCATCTTCATTTGGGTTCCCCCAGAAGGTGACTCTGAAATTAAGAGGGTGATCTCAGGAAGCACCAGTAATGGATTGAGAAGTGAGACAGAGCCCAGAAGGTGGCCCATACATTCATGAGTGTGTTAACTCCACCAGCTAGGGCTTGATCCCCCTGGGGATGCTCTGAGAGAGGATGCTGAGTTATCTTTTCATTGCTCCATGAAGAGGTGAAGAGACTGGGGTTTATCTACTATATTCTTATCTCTTACTGATTGAAGATTGCTCCTAGGGCATTGGTTTCCAGACATTCTTGGCTCGCTCTATGCTTATGCTGAGCATACTTCCATGGGCAGAGAATACCATGAGAGAGAGAGAGACGCGATAATCTGTTTACGTACATTTAGGCAAAGTATCTACAGGTAACCTCTAGGGTAGGCTGAGACAACGTGGGAGGAACACTGACAGCATCTTCCACAACTTCACATCTTACTCATCTACCCATTAGGTTTCTCTGGCTACCTAAGAGTGGCTACCCACCAATGACTCAACACTATCCCAGGGTCTATGGAAAAAGAAAACAAAAACTGTTCACTTTCTGTAGAAGATTCATCTGTCCCCTTCCTGCTTTCTAACAGGGTTCCGCTTTTGCTCACAGGATCTGTTCTCCTCCTCCCAGCATGGTGTTCATTAACCAATAATGGTGACTCCATTCTACCTGCAAATGTTTAGCCTGAGAGTGGGCATCAAACATGAGGCTCAGGTCTTGGGGGGCACTAAAAGTCTGCCTTGGTGATAAAAAGAGGCGTAGAACATGAGACAGGGAGGGAAGGGGCAAGGAGGGGGTTCTGAGAGTGACACTGTCATCTACACTTAATTTCTATAAAAGCATATTCTCAGCCGCATCTGATCATACTAACATTGATGAAAACTAGAAAATATGAGCAATTTCTAGAGGAACTGCTCTTAAGACAGAGTTTATCCACTCTGTACTTACATCGTTGGTTCTGGGACCTTACATGTGGGACTTTGCATTTAACCTGATTAAATTTCATCTCATTCACCTGCAGGTTGTACAGATAGCCTGGAATCCCGGTTCTTCATTATACTTTGTGGTTAGTCCTACAACTCTTGGATCTTTTGCAAATGTGATAATTATGCCTTTTATGTCTTCACTGAAGTTCTTTATGGCTTGACTTTTCTAATTCTCTATCACTTGTAAAAATGTCAAATTTGTTAGAATCAAGTTCAGACATGGCATTATAGAAAGTCTCCCCAACTCCAGGCCATGAATCACATTTTTGAAGTGGTTTTCAACCAGTTGCTAACATACCAACTCTATACCACCCACAGCACAGTCTGGCCTAAAATGATAGCATAACAGATTCTGCAAATCCTACAATGAAATCAAGACCAAATATCTATTTCATTGCCCTGAATTACCAGCCTAAAGAAAACCTATCAAAAATCAAGAAATAAATTATCAGTGCAAACGATGCCTTCAAGGAACCTTAAATTCATTATGGATCAGAGGTTTATAAGTTGGGGAGCACAACATTAATGGGTCTTCCCCTCACTAGTTTGATGACAGTTTGACTCCTTAGATGGGCAGGAAGCAAGCAAGGCCAGCTGCCCAGCCTCTCCCCACACCATGGGCCATAAATATTCAATTATATCAGAGCCGCCTCTAAATCATTGGCTCGGAGCATGCTTCTTAACCCCTAACGTGTCTGCTTCCTGAACTCTGAGATGGGAATATCTCTAGGCTAGTCAGCCTTCAAGGAATAATTCATTAGCATCTGAGGACAGCAGCTTGTAAAGTGGAAAATGGCTCTGTCAGCGGTGTTGGCGCTGTTTAGCTCCAACGCTTGCAGTAAATGAAGACTTTGTGTGTATTTTTAGTCTTTTTTAAGGCAGCCTGGGCAGCCTGAGAACACCCTAGGCCCCCAAAGCCCTCTCCAGTGCCTCTGTGTTTTGATGTCCTCACTGTTCTCACAGTGGGCAGGCTCTGCAAGTGATCTGGGGAGAGGGAGCTGGCTCCAGTGGGGGTGAGACCATGCTGGGGTCCTGCAGAAAGGAAAGAGGGTGGGCACACAGGTCGGAGCAGAGCCTGTGACAACTGAAGGACATGGGGAGTATCTAAAGCAAACTCTTGCAAATATGCCTCAAGCAGAACCTCAACCCTGACCATCTGTCTCCAGGCTTCATTGGCCACCCCTGCCCCACTCTTCATGTGTCTTTGGAAAGTTGGCAAATTTTCTCTGGAGGCTAGAAGTCAAGGACCTCCAAAGCCTGGTCAGGCTCCCAAGAGACTCTGGTGGTGGATAAAAGTATGTTCCTTGCCTCCACGAATACATTTTCCTCATCAAAGAGCCAGATCAGGGTGTTGCTGGGGTCAAGTGCAGACATGTCATTATAGAAAATCCCCCCACAAAGCCATAAATCACACTTTTTTTGAGGGACAGGGTATCACTCTGCCACCTGGGCTGGAGGCAGTGGCATGATCATAGGTTACTGTTGTCTCAAACTCCTGGGCTCAAGTGATCCTCCTGCCTCAGTCACCTGAGTAAATGGCATGTGCCATCACATCTGGCTAATTTTTTTTTTTTTTTTTTTTTTTTTTTTGAGACAGAGTCTTGCTCTGTTGCTGAGGCTGGAGTGCAATGGCACGATCTCGGCTCACTGCAACCACCACCTCCTGGGTTCAAGCAATTCTCTGCCTCAGCCTTCCAAGTAGCTGGGATTACAGGCATGCGCCACCATGCCCAGGTAATTTTTGTATTTTTAGTAGAGATGGTGTTTCACCATCTTGGCCAGGCTGGTCTTTAACTCCTGACCTCAAGTGATCCACCCTCCTTGGCCTCCCAAAGTGCTGGATTACAGGTATGAGCCACTGCTCCCAGCATACGAGGCTAATAGTTTTATTTATTTATTTATTTATTTATTTATTTATTTATTTATTTATTTTTGTAGAGATGGGGTCTTGTTATATTGCCCAGGCTGGGATTAAACTCCTGGCCTCAAATGATCTTCTTGCCTTTGTCACCCAAAGTGCTGATATTACAGCACTTTGAGCCACTGCGCCCAACCATAAATCACCTTTCTGAAGCTGTTTTCAACCAGTTGCTAATATACCAGCTGCATCCCATCTATAGCACACTTACCTCTCTGGCCTAGAATGATTCACCCAGGAATCCTGTATGATGCTCTGTGAAGGGTGGAACATGATGTCCTCACAGGCCTCTTACAGGAGGGTCAGCTTCTTCCCTCTGACTATTTCCAATTCTACCACATGCCTCAGTCTTTCCCAGTTAAGGGTCCCAGTGTATTCCATCACTCTCACATTCTCCCTTCCTTTCTCTAAGGACCCTTCTCCCCACCACCTTACCTCCCCCCTCCCCCCCCCACACATCCCATAGGATTTCACATTGGCCACCTACTGTTCATTTTTTTTAAATTTGCCACTGTCAAGTTCTAACAATTAGGACAGAAATACTGCTGGGATCCTGATGGCCAGATAGTAGATTTTGATTTGAACCTAACCTCTCCCCATTGGAAAATTCTAGCCCTGTTCTTTAAAAAGTACACTGTGTCTTCCTCTTGGCTTCTCAAATGTTGGTCTGTGGCTGAAAAAGCACTACTGCACTTGCGGGATAAGCCTTAAGCGCCTCATCTATCACACACAACGTTTCCCAGGAGAGGAGCTGGGCTTCTTTTGAAATATGTTCTCGCACTGTAATGAGATGTGGTCTGAGCTTCTGAAAATAGCCACAGAGAGAATCCTGTCTTATAACATGTGGACAGACTGAAGCAAGTCAAGGAAAGCCAACGGGATGGAGAGGGAGGCTCTTGGTAAACGTTTCCTTCTTTCACTTTACTGGGGCTGAAAGCTCATTTCTAGCACTGCTAGGGGAAAAGAAACAGAGACCAAGTTGATTCCCTTTGGATCTCCTGGGATCTGAGATGCCAGCCACATGAAATGACTGTGTGGTGTACTCCCGAGGCAGGCGTGCAGAGAAGAGGGGAGAGGAACACAGCACCAGAAAGGGTTGGAGTCCATGAGAAACCACTTGAAAGTTATTTATCAGCAGCTGAAAATGTGACCTTTCTGCTGACCTTGAGAATCTTCCAGTCCTACCTGCCTTTGCAGCCAACATTCAGGATATCTCCACAACAGGGAGCTGCCAGCCAACCTTTCATTTACTCTTGCAAAAGCAGGGGATTAGTTCAAGTAACAAAATTCCTGAGTTGGCACAAGTCACCTCTGCACTGTGCTGCACAACAGACTTATCATCAGCAATGAAGGAAATAAAGTGCTGGCCCTGCTCAAATGGCTACAGAGGCTCAAAATGATGGCGAGTGGACCAAGTGGACAGCCACTGATAAGAAAGCCTGCCGGGGCCAAGAACTAATACAGAAACCCCCAACCACAGAGACATAAGACGTTGATTCAGGTGAGGACAGTTGTGCACAGTTGTGTAGGAAGTGCAATGTACAAGGACTTTGGCTAAAGAGGCACTGGGTGCTGAAATCCTGCCACTAGCTCCTCTGCCAAGACAAGCTGGAGGAAGGAGTATTTTAAAATACGTGTTTTCTTTTACCTTTGATCTTTCTGTAAATTTCACTGAAGTATTACATACATACTAGAAAAGTATATAAATCGTAAGTTCCATAAATTTTCACAAACTGAACACATCCATGTACTCAGAACCTGGGTTAAGTAATGGAACATTAACAAAACCTCAAAAATCATCATATAAATTTGTTTTCTTCTTCTTCTTCTTCTTTTTTTTTTTTTTTTTTTTTTTTTTTTTTTTTTTTTTTGAAACAGAGTCTCTCTCTGTCACCCAAGCTGGAGTGCTGGAGTGCAGTGGCACGATCTCAGCCCATGCAAACTTCCACTTCCCTGGTTCAAGTTTTTCTCCAGCTTCAGCCTCCTGAGGAGCTGGGACTACAGGTGTGCGGCAACATGCCTGGCTAATTTTTGTATTTTTTAGTAGATACGGGGTTTCACCATGTTGGCCAGGCTAGTCTCAAACTCCTGACCTTAAGTGATCCACCTTCCTTGGCCTCCCAAAGTGCTGGGATTACAGGTGTGAGCCACCACGCCCGGCTCATTGTTTTACAAATTTGAATCAAGGTATCATCTACTCACTAAGCCAGTGCCCACAAGGCTGTGATCATCATAAGGGGGCAGCTTTTTGAGTCTGCACAAAAGTACTCTATGAGCTGGTGGCTGGTGATGTCTCTAGAAAGGTGGCTGCTATCCTCAGGAAATTAGCATATGGTGAGGGGAGCTGGGCAGTTGCAAAAATGACAACTGTGTGATGAGAACATGACAAGTGACATTGCACAGAGTGAAGGCTTTCTCTGTCCACACCCCTCCAAACTCCCTCCCCTCTGCCACCGCCTCCTCCCCACTAATCTCACCGGCAGCGAAAACAGAAAGTGTAACAAGCGATGCAACCCCGTCCTACATGGGAGCTGTCTGGAGTTTGAAAGTTGCTGGTTGGCTACTGCCTGAATGTTGGAAGCAAGTCCAGTTTACTGTTTGTGGAGAGGACTGCCACCATGTTGTCTGAAGCTTTCTCACCTAACTTCTTATGAACCAAAGAAAAGGAGTATGCTATGACCACACTAACTTGTGGAGACCTGACTCCTCTGAAGCATCATGCTCTCACTTGGTACCTATGGTTGATGTTTTGTGTTGACCCTTTCCAATGGGACACACATCTTCTGCTTGTTTCTCCCCAGGCTGTCAATGCCTCATGGTTTGGACCCCATAGCTCTGTTTCTTGGGGAAAAAAAAAGTGATAATGTTGAATGAATGAATGAATGAATGAATGAGTGCAAAGGTCATTAAAAAGTAAGGTATTTAATTTCCCCTTATTTTCTACTTAATGCTCCTTTCTAACGTGTTTCAAGATAAAGTGTATCTGGAATGAACACTCTATTGGCAGCTCTTGAAGAGCTGGGAGTTGGACCCCTAGACACAGAGCAGTGGGTAAGATGAGGTTCCTATCAGAGAACTTACTGTAGCAAGTATTCCTCTTCTTCCCCCAAAGATCCAAGACACGTGGTTTAAGTCCAAGGCTTGCAAACATGACTGCCCAGGAAGAAGTTCTCATTCTTCTCGTCTTCCAGACCCTTGTGAATCAGTGAGATATTCAAACTCAAAGAGAGGCAAAGATGGAGGACCCCAGCTCAAGAGCCATGGGCCTAGACATCCCACTGGGCTGGGCACTGTGGCTGGCAAGACCTGAGAACTTTTATTTTCCTGCCACAGGTCAAGGCACTTTCCAAATTCCTAATTAGGGTCCCAGCCCAGGACTCATCAGGTTGATCTTCCTGGAAATGTGTGTCTTCAGCCCCAGAGCTTGGGCCCCACGTGGGGCAGGAAGGCCAGTAGCCCTGGGCTCTTTATTTCACTGTGGCTGTGAGGCATATCCCATGTCCAGGGCAGAATCCCACTGTCAGTGCTAGCAGCAGCTCTCAGCTTTTCTGTTTCTGAGCTCTCTCCAAAGCCTAGCAAAGATGCTCAGTTCCTGGAAATTCAGGGGAGCTGGCCCTCAGCCACTAAGGGTCAGGGGCGGTGGAGAACTCTGCCTGCAGCCATCTCTGCAGACGCATGACTCTAAAAGGCATTTCACCCAGTTCTAGCGTCACAGATGCCCTGGATGTTGTCCCTTGACAGGTCCTTCCCATTTCCCGCTTCCCTCTCCCTGCCCACTCACTTCATTTTCTTTCCCACTTAATTAATAAATGACTCCTGAACAAAACAGGCAGGTCCCTACATGTGTCCATCCCACGGGGCACACCCAGGAGGGGCGGAGTGGCTGCTGTTCAGTTGTGCTTTCCCTGCCCACAAAGTGTTGTTTTCTCTCTATTAGTAGGAGAAGAGAAAATGACTTTACAGCCTTCTGCTTTCTCTCAAATCCTAATAATTTATGCAGGGCTGAGTAGGGGCCAGGACTGTGCTAAGTGGTTTTGCACGGTTTGTCTCATTGACTCCTTGACCACTTTCTGGGAGGACTGGCACAAGTGTCATCCACACTGTACAAAGGGGACAATGGGGACTTGAGGGTAATATGCTACTGAATGGTGTGGCCCAAGTTTGACCCAAAGGTAACCTGAACACATACCTCCAGCCACGACTGCATGCCTTATCCTATTCACCACGGCCTCACACACTGGGATACAATGTTGACAAGGAAACCACTCAAGACTACTTCTGGGGAGAAAAGGACAAATGACAACTGTTGGGCGCTGTGACTCGAGGGTTCAGAGAAATCGTGTGACCCCTGGGAAAGCACAGTGTTGAAGTTAGGCGGATGAGGCTTGCATTTGGAATCAGCCATTGACCTTCTCGGAAAGCCAAGGTGTTGTTTGCACACTGGAAAATGTGAATTATAAAGACTATCTTACAGTTGGTTACTGGAATTAAGAGAGTATGTAAAGTAACCTCTTGTGACTTGTGTATGAAAGTACCTGACACATAGGAACTATTCAAAATACCAACAATGTTCTCAGTAATGCTAAAATAATCACAGAGCATGGGGCCCAGCAATGTGTCTGGCTCTGAACTACAGTTGAAGGTTTGGAGGCCAGGTCTAGTCATCCTGGCATGTACTGGAGGGTCAGTGAAAACCCTGGATCCTGCATTTTGGGAGGAAGGGATGACTAGAACTGTGGGCTTCCCCCAGAACCTAGAACCAGTTAAGGCTGGAAAAAGCTAAATCCACTGGTAAGTGCTGGAAGGAGTGAGCTTGTTTTGTTCATGAAACTACGAAATTCCAGAGTCAGAAGGGAGCTAAGAAGTCATGTGCCCCTACCTCCCACCCCTCCATTCATTCATGCATGTATGCTATGCGTTCATTCATTAATCATAGCCTTCACTACATAACCACTCTGATAACCACTGGAGACATGAAGGTGGATTAAGTCTGCCACAGAAATTAAGTTCATTAAGGTGTCCCCAGTGCAGCAATGGGGCTCTTTCAAGAGCACAGTGGTGTGCAAAGCAAGTGGACCATCTACCTAGGGGGTATCCTGGTATAGCTTCATAGAGGAACAACCTTCATCACAACCCACCAAGAGGTGCTTGAGTCTCTCAACACCACTGCCAGAAAATAGTGCCCAACATAACCTAAATACTTCCACTGATGGCAAACCTGCCATCTTCCTGTCTCTATTTATTTTCTGTGTGTGTGTGTCCATTTTTTTAAGGCAAAAATAGCACTTCTTCTATTGAACAAAACTTTGCCCCCCATAACTGCACCTGTTCAGGACTTAGTCCTACTGCTTGGGGCTCTAAAAACCTGTCCGTTCAGTCTTCCCTTTTGTCTAGTAGACGGACTAGCCACCTAAAATGCCCATTCTCCAGAGCAAACAACACTAGGTACCTTTCTTTACCTCCAGGATAGGAATTTGACACCATGCCCATCCCTCACCACTATGCCTGCTTCCTTCCCCACTTGCCAGGAGAGAACTGACTACACTGGTCCAAAGGATGTCTATCTAGCAGAGAAGGGAGAAGAATGAGTTAATTCTGCCCTGGTTCAGACAATCATCCTTTAGAAAGACATAGGACCTGGACAAACCCAAGATAGGTTTGAGTATCATCTTCCCCACATCAGCCCTATGACCCTGAGAAAATTCATTTGATCTCCTTGGGCCTCAGATTCTTTATCTGTGAAATGCAGATGATGAGAATACTTGCCTAGGAGGGTGGGCATAAAAATGAAATGAGATGATGAATCTAAATGGAAGAAAATGCCCAGGACATGCCTGTCACATAGAAAGCACTTGGCAAACATTAGCTACTCCTTCAGTACATTAAATGCAGACCCAAGTTCATAGCCACTGACAGGTGTGATATTCTTAAGCCACATCCTCCTTGCCCAATGCTTCTGCAAAAAGGCTTTCATCAATCCCAGAGCCTGATTTCAAATTTTTTCCACCAAATTTTTCTTTTAACACGTGTCCCCTCATACAGTCTGCCAGACCTCTGTGAACCCCATTTCTGCTCTCATACAATTAAGGCAGAGTCGGCTATGATCCCAACAAAACCCATACTCTCTACATCTAGGGCACATTGAACTCTGGCCAATAATATACGGGCAGAAATGATATGCACCACTTCTTAGCCTGGCCCTTTCAAGTCTCCTTTGTGATCCTCCATCCTCTTTCTCCATCTTCTAGGCGGGAGGGAATGCCTGAAGTCCCAGCAGATAATGAGCAGAAAATTGTAGACTCCTGGGTTCCTGAGTCACTGAATGGAAGGCTGCCTCCTGAATCCAGCATCAGACTTTGCAAGAGTGAGAAATAAACTTATTTGGTGTTAAACCACTGAAATGTGGGGCCCTACCTGTTACACCACCTAGAGCTCCCTTAAGTGATTCAACAAGGTACTTTCTGCTAATTTCTCCAGCTTTGTGGGATCCATAAGGTGGACGTGTGTGCTTTTAGTGCCCTCATCCATGTCATGTGAGAGATGCTGAGGACCACAGTGAAGCGACAGGCCTAACGCCAAGGGGAAAGCCATTTAATGACACAAAATGGGATAAGCTGGTGGTAGAAGTGCGCTGCAGCTGACAATGAGCACTGCCGGTATATGTGAAAGCCTTTTGGCAAAGGCTCCATTGCTTACACGTTCACTTGCCTGCCATGTACAATTAACAGAGCTGGACAGGACTTCACCAAAAGTCACTCTAAATCTAGAGGCGTCTATGGACTTGTCCAAAGTCCCACAGCTGGCTAGTGGCAAAGCTGAAGTCTCTTTGCTTCTAGCCTAGTGTTTTCCATGTAGGCAGACATTCTGGAAGAATGAGTCAAGGTCACATAAAGAGCACTTTCCCCTTCAGACGTGTACTCCTCAAACATCTCATCAAAGTCACCTGAATGCAGAGAATAAGAGTAAATCTATTCTTTATAGGACAACATCCCTGAATGCTTGCTTCCATTAAAAAGCCCAAAGATAAATCCCTTGACAACAGGCTTCAGCCAGCGGCCATATCCAAGACCTGCTTAAATGCAATCCATGGACGGAGAATTAACACCTTTTTCCTTATTGCTAGGAAACGTAAATTCAATAATTATATTACACCTAATGAGAGAACTGGATTTTCAGACTTTTACATGGTTTTTAAATCTGTAAATATTAGCTTTCCCACGTAAGCAGCTCACTTTCCACCTCTCATGCTTTTCCATGTTTAATTAAAAGGCTCACAGAACTCATTATACATTGCCCTCTAAAAGTTGACTCAAAATAAGCTCTCTTTGTCATTACAGCTTTTTCCTTCCTGAATGTTCTTAAGGATTACTGAAGCCACACTCTCTGAGCAGCAACTTGGGGTCCTGGGCAGATGAGTCAGAGTTCTGGTGCTGGCACTGGCCTCTGGTAAGCACTGAACCACTATGGGCCTCATTTGGACAATGAAGATAAAGGTAACAACAGTTTCCTAAAGGGTTATTGTAAGGATAGACTGAGATGCTGGGACCTGGTACAGAGCATATAATCAGTAAGGGTAGTGCTCTTACTTTTTTATTCTTTTTATATAGCTACTAAGTAAGCTAAACCGAAGAGAAGAAATTTTTAATAAGAGGTTTGGGCAAACTGCCCACATCTCCTCACCTTGACCATGTCAGCACCCATCTGTCTGATTTCTGCATGTGGGGACTTATACCTCCCTTCTCAAGGGCAATTTCTGGCTCTCAGAGCCAACTTAGACTGTCTACGTTCAGAAATACCCGGGGTTCAATGCACCTGGGGGCTGCTCTTAACTAACAGCTGGCTGATGGATGTGGTGGATGCGTATTCCACTTCCCCATTTGTGCTCTCCACTGCCTCCCAGAGTTCCTACAGGGATTAAGCTCCAGTCATCAAGTGATATCTTCCTTGATAACGTACTTTTTCTCAGAGTTCTTCCCTTCCTTGTCTTACAGTCCAGTTTCCCGATCTGCACTTCCAAATAAATGATTTGCCTTCAAATCCTTGACCCTGGGTGTGCTTCTAAGAGATTCCAAACTAAGACAGATACATTGTTCATAAATGCACATCCATGCATTCTGGACTAGATATCTATGAATTCTGCTGCTACTATCTTTTATTGTACTGCGATCCTTTCCAGCTTCCTGAGGTCCACATTGTTGGTGTAGGAGTAATCGAAGTTGTCATCCAAATCAGTAGAAGTAATTGGGTTGAAAAGAAACACACTAACTTCAAGTCAGTGGCTATATTTAGAAATAAGGGGTGAAGAATGATGCAGACTAACGATGGTGAGAAGACAAGATCCATATTATGTGTAGTGCTGTACTGGCTTTTCTTACAAAGAGACAAAGCAGATATAAGGTCGTGAAAAAGGTCAGTTCTAGTTGGTGGTCATACAGAGTATGTTAAGATATCTTTGTCTTTTTAAAACTGTCTCAAATAAAATAAAATAAAAATAAAAGTAAAATGTATCCAAATGTGTGGGACACAGAACGTAGTACTTAGAGAGAATGCACGTATTAGAAAAAAGATATCTAAAATCAACAACCTCAGCATCTACCTTAGGAAAGTAACAAAAGGAAAAAAAAAAAAGCTGTTAGATCCAAAGAAAGGAGAAGAAAAGAAATAATAAAAATTAGAGCAGAAATTAATGAAACTAAAAAGAAGAAAACAATGGACAAAAATCACCAAAACAAAAAGGTGTTTCCTCTAAAAGGGCAATAAAATTGATCAAACTCTAGTGAGGTAAAAAGAAAAATAAAAGAAGATACAAATTACTAACATCAGAAATGAAAGAGGGAGCATTGCTACTTATCTCATTGACATTAAAGGGATAATAAAGGAATATTATGACAACCCTATGTGCAGAAATTTGACAACCTAGATAATATGGGCCAATTCTTTGAAAGACAAAATCTATCAAATTCAAATAAGTAGATATATATAATCCAAATAGGCCCACATCATTAAAAAATCTAATTAGCAATTAATAATTTACTAAAAGAAAATCAGGCCCAGATAAGTTCACTAGTAAATTATACCAAGCCTTTAAAGAAGAAATTATGTCAATTATCCACAATGTCTTCCAGAAGATTAAGCAGAGGGAATACTTCCTAACTTATTCTATCAAGCCAACAGTACTTCACTACCAAACCAGATGAATTACATGAAAGGAAAACTACAGACTAATATCTCTCATGAACACAGATACAAAAAAAATCCTCAACAAAATATCAGCAAATCAAATCCAACAAAGTATATAAAAAATTATATGCCATGACCAGGTGGTATTTGTTCTGGTTATGCAAGGTGGGATTGACATTTGAAATAAATTAATGTGATTCATCATATTCACAGGTTAAAGAAGAAAAATCATATGAACTTATCAATAGATGTGGAAAACACATTTAACAAAATCTAACACTGATTTATGATCTTAAAAAACTCTCAGAAAACTAAGAATAGAGGTAACCTGGTAAAAAACACGTATCACAAGTAACATTAATGGTAAGAAACAAGATGCTTTATTAACTCTTAACCACTCCTGGCTTTCTTCACATTATGGGCTGGACCTTATCCATGGCTAGAGAAAGGTCTTAAACAAGGAAGAGTAAATGTCAAGGCAATTATGGGTAGAGCACTCCTCAATTATGGGGATGGTTTAACAGTAAAAGTAAAGGTGAGAAACCAGTTATTATTCCTCTAACGTCAGGAATAAGACAGTGATGTTTCCTCTCACTACTCCTATTTATCATCATAATAAAAGTCCTATCCAATGTGATCAGACAAGAAAAATAAATGAAAGGCATGGAGATTGGAAAGGAAAAAATAAAACTCTCTTTTTCCTCCCACAGGTTTCAAAATTGTCTATGTAGAAAATTCCAAAGTATCAACCAAAAAACCTCCTGAAACTAATTACCACAAGGTTGTAGATACAAGGTTAATTTACAAAAGTTAAATGCTTTCCTACATATCAGCAATGAGTAATTGAAATTGGAAAGTAAAAACATAATACCATTTATATTAGCATCAAATAACAAAAATTAAGTATAAATCTAATGAACTATGTATAAGATCTATATAAAAAACATAAAGCTCTGATAAAAGCAATCAAAAAGAACTAAAAAAAAAAAAAAGGAGAGGCATTCCATGTTCATGGACAGGAAGATTCAATATTGTTAAGATACTAGTTTTTCCTGACTTGCTTTATTGGTTCAATGCAATCTAAAATCAAAATCACAGCAAGTAATTTTGTGGATATGAACAAACTGATTCCACATTTACATATAGCAAGGCAAAAGACCCAGAATAGTCAACATACTACTGGAGAAAAATAATGTCTGAGGATTGAAACTACCTGACTTCATCTCTTCTTACAAAGCTCACTTTTCTGTAACTCTAAAACATAAAATCTATTAACCTCAAGTATCTCCAATAAACATTATATATATTTCTGTTCCCTGGAGGTGTGAGAAGTGATGATCTGATTAGCAGAGTGGGGACTGTGCATTGAGTCCATGCTAACTGCAGCCCTAACTGCACTTCCTTCCTTTGCTTTCAGATGCACAGGGTGTTCGCCTGGTGAGTCCAGAGCAGACTGTGCTAGCCCTGTGTGTGTGGCTGTGAGGGATCAACTATCATTACTTCTGTCCCCTAGAAGGGATGCTGGGGCCCAGGAAGATGAGATAACATAACCAAGGTCACAGAGCTTGTCAGTGCCAGAATGTGAATTAGAAATGGGCTCCTACTGTGCAGAGAACGGAAGGTCCCATATAGAAGTCAGCCCATCCTTAGCTTGGTGAGACAGCAGGAGGGCTACCACCTGTGGTTTCAAAAGCTGCCTCACCAAGAAGTGGGTCCACAGTCTTGTCTGAAATGTGGCTGCAGGTACGCGACGTGAAACCTCAGTGATTGTGAACTCTCAGAATCCAGCCTGCTTCCCACTCAGAGATCACAAGGCTTTGCTTTTAACCCATCCATCTAAAACCCTGTCACTCTCATGTGAAGAAAACACAGTCCCACAGTATTCAAATGCTCCCTGAGGCTGCTGTTGGTCCAGTGTTGAGCCCGCACCCCGTGCCCTTCACTCGGGGCCTGAAGTTCATCTTTCATCCATCCCTCCAGAAGCCTGACAGAGTCCTGGACACCCTCATTGTTCTCCTTCTTCCTCTGCTGACATACTTCTTTGGAGCTGGACTTACCTCTAGTAGCTGAAATTCTACTAAATTCATTCATGCTACTAAATAAATTCATTCTTAAAAAAAAAAAAAAACAATTCAGTGAGACTTCTCCTCCAGGAACTATTTCTAGATTTTTCCAAGTAACAACATCTCTTCTGGTTAGAAAAATAAGGAAATGGTCATTGTCTCCACCCTCTCTCTCTCTAACCTCATGGCATGGCAGCCAGGTTTATAGGTCAAAGGTAGTTTGCCCCTCTCTAGGAAACACTGGAGGGGCTGGGGATTACTTTTCTGCGTATCTCTACAGCATTTAACTTTTAAGGCACTTATGACAGTCAGAGACAAAACAGATCTTTGGACACTTGCCCCATTCTACCTCCCCACTTGTCTTGCCAGCTCCTTCTGAGATTACAAACAGAGCCTTCCTACCTGAACACCATACAACACGTAACTTGACAACTAGGTGCTTGCCAGTTAAGGTAAGTGATGCACGGTCAGATGGGACTAGCAGGATTAACGTGAAGTATAAGCTGTGGTGCCGTTCTTAAATTTACATTGGATATCTCTGAGCCGTGAAATAAGTTAAATTTACCCAGATAAGAAAGTGCAAATTATAGAATGATGTCTGTTTTCAGTGCTCAAGGATTCCCACATTGCTATATTTCAGCAAAAACCAATTGTTAAGGTTAAGGTTGATTCTTTTTTCCCATGTTTGAAAAAGTGAAGTGTACCAAACCCATAGGAATATGTATTTCTTGTGTAGAAGTAAAACCCCAACATTCCATCAGAAACCCAGCCACTAACATCCCCCTCCCACCCAAAGCTGGCCACATGCAAAACCAATGGCACTCCCAGTTTATGACTGAATTCCACCTCTTTCTCCCTTTCTGATCCTCAGGAAGAGTTAACAATGTCTACACGGAGAGACCATGTCACTGCCAAATCAAACACTCAGATCAGTGAGGCAGTCCATCATTTTCCATTTGGAGACTTCTGAACTTGCCCACGACACAGATCTAAGTCATCAGTTGCTCTCACTTTATACAGACATTATTTATGGATAAATGAAAAGGAAAAAAGCAAGAGATTTGGAAGTCTCTTGCTTGGAAGGAAATGAGTTTTGGTTTGTTTTTGGTGAATCAGGCTATCATTAATAATTATTTCTGTGGGGTGCTAAGAAGTTACCCATATGTGCCAACAAAATTTGTGTGGTGTTATATGGGATATAAATCATTCACAAGTGTTTCACAAATATACTTCTGAGACAAGAACAGCCAAATCTATCTGTGGTTTATTTTGTTTTTTGGCAAGGAAGGGTAGGCTCATGTCCCAATATATAATTTTTGTTTGCATGTGTGTTTGTTTTCTACAGAAGAAAAAAAAATGTTTTCAAACCAAGCAAAAATACAAAGACAAAAATTTGGTGCCATGTTCCTACAAGGTTTTGAAAGTAAAGGAATGTTTCTCAAGATGAGGGAGGCCTGATCCTCAGACCTGGGATGGCCGCTCAGTGGCATCCCGTGCTCCATTGAATGTGGGTCTGGGGTCACTAACAGGACAGCTGCCACAGAGTGCTAACGGGGGCAGCAGGCTGGTGGGGGGACAAGGAAGACATGCAGTGAAGACATGCACAGCAGTGGAATGGGAACATCTGTACACTTGGGAGGGGTGCCAACCTGGAGACAATCAGCCTTATTTCCTGGGAGGCCACTCTGCAGCCCAGAAAGCCACCGCCAAAGCCATCTTCACCCTGGTTACACCCTCGTCTCACCATGTGCTCATCATGCCTTGGGCAGCCACAAGATGGGGACTGCAAATCACTCTGTGGAGAGGCAGGATGCAGAAGCCAAAAACAGCTTACCGTCTACACTACCTACCCTGTGAGGGTGCCAGGTGCAGAAGCCAATGAGTGGCTTACTGTCTACACTACCTACCCTGTGAGAGTACCAGGTGCAGAGGCCAATGAGTGGCTTAGTGTCTACACTACCTACTCTGTGAGGGTGCCAGGTGCAGAGGCCAATGAGTGGCTTACTGTCTATACTACCTGCCATGCCAGGGTGCCAGGTGCAGAGACCAATGAGTGACTTAGTGTCTACACTACCTACCCTGTGAGGGTGTCAGGTACAGAGGCCAATGAGTAGCTTACTGTCTACACTACCTACCCTGTGAGGGTGCCAGGTGCAAAGGCCAATGAGTGGCTTAGTGTCTATACTACCTGCCATGCCAGGGTACCAGGTGCAGAGGCCAATGAGTGGCTTAGTGTCTATACTACCTGCCATGCCAGGGTGCCAGGTGCAGAGGCCAACGAGTGGCTTAGTGTCTATACTACCTGCCATGCCGACGTGCCAGGTGCAGAGGCCAGTGAGCAGATTGTTGTCCACACTACCTACCATGTGGGGAGGCAGGATGCAGAGGCCAATGAGCAGCTTGGTGTCTAAACCAACCCTGTGGGGCTGCTGGGTGCAGAGACCAATGAGTGGCTTGGTGTCTACACTACCTACCACATAGGGGTGCCAGGTGCAGAGGCCAATGAGCAGCTGCTGTCCACATGACCTATCGTGTAGGGATGTCCTCTACAGAGTCCAGCAAGCAGCTCACTGTCTACACTATCGACCACCCCCTAAGCAGGTGATGGGTCAGGAGCTGGACATTGAAGATCTCCAAGACCATCTTTATATTACTCTGAAATAGTGTTGTACAAATCAGGCCGCCCTGAAAGGAAGGTGCCCTTTTCCAAGTTCAATTTACTGCCTCAAAGTGGTAAAAAGTCCCTTCATTCTAACTCTGTCAGATAACTGTTGTGTGCTCAAAGGTCAGCATTTTCCTTTCACAGCTGAGTACCTGGTGCCCAGACACTGAGGACCCCCAAAACTTGATTCACTTCATTTTCTCAATTATCGTTTCCAAAAACACAGGGGCCCTGGGTTCAACCTTGAGGCACTAAGAGTGCTTGGACACTAATGTCAGAGCCTTTCAGGGAAAGCCACGGTGCTCTGTCAGCTCACTGGTCAGTTAGACTCGTGTGCAGAGTTCTGTTCCGAAAATACAGCAGGCCCTACTATGACCTCGTCCCTTCACCATCTTGTGGCAAAATGGCGGTGAGAACTTTCTGGAATTTTTCTGGGAGAGGGAAGCATGGCCAACCGCTGTGCCCCCAAAAGCAGGGAGAACAGGGTGGAATATGATGGAGACAGGATCAGGATGCACTTGAGGGGCACAGGAGCTCCCTGGCACCCCTACCAGCTGCCTTGAAAACCATCTCCCAGCCGGGTGCGATGGCTCACACCTGTAATCCCAGCACTTTGGGAGTCCGAGGCAGGTGGATCACAAAGTCAAGAGATCAAGACCAGCCTGGCCAAGATGGTGAAACCCCGTCACTGCTAAAAATACAAAAAAATTAGCTGGGCATGGTGGCACACACCTGTGGTCCCAGCTACTCGGGAGGCTGAGGCGGAAGAATCACTTGAACCCAGGAGGCGGAGGTTGCAGTGAGCTGAGATTGCGCCACTGCACTCCAGCCTGGTGACAGAGCAAGACTCCGTCTCAAAAAAAAAAAAAAAAAAAAAAAAAAAAAAAAAAAAACCATCTCCCTTCAGGTATATGGGTTTGCTACAGAGAACTGCAGGGCAGTGGCAGGCTGTGGAAACCCAGATGCCCACAGGCATTATCCTCTCCCGGCTGTTTGGGTCAATCGCTCACCTCACACAAAGTGGGAAGCCTCAAACTTCTTCCCACCTCCTCATGGGATTCTTGAGGGCATGGTGTTGGCCCCAGCACTTCTCGCTCTGTCTTCTGACTTCTATTAATTCTGACTATATTAGTCCATTCTCACGTTTCTATAAGGAAATACCCAAGACTGGGTAATTTAGAAAAGAGATTTCACTGAGTCACAGTTCTTCATGGCTGGGGAAGCCTCAGAAAACTTATAATCATGGTGGAAGGCACCACATCACAGGAGAGAGAATGAGTGCCAGCAGGGGAAATGGCAGATGCTTATAAAACCATCGGATCAGCCAGGAATGGGGGCTCACGCCTGTAATTCCCGCACTTTGGGAGGCCAAGGCAGGCAGATTACCTGAGGTTGGAAGTTGGTCAGCCTGACCAACATGGAGAAACCCCGTCTCTGCTAAAAATACAAAAAAATTAGCTGGGCATGGTGGTACATGCCTATAATTCCAGATACTCAGGAGGCTGAGGCAGGAGAATTGATGAACCCAGGAGGCAGAGGTTTTGGTGAGCCGAGATCACGCCATTACACTCCATCCTGGGCAATAAGAGCGAGACTCCATCTCAAAAACAAAACAAAACAAAACAAAACACCATCTGACCTTGTGAGACTTCCCTCATTATCATGAGAACCAGAATGGCACAAACTGCCCTCATAATACACCTACCTCCTCCTGGTCCTACCCTTGACACATGGGGATAATGGGAATTGCAATTCAAAGTGAGACTTGGGCGGGGACACAGCCAAACCGCCTCAGTGACTCTCATGTCTTTCTTCTTGTGAATCTTCTCCCCCCACCCGCCTATATTGACACAGTCCGATTGCTTTTGATGTCCCCTAAAACGGTCATTCGCACAAGGCCATTTCATTGTTCCTCCAACATTTACTGAGTACCTAGTGGCTGCCAGGCATTGGATAAGCCTTGAAGAGATGCAAGGGAGTAAAAAAGGCACAGTCGATTGGGAAGACAGATAGGTCAATAAATAAATGAGTAATAAACAAGTAAATAAATGACTAAAATTTACTCTATGTGCTCTGAATAAAAGAGGGTTATATAAAAGACAAGAATAAAGAGAAACCTGGCTTAGATCAGGAGCTCAGAAAAGGTCTCTCTGAGGGGACAATATTTACACCAGATCCTGAAGGATGCAAAAGACTGAGCTGTGTTACATAAAAGAAACCAACATGTGTGAGAAGGCCCAGCTAGTTTGAGGAGCAGAAGAAAGACAGGCAGAGCTGGGTAAATGAGTCAACCCCTTCTCTGAGCAAACTGATCACCCCTCACACATCCCCTTGACCACATATCCTCTTCCTTCTGTAGCTGACCCACAGCCCAGTGGCAAAACTTCCCATTCACGTGGGCAGTGTTATGCTTTCCACTTGTCTTACTCTGAGGAACCCTTTGAGAACTATTTTTCTATATTCATGACTCACTGTGTTACTGTGTTCATTCATTTATATGTTCTGTCTTTTGGAACTTGATCTCTCTTTTCATGGGTACACCTAGCCCCCACCACCCTTCTAGCTCTCTCATCAGGGACTGCTATCTTCTGAAGTGACCCCAATTTCCTGACTGCAGAAATTGGTCAAAGGTGGGGACATGGCCTGTGCTGAACCAAAAATGATCCCTCCCTTTCTTGGCTATCGTGATTGGTCCAGGGAAGGGCACAGGTGCCAACTGTAGCCAATCAGAGCCCTTCTTTGGGGTTTTCCTAAGTAGAGATAGGGAGAGGGTCCCTTTCTTCCTTCAGGCTGAGATGTAAAGATTGGGTGCAGATGTGGCAGTGACCCTGGACCTGGCTACCTGTGAAAGCAGATATGTGAATAGACACCGAGAAAGCAGTAGAAGAGAACAAGACTGATTCGATGAGCGAGGCAGCCAGAAGACCTCCTGGGCTCCTTTGCTCTAGTGCTGTCTACTGGCCACAGAGCTCCTGGGAGCATCCAGCCAGAAACTAGGGTTGGGGTGGGGAAGACAGCCCCCGGAGAGGCCCCTGTAAGTACTAGGGTCTGTAAATCTACCTGAGCGCACTGGACCTTTTCAGCAGGTAGAGCGGGAGTTCTTTCTCACATCCACCTGTGAAGTCCAAGAGACAGGAATCTGAGCATGATGCTAAGTAACACCAAGATCATGAGCTGAAATTCCACTTGGGCCCTTTTGCATGGTTTTTTAAAAGGAAGTCAGAGGAGAGTATGGCCCGACCTTTGAAAAAGTACAGGTCAATTAGAAATTCCCTTAGTGGCTCAGCACAAACCAATCTCTGCTGCTTCCTCTCCTTAGCCCTGTAACTCTGGGGCTAGGCACAGAATTTCTCAGGGACCCAGTTTCCCCATCTAGGAAAATATAAGTGCTCTTATATTAGCATAGGATATAAAAACAGTGGTCCTTACCTCAGGGTATGAGGACTGAATCAGTTGATATGTGCCAAGTTAACTGGAAACAACATTTGACACATGGTAAATACTCAATAACACATGGTAAATAATAGCTAACTCAACAACTGTTAGCTATTATTTCCATTTGAACTGAGGAAGAGCTTAAACCAGTCCCCTTTCCAAGCACTAGTCAGCACGTGTAGAAAGGACATGTCAGCAGGTCACTTGGTACAGAGAATTTCAGGTGATTAAGCTGCAGACCCAAGAGACAAGAAAATGAATGTCTCCATCATGATATAATTCATTCTTGGAACCAGTTTGGGCATCCATTACAGGTGTAGGCAAGTCAGCAGGAATCACTTTTCTCTGTTCTGTGTTTCTCCTATAACAAACTGTTATATGACTGTTCCAATTGGAAGAGACTTTAAAGATAAGGAAAACTAGACAGATGAGAAAACTACAGTCACATGTGGATTCTGAGTCCACAGGTCAGTGCTTGCCAAGGGTGAGTATTTCAGCTGGGTCACTCTTTGCCTGGGAGAAAAGCTTTAAAGGTGACCACGAGTGCTTTAAGCACATACCAATTGCCCTGGGATACGCCACCTCCCTCCACTGTCCAGTACCCAACTGTGAGCATATCATCCAGCCAAGTAGATCATTCCGGATTCCTAACATTCTAGTGGGCAGATGAATCTCCTTCCAAAATATTTCTCCTTGAAACTGTACTTAATGCTATGTACAGACTATAAGTGGTGACAGTGAATGTCTTTTTTACTAAACCTTTTGTATGTTGTTTGGTGTATAAATGTAAAACATCTACTAAAGGTAAGTCTATAAGGTGGTAGGTTATTTCATGGGCAGTACCATTTAACTATCTCCATGAAGCTATGGAGCAGATGCTGTTATGCTCTATTTTTTTTTTAAACAGAGTCTTGCTCTGTTGCCAGACTAGCATGCAGTGGCACGATCTTGGCTCACTGCGACCTCCGCCTCCTGGGTTCAAGCGATTCTACTGCCTCAGCCTCCCGAGTAGCTGGGCCTACAGGTGCCTGCCACCACGCCCAGCTAATTTTTGTATTTTTGGTAGAGATGGGGTTTCACCATGTTGGCCAGGATGATCTCTGTCTCTTGACCTCATGATCCACCTGCCTCAGCCTCCCAAAGTGCTGGGATTACAGGTGTGAGCCATCGCGCCCAGCCGTTATGCTCATTTTACAGAGGAGAAAACTCAAGTTCAAGGAAGTTAAGTTTTCAAACTTTGTGCAGCTAGTAACTGGCTCTGCCAGGATTTAAACCTGGCCTTGAGTTACTTGGAAGCCTGTCCTCTCTCCATTGTACACTGTCTCAAAATAGAGAGGGCAGCAACTTTTAATAATTTTGGTAAAATCCAAAGCTGGAGTAATTGGAACAGTTGATCAACAAGTATGTCCAAAGACATGCAGAGCACCTCAAGCTAGCAGCAATGCTAAGGAAAAATAGTCCTTGGCTGTTGCCAAGATAACTCTCAGTTGTTAAGCGGCTTACAAAAGTAAGAGACAGAATCCCTGTATGATGCAAAAGTAAGAGACAGAATCCCTGTATGATGTCAGCAAGAAGGAAAGAGTTCCTTCCCTTCAGGTTAGCAGTCACCATTCCCCTTACCCTGCACATGTGACTCTCCCTAATTAGGCATTAAATGAGCTCCATTTCTTTCTAGGAAAAAAAAAATAAAAAGCATTCTATCTGTAAGTTCTCATCTGTAAGACTGTAAAATCCCTTTACTCTGTAATTAGCCAAGAACAAATAACCACCCAGAGGCAGCTGCGCTGCCCATTAGAGAGATGTAGAGAAAAAAAAAATGGTAGATAGCACGCCTCACTGTAGGTATTATTTGTTTCTTTCTAAGCAAAAATAACAAATTCTCCAAAATAAATAAATAAATAAATAAATAAGATCATTTGTCACCAATGCACCAATGCTAACAATGCAGACCAGGATTCTATAAAGTTTTCCATCTTTTCCAAAATTGAAATGTTCTTCCTGCAGCGTAAACTTTCTTGAGCTGAGATCACATGAAGAATGTTTTCTCATTTGTTCCCACCATGCACTCAGACTCAAAATGATGCTTCTTCTCTCTCGTACCTCGTCCAGCTGCCTGCTTCTCTCTAGAGAGCTTTCCCAAGCCCTTACTGTGGAGTGATCAAAAGGGGCTGTTGGATGCCACGTTTGGGAATTTCCATGGGAGAATACAGTTCAGTGATTCCTTGGTTTCACTGCCCATGAAAATTTCCCATATATGGGGTTGCTGTGAGCACAAATGTAGTCGTAAATCTTTACTTATCTTGTTTGATAAACCACTGGCATTTCAACTCAGTGATGTGTATTAATCATGTCTTTCATTTCCTGTATTCTGATGCTCTGATACTGCATCTTGCTGACCCCGAGAAACTGCCCCTCCCAAGGTTAACCAGCTCCTAGAGATAGGGAGTAACATACCCAAGAATGTGCTTCTCAAATACAAACCAATTAATCCAGAGCCCACACCCAACCATCTCCTTTATTAGATTCTCACTTTCCACTTTGGGACCACTATCCACTGTTCAGATCACCCCAGGGCCAGGTGCCAAAAACGTAGTGAGAAAAAAGAAACTTTATCTGAGGAATATGAGTCCTTTTAAACCATTGGGCCCAGAGACACATAAAAATGAGACAGTAATGAGTCCTACTTCCCATTTGAGCTATGTCTTCAACTTTTGAAATTGCTGTGATTGCTACAAACTATTTCTTCAGTGGCAGTTGTCTCCTGATTTGTTGACCTTACCATACTTTAAATTTTCTATTAATACTTTATATTTTTTCAAAGTGAGAGTCTCTACTGAGTCACTCTTACCAAATTCCATGGCCTACCACAAGGCAGCAGAAGAATTTTGGTGGCCTCATCCTTACCTTGCTTTTCAAAGAGGAAAACCAACAACTGTGGTTTAAAAAGGAAGCAAAAGAATCAAAGAATTGCAGATGCAAGTTGGATACTCTGCATCTTGGAGAAAACTTACCTGAAGCGACCTGAGTTTAGTCACTGCCTGATGCAAACAAAAAATCTTGGTGTGTTTTCCCTGCGGAACATTCATTATAACCACTGCATGATTTCTGAGGATCTAGATTTTGTAAGCTCATTAGTTTGTGTAAGAGCTCTCTGTGATTTGACCCAGTTTCAATCCCCAAACTCCAGAAATAAAATATAAATGTTTTATGTACGAGGATTTGGTCATCTATCATTAGTCTATTAATAAATAACAGGGTGATACTGCCCCACATATAACCTGAAATGCCTTGGATGATACATTGCAGAGAAACGGCATATTCCATTAAATCCTGAGTGAGGAGAACTTCCTAGAGAGCTATTTGCACAAGATAAAACATCTATATCTTAATTGGAACTACCTGAATAATGAAATACAGTTCTTCTAATGTTATTTGGCCCATTTAGGCCTGAGGTTGCAATTTTTAAAATTTTTACAATCAGACACTGGCGATGACCTTGAACAATAGGTTATAAATAACTGCCACATGCTTAGCGTTCCAATAATGGAACATTAGGCATGAAGAAGAAGCACACAATTACAACCACCACCATCCACTGAAAGTTCATCAAAAAAACTAGAAGCATTCACATGAATTTCTACTTTTCACAATTTACAGCACTAAGTATTTTAAGACGCTTCGGTAAATACGTGCTAAATAATACATCTGGCTACAAAGAGCAGGCAAAGCATTGCCCTTATTAGATGAGGCAACGCAGCTGAGCCAGTCTCTGCAGTGCAATATTACCTGAGTCTCACCCAGGTGACAAGAGAGACCCCAAGCTCCTGACTGAAGGCTTTCTTCAGCTGCTGACTTTTGTTGCCTTTTCCATGGCCCCCCACCCGCACTTACGAATGTCTTGGGGCTTTAGATAGGCAGAGTGGTAGAATCAGACTTCAGCTTGGAATTCTCCATGGGGTCATCTGCCTTTAGGTGAATGATTGTGGACAGTGAGAGAAAGCTCAATAGGCGAACTGAAAAGATGGTCGGTCACAGAAAAAGAGCAACGTAATACTTGCAAATTATTCAGGCATTATTTTTTCTTGTCTTCTATGATTGATTCATCTTTTAAAAATTTAACTGAAAATTCCCATCGTTTATTAGGATTATTATTAAGATTATATATATATATATATATATCTGTTCGATTCTGTAAAAACGATGGTAGCCGATTGTCTGCTCCTCTAGGATACCCACCTTGGGGGTTGGCTTTTGCTAAACACTGTGTTTTCATCGATATTCTGTGTATTTTGTTGGCCTCAAAGCAAATATCTTTCCCTGCTGTCACCTCATGGGTGCTTTTGATGACCTCAACCAGATGCTGAGAGGATTCAGGTAGTTTGCAAAGCTAGGACTTCAAAGCATCTTCTCTTGAATACGGTCACTCAACTTACCCTTAAAACGATAGGATTTAAACCTGATTCTTAAGGATGCTAAAACCAAATAATTCTGCAACCCTTTGCAATGTTTTAAGCTCCCCTCACCATCCAGAAAGTCTTTCTTATTTTCAAGCTAAATGCTCCCTGTGTCAGCTTAAAACTCTGACATTTCTCGGTGCTGATAATAGCCATGCCTCTGTGTTGCCCAGTTGTACGTAGAGAACTCCTCGAATTCAGACAGAGAAAACGTCTTGACAAATTATTACTTGAATGAATTTACCTTTTTTTTTAAGTGAATCTATTTCTTGAGTGAATTGTTGATTTTTTGTTTCAACTCAATAAGAAGTTTAGTGGGGCTACCGCTTCTGACTCCAGGCTGTTTTCAATCTCCCTCCTTCATTGCTCAGTAGTAGTTTGGAAGGCAGCTGGGAGGGTTGGCTCTGGCTGCTCACGTGGCCAGCAACCAGGCACCGCACCACTGACCAAAGAGTGACTGAGACCCACGGCCCCATGGAGGTGCTGCTCCCATCCAGTGACTGAGCATGGCAGAAACAGGAAGGACTCAGTGATGCTCTGCTGCTCTTGCCAAACCGTGTCTACACTGCACAGCCATCCACACGTGGACACTTTCACACAACCTTGCTTCCTTCTCTTCCTCCTTCACTTGGGTCAGAGGCGCAGGGGTCCACCACCCCTCCCAACCCTCCTCCAGCTCCCTTGCCCTCTTTATAGGCATTTCCCTAAGAAAACCCTTGCATCCTTCATTCTGTCTTAGCATCTGTTTCTCGGAGGACCCAGGCTTGCCCTAGGGATGACCTTGGGACATCACATGGGGCTGGGTTGAAGGCAGAACCAAAGTTCTCACTGTACTGCTCATCAACACTCCCTTCCCACTGGCCAACCAGCCAGTTAGCATCTTCCCCAGTTGCATAACGGCCACTCTACTGCCCTGACTCCAAAGCTTGGGTGCTCCTTTTCCCCCAACAGAGATACCTGCCTGGGCTGGGGTCCTGGGGGCAGGCAGAGGATGGAGGACACGACCCTGTGCAGACTCCACCACTGATCAGAGTCATCAACAACCTCAAAGGCCAAGATTCAAAACAGGCAGGATGGCGTAGGGTGTGACTGTGCCTGTGTGTGTGCGTGAATATGTCCCTAGGTGAATGTGTACCTAAGTGTTTATGCATGTGCGTGTGTGTCTGCGAGTGCAAGTGTCTGTGTGTGTGTGCATACAAGCAAGTGTGTGAGCCTACCTAGCTGTGCTTGCCCATGGGCCTGTATGCGTGTGTGAATTTGACTGTGAGTGTGCATATATACAAATGTGTATGTGTGTGTAAGCATGTGGTCACAGGCTGGGGCAGGAGCACCTCAGGGGAGAAGGCTGGAGTGTGGATCAGCTGCATTTCTATGCATTATTTTCCCCATTAGTGCTTTCCCTGAAGACTACAGAAATTCTATGGTCCAGATTCTGTTTTTAATTTCCATACAAAAAAACTGGGAGAATGGCCTTTCCTTCTCCCTTGCTCTCCTTCCCTCCCTGGTCTTTTCCCTCCTTTGTCTCCTCCCTTGTTTTTTTTTTTTTTTTTTTTTTTTTTTTTTGTTTTTTTTGTTTTTCTCCTTCTCACCCAACTTCCCTCCTTCCTTTATTTTCTTTCTTTTGATATCAGGACCCTTGGTCGAGCTGGAGTCTGCACCTGTCTGAGTGGCGAGCCAAGGGAAAACTCTCTTTTGATTATTGATCTTCTCTGCTTTAATCCTTGTTTGTCTTCAGTGAGCCCAGAAAATGGAAGAAAAATGATGCCTTTGGCTCTGTCGGTAAGATCAGTGCCAGCAGAAATGATGGCTCCAAATAGTCAAACCCTAAAGGTGGGCTTTACCCCAGCAAGAGCCAAATCTTAGCTCAAAGAAAGACATAGGATTAGGGTGGGGTCAGGGGCTGGGGAAGAACGATCAAACCAACTCCCTTCCTCCTTCCTTCCCTCTCTCTCCCTTGGGACTCAGCCTCCCAGCGGCTTCCCCATAGATGCCTTCGTGTAGTCCCTAGGGTGGCTGCCTCCTCACCCTTCACACTATTAAAGCACAGCCCACGCCCTCCCCTTTTTTCTCAGCTGTGCAGACAGGCTTTCCTACTGAAGCTCAGGGCTTAAAATGAGAGATTTATTGTGAGGAAATTCTCCCAGCTTTAGGGTGACATAACTCCAAATCAAATGACGAGAGCGTAATCAGCAACACTGAGGATGCCTTTTATGGGCCAGTCAGAAATAAAAATGGAACAACTGAACTGCCGCTCCTCTAAGAGCACAGATTTATGGCCCTCTCGGATGACCATATATAGAATCCGCCGGCCCAGAACATTATTTATTTAGCAGATCATCAGGACTTTGAAGACAATCCTGGAAGAACCTCATTGTCGAGTAGATGAAACAGTTTATTAAAATGACACAGTAAATTCAAGTCCGGCTCCCATCATCTTCCACATGAACACGTGTCTTTCCCGGGCTAAGCTTGAGTCAAGAAAGAACAGTATCTCCTGAATGAGAGGTGGACACAAATTACTAGAGATAGTGCGTGTATAACTCTGCATTCACTCACACACTTTCCATAGGTTTCTTTCCAGAGTTTGCACCATAAAAATGAGAGTTTCAGCATTATGCTGCAATGTTGCCTGGATAACCCCGAACCAAGAGTGTAATTCCCTTTTCTCAGAAATAATTATGTTGAGCATACAAAAATGACATGCCAGAAGTGATCAGATATGAGCAGCTCCCTCTGGGTCAACCCAATACATCAATTCTTTTCTGAATGATAACAGAGGTAAAGGTGAGAACAGTGGAGGATAGTTGAGTGAACAGTGAAGATAGCTGAGCTGCTTGCTTTTGTTAAACACAGTTCATACCTCCTTTGCAGTTAATAACCTTCAGAGAAAAAGTTTCTGGCTGCTAATAGTGTATGGGGGGGGGAATTATTCAGACTTCTAAAAAATAGCATTATATTCCTGTTTTAAATTCCTAGGCGGAAACACTGGAGGGGAAGGGAAGAAACTGAAGATGGAAAGAAGGCATCCCATGCTTGCTGTAGCTGACAAAATCACAATTCACAACTTGTCTATTACACATTTGCCATATCCCCAACATGCAAATAAGGATATTGATACTGACAGATATTTGTGTTTGTAGACTGCATTGCTTGTATAAAGCCTCCTCACACCCACCTCCTGGGCAGGGCAGGTTAAGTACCTACAATTTTAGAGAAAAAGAAGGTGTAGACAAGGAAACTACAACTTACCCAACACTACATGGCAAGCAAGTGATGGAATCTGGAGTGGGTAACAACTCAGAGCTGCAACCCAGGGCTGCTTCCCTTCTGCCTCCCAGATGAAGATTATGGATGGTCCATGCCATCCCCGCCCACTCAAAGGAGAGAACTCACAGGAACAATTAAACTGTAGCTTACTTTGGTCAGTGGCTCTGGCAGTTTTATCATTTGGGGAAAGAGAATGTTTGTTGCTACTGTCAGTGGTTAGACTCCACCACACAAACGTGGAACTTCCTCCACATCCTTGTTCTCACCTGAGAATTTCTCAGTCCTTGCTGGGGTGCGCTGAACCCCAGTCAGACAGTTATTTTTGAGAAATCACTCAGACAGTTATTTTTGAGAAGTCACTCAGAATCTAATGACTTCTACTTAACACACAGTATCAACACGGTGTGGATTGAGTGCTGTATCCAAGCTCGCTGAATGTTTAAGTCAGCAAAGTAGCAAAGTGACTGAATTTTATAGGTGTGAAATGAGCTGGTTGAGGCAAACCAGAAGGTAGCAGAAGTAGATAGAAGCTGACAGCCACCTATGAAGGAAGAAAACAGTTAACTACAATACCCACAACCGGGCCGGGCTCGCGCTGGTGCTACTGCATGGAGAGACGGCTAAGGAAGTGCATTAGACACAGTGCAAGGTGGCAAGAATGTATTTTCAAAAGACTGCACTGTAAGAAGTTGTGTTTTATCATTGTTAAATTGGTGTTTGAGGAAATTTTCCAATTATCTGAGTAATTCAAACATGAGGAGCACGGCAATGCAAGATCCCCGATGTGTTACTGCAGACGTGCTGTTTTGTTATACGTGTGCAGAGAGCAGAATTACTGATAAGCTTCTAAAAATGTGGATTAATCCACTGATATTAAAGTTGCACATGAATACACAGAGCCAAACATAAACGACCCTCTGGAAATGAAGAGCCTGTTCCCTGATGGGAGATAAAAGTCCCTTTCCAGACAACCTCTGCAGGTCCCACTTGTTACCACTGCCTTGAGTCCCTCCTCCCAGCCTCCAGCAAATACTTTTTTCCAGGAGAGATCTTTATCCTCCCTGGGTCAGCCCAGGACAGGCCTGGGAGGAGGACATGTCGGAGGGCGGGCCTGTAACAGGCGGAGGCGCCGCAGTGGGAATGGACTCCAGGTTCCCCACAGCAGCTTGTTTCTCAGGGAGTGTCTTCACGCCTCGTTTTTGGGGCCAAGGCTGCATCCACCTACCTTTTCCCCCAGCCCCCAGTTGAACACTAAAGCACATATGGCATTTGAAAAGCCAAGAGACATAAAATCGATTTCTTTCTAAACAGTAGTTATTTACGTTTTTACATAATATACTCAGTATATTTTTCTTCAGCCTCCAGATGCCTCTTCAGATGAAATACCTTGAAATTTTAAAGCAATGAGTTCACTTGCTCAACTGAGAAAAGTAAAGCAGATGCAGTTTTCCCTGTGTGTACCCATCTCATCCATGATCATGGCTTTTGCTCCCTTCTTCACGCCGTTGGGTCATTGCTGCCAGCCCACCTCAGCTGGTGTTCCAGGCTTCCTGGGCATCTGCTTCCCAAACGCCACATGTTCAGATGGCATTCATTCCTGCATGTGCATGCACACTCACCTACACATGTGCATACATACACATACACATGCACAGACACACACATGCATACACACAAACACAGGCATACACACATACAAACACATGCATACACACACATGCATACACACACAGGCATACACACACAAATGCATACACACACACAGGCATACACACACAAATGCATACACACATACATATGCATACACACACATGCATACACACATACACACACATGCATACACACATACACATGCATACACACATACACACACAGGCATACACACACATGCATACACATAGGCATACACACACAAATGCATACACACATACACACACAGGCATACACACACATGCATACACACATACACAGGCATACACACACACAAGCATACACACACAAATGCATACACACATACACACATGCATACACACACATGCATACACACATACACACACAGGCATACACACACATTCATACACACAGGCATACACACACAAATGCATACACACATACACACACAGGCATACACACACACATGCATACACACATACACACATACACACAAAGGTATACACACACGCACATCTTCTTCACCCTCGTACTTCCTATCCTAGTGTGGACACCAAACTGCCTGCTTCCCCGTCAGCCAATCACCTGGGAATCTTTTTATTCTTTGTTCTCTGTTCTTTTTATGCCCTTGCTGCCCAAGTCCAGTCAAGGGCCATGCCTTTCACCTCGTCTCTCCTCTCACCCCCCAGTCCAGTCCCACTGTTGCGGTTCAGGTATTTGTCATCACCCACCTAGACAGCTGCAGCAGCCTCCTGGCCCATGCTCCTAGTCCAACCCCATTTCCTCTCAAATCCATTCTCCAGCAGAACCAATACAAACTCAAATGGCACAGCCTGTAGTGAGTGGAATGTGGCAACTTCTCACAAAATGACACACATTTGCCCTTCAATGCAGCAATCTTGTTTTCAGGAGTTTAGCTGGACAATACATCCATGAATCAAAATAACTGACCACGGCATCATTTGTGATAGCCAAGTATTGGAAACAATCCCAGTGTTTATCCCTAAGAGACTGGCTAGATAAATAATTTTGTATAGTGTCGACTTTTGAAATGTAAGCGTTTTGCATTTCCAAAAAATAAATTCAAAGATAAATAGCCCTAAAGTTTTATACAAACAATTGAATCTAACCACAAACAATATATTTAAGTAATTTTAAACACAGTCCTCTGAGTGTACGCCCATAGGGGGATATGTTCTAAGGAGGAAAATAGCTCAAAGAAATCTTACATTTTTCCTGGTAAGTTTGTTGTTGGTGGTGGTGTTACCCATATAGTAATCTGGAAACAACTTTGTGCATATTGTAATATAGAGCACAAATAAGTAAATATATTCATATATTTGAGAATCAATGTAGGGATATGGAGTGGGGAGACGTGAGGAAGAATCTCATGATGAATTGATGTTATTGACAGAAACTAGTAAGTTTGGAAAAATATATATTTCTAAGCACCTTCCACTTGAAGGGCCTAGAAGCGATGACATTTATTTAGCAATGAGGCACAGCCAGCACACAGGCCTCGGTTTCTAGTGATTATTCCTCGGTCAAAGGAACTAGGGCTCCCTGGAGAAGTGATAATTTAAAGTTCAGGGCAAGAAAGCACAAAGTTAGGCAGGAAGCCTGGAAGTGCACAGAATTGAGGAAGGACCCATCAAAGGCACACGAGCTGGCTTGAAGGAGCAACCACTGGCCCAATTTGGGACAATCTGAGCACCAACATGCATAATGAATGACACTAATGAATTACAATGCATTGAATAAAAAATGAATCCTAGGCGTCTACAGTGATGATTTAAAGTAGGGTATGATGAGAGTTTTTCTTCAGAAAAGAATACTGAGCTACAAAGAGAGAATGAAAGACAGGACTGTAAAATCACCCTTAATTAGGAAGAGTAAGATATATCTTTAAGGTGGAAAAAGTGTAGAGACACCAAGTGGACAACTTGGGACAGCAATACTGGGACAAGTTGGCACCATAAGCCTCTGGAACCGATGCAATGGGAAGACCACCACCTCTCCCAAGTGGTACTTTTGACAAAAATGTCTGGCCTTAATCGAATCATGAGTGAACAATTGCATGCACCTCACCCTGAGGGACATTCTACAAAGTGATGGGCCTGCACTCTTAACAGATGATAAATGTCAAGAAAAACAAAGCAACAACAGTAACAAAGAGGCTGGGAGCTATTCATTAAGAGACAAAAGATCCAAAGTCCCCATTAGTTAATAATTTGTAATACTGGGTGTGTTCTTCAGGTATTGGCCTAATGGCCAATATTCTTATGTCTTCCTTGATCAGACTCTCCATAAAGAACAGAAGACCTTTAAAGTTCATTTGTGGGATAATTCAGAAAATTTAACTATAGAATGAATGCCAGATAATACATCCAGTGTATTATCAATGTTTAATTCCATGGTGTAAAATGACATTGTGGTTATCTAACGTAATGTCCTTTGCTCCTAGAGACCCATGATCAAGTTTATTTGTGTGTGTGTGTGTGTGTGTGTGTGTGTGAGAAAGGGTCTCACTCTGTCACCCAGACTGGAGTGCTGTGGCACAATCTCGGCTCACCATAACCTCTACCTCCCAGGCTCAAAGAATTCTCCTGCTTCAGCCTCCCAAGTAGCTGGGATTACAGGCAAACACCACTACCACATGGCTAATTTTTGTATTTTTAGTAGAGATGGGGTTTCATCATGTTGGTCAGGCTGCTCTTGAACTCCTGACCTCAAACGATCTACTCACCTCAGCTTCCCAAAGTGCTGGGATTAATGGCCTGAGCCACTGCACCCAGCCCCATGCTCAAGTATTTAGTTATCATGTCTATAACCTATTTTCAAAGCTTTGGCAAAAATGTACAGAGAGAAAGAGAAGACTAATATGGCACCTGTTAACAAGTTGGGAATCTGTGTGTAGGGTGTACAGGTATTTATGGTACTATTCTTGAAACTTTTCTGTAGATTTGTAAGTTTCAAAATGAAATGCTGGAAGCAGTTGGAGTCAAGTCTATGCTCCTGGATCCAGGAAATGGTCTTGGGTATTTGGTTTCTGCTCAATCCTTCAGCTTTATACCTTGTCACCCCTGACTTCCCTTGCACCAGCCACCCCTACTTGTCTGCTCTTTCTAATCACACCGTGCCTTTCTTCGCAGCTCTGCTATGGCTCATGAGGTTCCTCCTACCATTAAGGGATTCCTTCCTTTTCACGCTATAACTTCATTTCCTTTAAACGTATCTCAGACAAGACTCTGGGACAAATGCCTTTTCTGCACACCCCTCCCTTACCCCTCCAGGCTTGGGTGCCCACCTTCATTATATCATGCAGTCTGTTGTGGGGCATGAACTGTTGACTGCTGACAAACCTGGCATCCTGCACTAAACAGTAAGCTCCCCAGGCAGAACTGGCTTCAAATTCTGAGTGCACTGTCAGGACCTGGTACCCCCAATGTTCACAGAACTGATCTACTGTGGGGGCTGGGCAGGGATGTCTCTAAACACGCAGCCCTCTCTAAATAGCGAGATTCCTGCCTCTTTGCTGCCTGCCTTTGTTCAAGCTGTAGGTGATGCTGTGTTATTAATAACAACAAATGGGGCTCTGGAAAACCAATAAGTTCAGTGCCTATACCAAAACAGAAACAGAACCCCTGGGAGCAGAGAAAACAATTCTGCAAACCCTCCTGCTGCTCAGCCCCATTAAAAACACCTCCTGGGGGCTCCTGCCTAGCTCATTCTTTGGGAGGGAGAGCATCCTGTGAAGTTTTTAAATGGCCCAGCTACATTTTCTTTTGTCCTAATTACCACAGCCATCTTTTTCAGACTGAGCAAAGGCCCCTTATCACTTTGCACTCACCCTGCTGCTAGGGTTCAGTTTCTGTGGTTGGGACTCAGCGGGCAAACAGGAAAAGCCAGAGGAAGGGAGATGGCCTCTCCTGAGCTTGGCCCCTCAAATGTCTCCCTCCCATGACATCTGGATGACCAACAGGGGTGAGAAAATTGAACATTCTCTGTTCTGCTAAATCATCTTGGTGTGGCCCAGAACACTGAACCACTCTTGGCCAGGCCAGATGGACATGGGGCAAGAGCTGCCTGTGTGTCTGCCCTGTGCATGCCAGGTACCCAGTCTTAGGAGATTGTTCAGGGAACAAGAATATAATCATTTTAGTAATGTGGAAACTGAAACTTGGGACTTAAAGCTGCATCACTGACTAGCAGAGTTTTAAGTCCAGGAGATGACACTGATGAGGGACTTCCTGACTTTATCAATTACTAATCAATTACACTTATGTGTAACTCCCTTATTCCATCAGAGGCATGCAGACAAAAAGGTTCACATCCCTCTATGGGGTCTCATTCTTCCCCCAACTCAGTGGGCGGGGTTTTGTAAAGAGGTGAGAAATTCCTTCCTGATTGCTAAAATAATACTCTCTTGCAATAGACACTTCCTGCTTAAGCTTTTAGAACTTTCTTATAAGCTGTGGCTGCTCATTGGAAACACCTGGTGAGATTTTTAAAGCTCCCCCTGCCAGGACTCACTGCAGACCAATTACTTACCTCACTCTGGGGAAGGAACAGAGACATCAGTATTTTTTAAAGTTCTCCAGGTGACCTTAATGTGCAGCCAGGGTTGAGAACTGCTGTCAGCATTTTCAACAAAGCCACAGAAGATATTGAGAACAGGACAGCCCAGGTCAGAAGCTAGGTTCCCGACAGCCCACTGATCACAAATCTTCTCAGTTCTATCTGGGATACAGCATGACAGAAGCAGAAACGTGCAGCCCTAATCCCATAACTGCTTGCTATCCCAACACATAATAACCGTGTCACTACCTGCTTGACGTAGGCACGTCTAGCCAGTATCAGCCTTCCTTCCCTCCCCAAGTTCCAGGTCTCAGCTTTATTTTTAAAACCCCAGTTTTTCAGTGCAGTGGTTACAAGCATAGCACTATGGCCAGGATAGTCTGGTTCTGCTCTGAGCTCTGCCATTTGCTGGGAGAGACTTAGATTTAGACTTAGAGTGTGTGGGAGACTTAGATTTCCTCAGAGATTACCTGCAGACAGCTATACCCAGCCTGCATGTGTTCTCTGGCTAGAGAGCACGCTCAGTAGGGTCGATCAGAAGTGCCAGAGAGTAAGTATCCCAGGAGAGATCCTCAAGCATTGGAGGAAAGAGACTCCCACTTCTTCATCCCTGGATGGAACAACTCCGAGGCGTGTTCCTCACAATCTCCTAGAAGTTCCCAGTAGGAACGAGCTCCAGCTGCCGGCAGTGGTAACTTGCTCCCTGATGCATCCTGTACTGAGACAGCCAGGTAAGAAGGGGTCCTTGGCAAAACTCTAACCGGCCTGCGTTACTGGGGTGGAGCCTCCAGAGGAAATTGGCCTGTTTGCAGAAGGGAGGAGCCCGGCCCCTCCTCTTCCTGTGTGGAACCAGGAATTCAGGCTGTGAGGTGGGAAGCCCTTGGGCTTGGCTAAAAGTCTCTGTTTTCCCTCCCCCCACCTTTTT
The DNA here is from genome assembly GCF_048565385.1 of Saimiri boliviensis. Taxonomy (NCBI): domain Eukaryota; kingdom Metazoa; phylum Chordata; class Mammalia; order Primates; family Cebidae; genus Saimiri; species Saimiri boliviensis. The sequence goes on from NC_133457.1 coordinate 77,960,740, forward strand.
TTTTTCTTTTTTGCCCAATAAATCCCATTTTTCTTACTCTTCAAATAATCTGTGAGCCTAAATTTTCATGGCCGTGTGATAAGGATTTGTGACAGCAGGAGAGGGAGTTGGGCAATAGGGTCTCACAGGTGGTGGTGTGTACTTCCACCAGGAAGCAAAATGTCTGCTTGTCACTCCTTCTGGTGTTAGCAATAATCAGTGATCTTGGCCCAGATCCTTTATTTCACAGGGAGATGCAACATGGTGAAGTTCACATTTGTTTTCATTCTTTCTTTGTTTATAAGTTGAAATACTTGGATAAAGAGAAACCTGCTCACATCAACTGTTTTGTTACTTGAACTAGTTTTACATGAAAGGCAAAATAAATGCTTGATTCTTTGTCATTTACCAGCTTTCAAAATAATGAGTTGGTTTTCTAGCGTCTTTCAGAGGTGGCCAATGACTTCTTCTTTTGTTAGGCATCATTATAGACTCATGATTTGAAACGTATCTGATGCATTGCAGACATTATTCTAAGTGATGCTCAATCATTACACCTCTGGCCAATGGGAATCTTTCCAGATTGGCTCCTGAGTCCTACTGACATGACCCAAAAGACTTACTTCCATGACTGTTTTGCTGTTTGGTTTGATATAATGTTCCATCTTGTGCACTTCCTGTCCCAGACTTAGAATTATCCATGTCTCCAAGAACCTCATTCTTTCAAAGAGAAATTATATTTAGGGATTAGTGTCTTTTAAAATTCACGGTGATGTGCCCTTTCAAAGTAGTCAACTCATATCTGTGAATTGGATATTTTCTTGTATTTTTTCTTTGTTAAATTCATCTCCTCTTCCATTGATTGTTTTTTGTTTTGTTTTGTTTCTGTAACTTTTATTTATCTGGGTTTTAGATTTCATAGACCAGTCCTCTAATTTTCTCATTTTTCCTCCTACTTTATTCCATCCATTGTAGTTTTATTCTATTTTCTGGGAGATTTCCTCAACTTTATGTTGCCACTATTTTCTTGGACTTTTGTTTTTGCTGTTACATATGTTTTGTTTCCGAGGGCTTTATTGTGTTATCTGAATGTTCTCTTTATATAGCATGTTGTTCTTGTTCCATGGGTGCAGTAACTTCTCTTAGACCTGGGGCTATCACTTATCCTTTTCTTGATGTTTCCTATGTGCTGAAACTGTCTCTGTTTGTTTCAAATTCCCTTTTGTCCTGCGCTTCCACTTTGGTTTCTGCCATTCTCTTTCAAATGTCTAATGATCACTTGTTGTTTTTTCATATTTGAGTGAGGAACTAAGTGCTGAATGAAAGCTCTATTTCTGTGAAGGATGAGATTGTCTCCTTCTGGGTTTCACTGCAGAGGGAGCAGGCAGGCATCTAGCAATTTCTCAGGGGACCTCCAATGTCAACACTGTGTAGGCCTTTTCTTATGAGCAGAGGGGTTGCTCCCAGAAGAACTCCTCCACTCCTACAACTTCCCACCTAGAGAGTACAGGTCTGGCTTTCATTTCTGGGTGCCAAGCAGGGGTCTCACCATTGATTATGTAGAGTTTCACTTACTCCCACCATTGTAATGTGATGCCTCATCCAGAACCCTCACCTTGGCTGATGCCTGAGTCAGAATGTTTCTAGTTCAACTCAGAAAATCTGCCTTCAGAGTTCTGCTAGGTTTGGGGTGGAGTCTGGTTTCCTGACTGTGTGGTATGGGAAGAGAGCATATCTAGAAGTTTACATAATTGTTCCTAATAAAGAAGCAACTTATTCTTCTGTTTTCAGCCCTTCCCCGAGTCTGTACATTTATGGATACCTGGCACCTTGATTTCTAAGCCTTTAAAAGTACCTCAGCGTGAATCAGCTTGCTTCTAGTTGGCGTCTCACCTTTCCTATCCTGCAGAAGAAGGGATCCCATTGTCTTTAGTTCACTGATGAGGTATCAATCACCCTTCCGTCCACTTGACATCTTGTAGAACTGAATTGACATCTCTCATCTGCCCACTATTCTTCCATTCTGCCTGCACTTATAGATTGATGCCTTCTTATTTACATTATTATCGTGTCCATGGGTTTTTGGAGGGACCAAAGATAAATACATATATAATGCATTATGTTTAACCAATAGTTATCTCTAATCTATTTTCTACATTGCTGCAAATCTGATCATATTACTTCCTATTGGTCGTTCCTTACTGTCTTTAGGATAAAATTAAAATTTTTAATGCTAAAGGTTATTCATGGGTCTGTTTTTTTTCTACCTACATTACTGGTCTAATACACCCCAAATTACTTGCAGTTTCTCAAATACCTCACATTTCTCCTGCCATAGGCCTTTGTGTATGTGGCCTCTCCCTTCTATCTTGCCTTTCCCATCTCCCTTCATTTGTCTAATTCCTGTTTATTCTTAAAAAATTAAATCGAAGTGCCATCTGCTTCAAGAAGTTCTACAAGATTGCTCCTGTTAGTTCAAGGGTAATAGCTCCCTTCTGTGCTCCCACAGTACCTTATATGAGCTTTGCTATAGCACTCGTGGCATGTTACTGCATCTGCATGTCTTCCCCATAGACATGAAGCTCCTTAAAATACCCCTTATCTCCATATTTCAAGTACTTATCACAGAGCCCAGGGAGTGGTAGACACGCAGTCTTAACGAAATGACCAAGTAAGGGAATGATTGAAGGTTCTTGGTTCCAAACCTGAAATTCCAACTCAACTCTCCTATTTATGTTACAGGCTCTCTTTAGTGAACTGTTAAAATTCCATCTTTTCCTTGAATCTGTCTTGTACTGTATCAATTTACTCCAAACAAGGAAGTGTCAAGCAAAGAGCACTGATTGGGAACAGCAGGACAAGGCACCAGCTTGCAAGTGTCCTTAGGCACACCATTCTTCTCGCTCGTGTCCTTTTTAGTGAGGGAGAAGGACCCTCATTAGTCAAAGGTCTTTATTATAAGTGAAAGAAACCCTCTGTCTGGGTTCAGCAGAGGACAGTTTATGGAAAGTACTTTAGTTAGCTGGTGAGCCATAAAATAAAAATCTACAAGGCTGGAGTTGTCTTCTCAAAGATAATATGCTAGAGGCTTGGCAACTCAGTAAAGGGCTTATGTATGTAAGATTATATAAGATGAAGTCACAAACTAGAACCTGAAATGGGATGATATGGAGGTCTTTAAAAAGGCTCAAAGTCAGGTGTCTAAGGCAGAATCTCAGAATCTCATTTGACTGGAGGATCAGGGAGGTAACATAGCCTCAGCTATGTTAGTTTTTAGGATCTCAAAGCACAAAGGGACCTCAGGAATCACTGAGCCCAATGCGACCTATAATTTTACGGATAAGATTCTAAAGTCCTAGGAACTTTTCCAGGGACGAATGGGGTGTTAGTGGCTGAGCTGGGTCACGCAACAGGCTCTTGACTCTATGGGAATGCCCTATCCTCAGAATCACATCATCCGCTTCCCTGAATTCCTTCAGCACTGGTGTTTGATTCTCATTCTCAAGCACTTGTCTTGAAACATTATTCAAGTCACTGAAGGGGTGTTAACAACATTTCCTGCCCTAAAGGTGACTTCCCCAGGATGCCACTGTCCAGAGTTGAGGATAGCATCATTTTCCCTGATCCCTAGGTGATCCTTTGATGCAAATGTTACCAGCCAGGGAGGTTATGCATGCAGGCTCCAGGGTCAAGTTTCCTAAGTTGGAATCTGGGCACTGCCACTTATAAGCTTTAGCAAATGACTGTGTTGTTTTTGTTGTTGTGTTTTGTTTTGTGCCTTGGTTTCCCCATTTGCCACAGTAGTCCATGGAGCACCCACCTTGGTGAGGTGGTTGGGGATGGGATGAGTCAATGCTTGTAAAGCACTCAGTAAATGTGTAACATATTAACTGTCATTACTGGGTTTATTTACAAATGAGGAAACTGAGGCTCAGTAGAGTTAAATATCACTGCCAAACTCACAGAGCTAATAAGCAGGAGAGATATAATTCAAAGCCAGGCCTGCCTGATGCCCTGACCTCTGCTTAGCCACCATGAGGTGCCTACCACCTTCCACATCTAGAGAAAAAGGTCTCTCAAACACAAGAGTGCCTTGGTGGGTTTTCCTTTGAATTTAAGACATTATTTGGAAGTCTAAAATTATAAATTTAGGTTTATCTTTTACCTTAGTTTTCTCCTCCTGGAATTGGAATTTGACAGTTTGAGATAATTCACCTGACAAAACAAATTCCCTGAAATGCCTGCAAAGTTTTAACAATACCTCAGCCTAAGAGAAAGCCGAAATCCCTGTGTAGAGACCTAGATTGAGTTTTTTTTTTTTTAAGTTTTATCGAGGTATAACGGATACACAAAAACTTGCACACACTAAAGATATGCATTCTAGTGAGCCCAGAGTTAGTTTTCAACAAGATCTGGATCTCTTTTAGAAGAGTCATTTTCTCCCCAATCCAAACAGCATTCCTGTAGATGATGGCTGCCACATCCATGTCATGACACATGACATTCTACTTCACTGCCCCCTTTCTTGGACCATCATTTTAGAATCTTTGTTAATTTGATAAAGGAAATGATGTCCTTCTGCTATTTCAATTTGCATTTTGTTCAAAACCAAGGAGGCTGGACATTTCATCATATGCTGATTTGCCATTTGCATTTCCTCTTCAGAGATTTGTTTGTCCTTTGCCTGGGTATCTATTCTGGGCCTTAATGTTTTTCTTATTGATTTGTATGAACTCTTCATATATTAGGAATATTAATCTTTTTGCTCCAACATACTTGTTTTGAACATTTCCCAGCTTGATGCTTGTCTGTTGATTTTGCCATGAGATAACATTATAAAAAGAAATTTAAAAATGTTATCAAGTCAAATCTATTGATTCATTCCATCATGCTTTCTTTCAATACATTTACATTAAGCCATTCTAGCAAAGAGCTTGCCTAAAATATTCCTGTCCTAGGGAACTGTGGTAGAGTGTCATAGAGTCATCTGTTTTTCCTTCTGCTTACCTATTTCAGACAAAGAAGTTGCAAATCAAAATGTAATCATCAGTCTGCTGCAAAGGTGAGGTTGAGGGGAAAGTGAAAGGTGATTACTGCGTGTGCTTGATAGAAACCAAACAAGCAACCAGGGGAGGCAATCAATGCAGCTAGAACATCCAGCATCTTCAGATAGGCTCCTTTAAAGAACTGGGCAGCTCAAAGGGTCCACCTGGAAGAGTAACCTTGCTTGAAGATAAGTTAGAACATTTTTTTAGCTCTTCTGCATTTTCTCCAATTCCTCTGCTCTTGTCCACTGTCCTAGAGACCAGGGATCCCAATGTCTGGTACCATTGAGTCTTGGTTGGGCACTGGAACTCCCTAATTAAACCATTCATGCCAAGATGATCCCTTCTGATAGCAAGCATCCATTGGGATGTTCTTCCCCATTGAAACCACTCTTCTCACTTCGGGCTATCTTTTATATTTATCCCCAAAACATTGTGATGTGTTCAACAGAGATATGTCAAAGAGAAATAGCACCCGCCCCCCGCAAATAATATTTACTGTCTGGTTACAGGGAGTTAAGGGGCTGAATGCAAGCTATTTAGTTGTTTACTGTACATAGGAAGAAGTCCAAGGGATTCAGGCCATGAGAAAACAGCCCATTGTCTCTTTGCTTAAGAGATATTAAGTTGCAATGGCATCCAAAATATGCACGCTATACTATGCTGTGGGAGATCTTGAAAGAATTTCATCAGGGCATGCTGCTGACTTCAGGTGCTCCTCCTCCTCTTCCTCCTGCTCCTTCTCTTCTTGCTCCTCCTTCTCTTCCTCCTTCTACCCTCCTTTTTCTTCCTCCTGCCCCTCCTCCTTCTCCCTCTTCTTCTCTCCTTCTCCTGCTTCCTCGTCTCCCTCTTCCTTTTCTTTTCTTCTTCTCCCTCCTTCTCTTCCTCTTCTCTTCCTCTTCCTCCTTCCCCTCTTCTCCTTGTCCTCCTCCTTTTTCTTTTCCTCTTCAATTGGACATTTCACTCATAGGGGAACCTGAATGGTCACAATCTTCTTCATGACTTTCCCATTTTTATCCTATCAAAAGGTTTTTCCCCATGAATTTCCAGTTCTGTGTTGCCATCCCAACCAAGCCCATCTTACTTTGCCTGGGTCACTCCTGCCTGGATAATTATTAAAGCTCAATTTTATATTGGGCTTGAAACAAAGATGCACTGGATGGGTTTGAAGAAAAAATAATAAGGGATACATTTTCAGGCCAAATGCACTGAATTCCTAGAATTATTGGAGTTTGGAATTTGCCTAGTGGTATACTCAATCATACAGTAATTTCATATTTTCAAGAATTTCCCCTAACTTGCTGCAGAAGAAGAGGCTGTGATCCTGACCCCATGTACTCACAGTTAAAAATACGGTGAAGAACAAATATGGGCTGGCACTGGGGACTATCAGGGAGGATTCCTTTAGCTCACATTGTGAATTTCTGACATGCTGACAGTCCTGAGATGAACACAAAGGAGGTTCACCAAATATGTAAGAAAAAATCCTCAACTATTTTGGAAGTGTCAAGGGAAATTCAGTGTCCTCATGCCCAAAGCTATAATGTCCTACTGGAGATCAACTGCGTCAGAGGTTGCTCAAGAGGAACATTTGGGTTTCTGCTCTTCAAAAGCATAACCTACAATTATTCAAACTGACTGAAAGGTGGCCAAAGCTTTGAAGGGAAGACAGAGAGACCCTCCTCCACGTGGTACCCTGTTGCTCCATATTTGTTTCCCTCGAATCACTCGAGCTTACTTGACTCACTTGTACATTACAGCAAGATTGTTCCAACAGCCAGAGTTTTCAGCTTCCTGGGAAATTCATCTTTCTTCTTTCTGCTGGATGCACTTAAGAGATCCAGGTCCTAGACTTGGAAGGAAGAATCATCAATCTGCTCGGTGATGTCCAAGGCAAAGTTCAAACATTTCTTGACAGTTTCCAGACTTTATTGTCCTGCCTACTAACATAGGGTTCTGAAAATAAAGTCCATGTCATTGTCCTCCTAAAGAAAAACCCAACACTTTCTTTTTGAAGCAGGAATTTGAAGAAAGACCAATTCAGGCCCAAGGTGAGTGACTCCTATTTGGGAATACAGGGAGATTCAACACCTAAGAAAGGAGTAATGTGGGAGCCCTGATTATGAAAGTGTGCTCAAGGGTCACAGCTTACACCACTTAGACTGTGATGACCCTGGGGCCAAGCAGGCAGCTCCACAGCAGCCAGAGCATGGACCATCAGTGCCCGAAATGGCAGAGGGAACATTACCTGGAATGCAGGGACTCAGGAACCAAATCGTAAATGTGTGGCCATTCTTAGGCACCCACTGAGGAAAGCAGAGTGGTGTTATGTGGCTTCTCTCTAGACTCCAACTCAAAAGGCCAGGACGTTTCCAGAAACATTTCCCACCACAGCGCCCTGTCACAACTGAATGTGAGCCTACTGAGCACAGCAAATTTGTTGTGAACCAGTTTTTATTTTAAAGATGGTTTCTTTCACAGGAAAATGTTCAGTACATGTTTACAGAGAAAATGAGTGAATTTGTGAATGAAGATGTTGGCAGGGTCACCACTTGAGATACTGTCAAATCACTGTTCATTGGATTCCTTTATTCAGTTATTTTCAGAGTTTACGGAGCACCTATTACACACCAGGCAATGTTCTTGGTGCTGTGGCTATGACCAAAACCAAAACTGGATGTGGTTTCGGGTTTTTGGAATCCAGAGGCCTCCCCAAGAGAACCACGCTTATTTTTCAACCCAACCAGGGATGAAGAGGCGTATTCCCTCCAGTTCTGCTATTTTGTCATCTCATGATCGGATACATTACTTACTGTCCCTCAGTGTTCTCTTCCTCTGACCACGTTTCTTGTAGTGAGATAGTCTGAGTTTCACCTAGCAACCCAGGCCAGAGCACAGCACCTTCTGTTTCTCCTCTTAGTGTGTCCTGAGATGCATGACAATGGGGCTGCTTCCTTTTTTCTTTTCTTTCTCTTCTATTTTTTGGAGGCTGTGACCACACACTGGGTTTGCTTCCTCAAGGACACTGTCTAGCGCCTTTTTGTTAAGATGGTAGTTTATTGTTCTCCCTCTGGGTGCCATATCTCTTGCTTCTTTACAGGTATTTTTCCTAGGCCTCTAATGAGGTATTTGATAAAGTCTCCTGCTTCTTGGGAGGAACTTGCTTTGTTACATGGTTTCTTTCAACGTTTTTCTCACTAATGCCTCTATACTTACTGCAGTTCCTTGTTTTGTAATTGAATAACTCTGATAAATTTCATCTGAATTCTGACATTCCAAAAACTCTTGACATACTTTATTTTTCAGATTTTAGATGTGATACATGTATCACTAAAAATTTGAAAGATGCAAAAAAGGATAAACAAACATAAATATTAAAGATAACCATAATCCTACTACCCAAAGACTTCCACTAGTAACATTTTGGACCACTCTATGCCAAGACATTTTTTGAATATATATATTACATATATAACATGAATGTGTGTGTGTGTGTGTGTATAACATAATTGTGCTATTATGTATAGCTTTATATCTTTTAAAATTTAACATAGTGGTGTTAGTATTTGCCCATGTTATTAAAATTCTTCACAACCGTAATTTTAAGTAGTCACATAGTATTTTATACTGCATCTATCATAATTTACTGCATCATTTTCCTAGCTTGACTATGAATTGAGTTACTTTTCCTTGCTTGCTACAGTCATATAAAAAATGTATCTCCCCTACTTCTTCTCCAGTGAGACATTTGAGCATGATTGTGCTGCAATATTTCTGATTCAGTGGCTCACCCACAAAAGTGCTCAGAACCTTTTCTAGTTCACTTGTCTAATCAGGCACAGAATGTTCTCCTCCTTCTCAGGGCATGCATACTGTCCAAAAGCTGCACACCCCTATCTTCACCTGATGGGAAACATCCTGCCTCTAGACGTTTCAATGTCAACATCTGCACTCATGTTTTGCTTCCTGAATCCACTATCCCTGCCACTGTTTCCGCCTCCCCTCGCCCTTGCACAGAGGTCCCCCGTTGGGCCTCTGCTCCTGCTGGCCTCTTCCTGGGAAGGTCTCCTCCTTCTCCCTGGTCTTCATAGGGTGTCTCCTTGATAATTCAGTCCCAGCCTGTGAGTCACCTTCTCAGAGAGGCCTCCTGGATCTGCGTCTAGAGAAGCTCTAAGTCTCCCTCCCCACCAATCGCACTGAATAATGTGACCCAAGAACAATGAACTCTTCATGAAACACTCCCTGAAAATATCTGGTGCTCTGACGTGTTTCTGGATTGTCTTTTGCCTTTAGCCAAACCCAGTTTCTCGTGTGCTTCTCTATGTCTCTTGTGCCCAGAACAGGGAAAGCATACAGCAGGAGCTCAATAAATGTTTCCGGAATGAACAAATGAATGAATGAAAACATGAAGGTAAATCTCATTTCCCTGGTGAAATGCTTTATAAGTTATTTGCCACATTATATGGATGTCCTTTATTCCCAGAGGATTTTTAAATTGTCCATAACCTTTGGCCAGTATTTTGCTTCTAGAAATCTCTCCTAATGACATAGACAAAAATGGAGACATCGATTTTGGCACAAAGATGGGTCATCAGAACAGTATTTTTAGACCAAGTGCAGTGGCTCATGCCTGTAATTCCAGCACTTTGAGAGGCCAAGGTGGGTGGATCACCTGAGGTCAGGAGATGGAGACCAGCCTGACCAACATGGTGAAACTCTGACCATATTAAAAATATAAAAATTAGACAAGCATGGTGGTATGCACCTGTAATCCCAGCTGTTCAGGAGGCTGAAGCAGGAGAATCACTTAAACCTGGGAGGTGGAGGTTGTAGTGAGCCAAGATTGGGCCACTGCACTCCAGGTTGGGTGACAGAGTCAGATTGTCTCAAAACACAAAAACAAAAAAGGGGGAAATTATTATACAAATTAATCTCTTACAAATGACGAAGCATTAGGTAGACTTTAAAAAATGTTTACAGAATTTTTAATGACAACAAATACACTAATTGACATAACTGAATGATCCAACTAGTATTTTTTACTTGATATTTTAGTGTTTGACTATTTTTCTCCAGTGAACATGCATGTGTTTCACAATCAGACAAAAGTAAAATATTACAATTTTTCCAGTTTCTGAGTTCAAAGGCATTTGTACTCAACATTCTATTCCCACATTTTATTGAGGTATGCGAGGACTTTTTTTCTATTCTTAGAAGTGTTTTGCAAACAGTGGGTATTTTTTTAAGTGTTACAGAAAGAATGTTCAAAGAAAGAACCAGTTTTACAGGCTTACTCCCATAAAGCCACACGTTTTCTTTAGAACTGTAAGCACCTTCATCCTTGGTGTGTCCCAACCACTACAAATGCAGAAAGAAGTAGAAGGACTTACTCCTATTTCAGTGACACCTTCTGCCAAATTATTTTGTGGTGGTTTCATGGTTCGTGTGTAGACACCATGATAGAAACTGACCATTGTCATTATGTCCTTGCTAAAATATAGAAGATTCAGCCATCAATATGGTGCAGAAAGGGTAACTGCATAACGTGGAAAAGAAAGCCATGTTTAAAAGACAACTTTTATTACTATTGTTGTTCTTGGCTAGTTGTTTTCCTTTCTTTTCTTTCTGTCTGAGGTTAATCAAGAGTAAAGATTCCTAAAATAGACACTTCCGTGATTCATTTATTCTCCACGAAAAGCTTTCTCTGTCACATCTTTCCTGCAGTTCTCTTCTAAAGCCAGGAAAACTTTGTTGTTATTTTCCCTCCTCTGTGTCCAACATGAAAGGCAGCTCTGTTCTGCCAGGTGCCCCTTTACACCGGAAGCAGCAGGAGCTGCAGCATCAGAGCACAACCTGCCCTGTTCTCAACTCCCGGGAGGAAGACAGGAATGAGGACACAGCACCAGGACACATAAAAACTAAAGATGGTGAATGCTTTCTATCTGAAGGGCATTTCCAGCTGTCCAAAGGTCTCCTACCCCTACCATTTCAATTGATCATCACAAAAGACCCCACAACTATTTCTTTGCCTTGGACCTTCTTGGGCAGCCTCTCAGTGCTGCTGCTGCCAAATGCACTCCCAGGATGGTCAACCCCTCTGCCCATGGACTCTCTGACAAGGAGGCACTCCTTGGATGCCTCCATTGTCCCTGGATCAATACATCCAACAAGCCCCCACCTTCTTACTCAGTTTCCAGAAACAGATCCTCTGGCAATTGTCAATCTATATCCTCTGGATCCCAGCCTCATGGATTGGTAGAAACTGCCTGATTCACCAAGTTGTCAAGAGATCAACAAAAAAGAGTCATGATTGGTAAGGGATGTGTGTCTGTGCTAGTCACGGAGACCTGGGAGCACCACATGTCTGTCAACTGCCATCTCTTACTGGACCCCTCCCTTCACCAGGGCTTGTACTTGTGTCTTTGAAACTCAGGACCTCATAAATGGGGTGCAATATTTCTCTAACTTACAATAGAAAAAGCAAACAAATAACCTCAGCGTGCTTTGGGATGGCAAGGTCATGGCACCGTCTCATTCCAGTTGGGGTACTGAACTGGCTATCATGGGCATGGAGCATGCTGTGATTCCTACTGCACCCCGCAGGCCCCCAAACCTAATGATTTCCCCCTCTGTGCTACCTTTTACTCTTCCTGCCAGGCTCCTGTAGCTCACCCCACTCTTCTCACTGCATTCATCACTCTGTATTGCAATAAATGTGTCAACATGTGTCTTGAGCCCCAGCTAGACTATAAATTCCTTTAAGGTAGAAATCACATCCTGTTTGTTCAGAGTGGACTGGCAGTAAACATTTTGTATTGAATTGGACTGACTCTCTGGATAAAGCTCTAAAAGTCAATTATGTTAGTCTCTGCATGGACATTAAAGAAAAAAAGAGGCAGAAAAGCTGTAAAATTGCACTCCAAGCCCCTCAAATTCTGAATAAACTTTGCTAATTATCTATAATTTCATAATTTACTTCATATATAAGTGCAAAAATTCTTATGTAGAATTTCAGAAAATTGGATCTTTCCAATAGGATATGATTTGGTACCAACATTCAGATATGCTTTCTCTCTCTCTGTCTCTGTCTCTGTCTATCTCTTTGTCTCTGTCTGTGTCTTTGTCTCTCTGTCTCTCCGTCTCTCTCTCTCTCTCTTTCACACACACACACACACACACACACACACACACTTATACAAACACCCCCCCCCCCCCACACACACACACCATCTTTAAGAGCACTAGATGTTCTAATATACTAAGCACTTCGGGTTGGGCTACTACAATATTACTGAAGGCAGTTAAGCCTCTTAGACTGCATTCTAAGGACTTTTAAAGCAATTATGTAAGAAGCAAGGGCAGGCCCAAGACTCTGGCAAGTTCCATGAGGCAATTCAAAATCACATTTTCAGAATTTCTTGTTAGAAATTCCATTTGCTGGCAGAGTATTTATTAACACAATCCTTCAGGAGAGAAAATCATTCACTGAATAAACACAAATACATTTCCAAATCCATGTGTTAGAAGCATTTCATTATTTTACCCAAAGTTTCCTCTACATCCCTTCCAAATAAAATGACCTCATTTTATACTGTCCAGTGTGTGACCATCAGCCCAGGAAGCTATACATTTCAATAATTTTCCTTGGTAAAAATAAAATGTAAATTCTTTAAATTCTTCAAGGCTTGTGATTTTGTTTTAAACCGGTAGGAAATAGCACTGAAACCAAATGCACTACTGGGAATCAGGTTATTTAAGTCAGGATGGTTTTCGGTGAAAATGTAGAGGAACAGTGATTGTGAAGATAGATGTGGCTGAAATTCTGCTTCTCCCTTTTGATCTAACCCAAGTTGCTATTCTGCCTTTGGCTTCCATACATGTGGCCAGGGTACTGAGGACGTTTTGGTTGTTCATTCCCTGACTCAAAATAAAAAGAAATTTGAGGCAGCTAGTATGCCGCTGACAGAAGGCGCACCAACATTTTGTTTTCTCAAACATTAATCTTTTTACCTAACAGTAACTTTTATTTTCCAGAAGGAATGGGAAGACAGACTTGAGACTGACGTGCTAGTGGTTCCTGGTTTTCTCAAAGAGCCTGCTGGAAGAAGCACCAACATGAGAATCTCAAAGCCTGGTTTCAGCCATGCCAACTAACCTCTCACTCAAGCCACTGTATGGAGGGGATGCTAGGAATGGGCCCATGCCCCCTGGAGACCTGGGGACTAGGGACTATAGAAAAATGCACTGTATCTTGGAATTAAGATTCCAGAGAAGCTGGGGATTGGGATGGGGGTGGGGTGAAAAAAACGTGATTTCTGTCTTTCAGAGAAAGTCATGTTTACAGGGAACCCACCCTGTGGACACAGGACCTCCTGGGGCACTGGCCAGTGGTCACTGGGAAAGGATGGCTTTGGGGTGTGTCATACTGTCTACTCTTTCTGTCCTAAGTACCCTGAGAGAGAGTGGAAAAAAAACTGACTGAGCTCTTCAAAATAGAACCATTTCAACCCTAATAGACTTGAAAGAAACCAGGAGTGCAAGACCATCTTGCTTGGTCACCAGGTGAAAGAACTGCCACTTAATTAGAGAAAGAGCCAGCCTCCTGGGGAAGAGCCCTTCAGTCCTTCAGCCATGGCCAAGCTCTTGTGAGGAGCTGCATGTAGCATGCAGTTGCGGCAGGACATGCTTGCCCTCTACTCTGAACAGATCACACCTGACTTGCCCACAGGAGTGTCCAGCCCGACCTCTGGGCCCCATCAGCAACCATGCTATGTCACATTGAAGAATGCATGGAACTGAATTAAAATTCATGCCCAAATCACCAGTGAGGTGTGTCTGGAGGTGTGTCCGAACAAATACAGAAAGACAAAGGCTGATGGAAGGCCAGGGAAACAACTGGGCAAAACTAGACTCTTTAGGCTCCAGGGGACTTCTTGTTTCCTGGTAATTCCTTCGCAAGCCCGAATTATAAAGTTTGTGCTGTGGCTCTCACTGCCCATTTGCTTTTCCACTTTTACCTACGCCCCCATGGCAAGTGGGTAAGGGAGTTTTTATTTCTCCACAGTGCTGTCGTAAGAACCCAAGGATTTCTGCAACTAAAAAGACTGTTGGCTTATCCAGCTCCATATTCCATTTTCTAAATATAAGCTCACAAAAATTTAGCTCCACGAGATGCCACGGTCTGTTTTGTTAACCGAAATATTCCCAGCCACTAGGAGAGTGCCTGACACACAGAGTAGGTGCTCAAAACTATTTGCAGAGTGAAACTGAATTCTGAAGGGGTGGCAAGAAATCCCTGCTAGCAGGTTCAGAATTACCGCTTTGCAGTAAAGCAGAAATACCCTTTGGCAGTGGGGCTAGGTCACCACAATGCTGATTCCCCCTTGCTCTTATCATGATATGTGACCTCTATCAAGTCCCAAAGCTTAGCAGAGACACTTCCATGCAGGAACACACCAGAGACCTGAGCACCGCTGCTTTCACCTGTTTTATCATGAGGGTTAACCATTTTATTTTGTTTGACTAAAGGATTCCTTTGCTAATTATAAATGGTTGGGGAAACTCCCGGGCTCTATTGCCCTGAAAAGCTCTACCATCTGATGATATTTCAAATTCCTGAAGTCCGTTCTACATTGCATTCTTAAGATTCCTGGAATTTGTCAAAGTCCTTCCTTCTACAGTGCCAGTCCACATGCTGTTCCCTCTACCTGGAATGCCCTTCTCCACCCACCCGCTGCTACATCTCTGCTGGACTCTTACTTAAATGCTACTTTCCCAGGAGTGCCATCCCTGCTGTCTTCAGATATGTCTGAAGCCCCTGTTATTTGTTCCCACAGTACTTTGTCCTTTTTATTGACAGCACCTTTTATAGTTAGACTGTGATGAAATACTTCAATGTGATTATTGGTCAGAAGTCTGTTCCTTTTGCTAGGGGAACATGTCCATGAGATGAAGGCAGAGATGGGGTCTGTTTGTTCACCATGTGGCTCCCAGGGTTGACCTCATACGTATTATCAATATCTATTACTTTAAAAAAAAATCTTCATTTACTTTTATCTGGGATCCTAGATTCAGGCAAAACTTCATTCTCTGCAATAGAATAAGTGTTCCCTATTTCTTGAAGGAATAAATGAGTGACAAGTTTAACAGGCATGAAGATGATGCATAACAGTTTGTTACTGTGGGGGTACAATCCCATGTACCTTAAGGTGTTAGACAAACCTGTAGTTTCCAGTGGTCACATTTCTCTTAGAAAAGTCCAGCAATGATGCTGGCCCTTCCCCAGTTCTCTGGCTCATTCTCTGTCCTATGTGATGTCTCAAAATGGAAAGCCAGCAGCTCGTCCATGACATCTCATATTACCGAGGAGAATATATTCCAGGCCTTGGATGTCTAATATGAAAGCCCTCAGCCATATGTGGTTAATTAAAATTACAGTGATTAAAAGTTAATAAAATTTAGAAATTCAGTTCTTTGGGTACAGTAGTCACATTTCCAGTGCTCAGGAGCCATGTGTGGCTAATGGCCTCTGTCCTGGATACCACAGGGACAGACCATGCCCACCCATGCAGAAAGTCCTTGCAGATAGCACTGTGTGGGCCCTGCTAAGCTCAACGCATCCCATATTTCTGGGTCATCGTGAAGTACATCACTCCCTATCTAGAGTTTGCCTTCTTTCCTAATGTTATAATCAGAACTTGCTGCAACCAAATGTTCACTGCTGATCTTTTCTAAAAGGACAGAAGTGAGAAAGATTTTTAAAGCTTTTATCTGTCAAAAAAAACAACTTCTCTGGTCCTTTCCTTCTGCTCAATAGATTTTAAATGTTCTGTTTGTTTTCATTATTTTTATGCCCTTTGCTGGCAACCACTTCTTTCAATGTTGGCCTGCTTATTGCTGGGCTGTTTCATTCTACTTGTCTTTGAGGACATGGCCTCATTTCCAATGTGCCCTAACTACATGGAGTCTGCAGTGAGGCCTTGGTTGATTTCTCTTCATTTCTGTCCTTCTGAGACTGTGATTAGTTTGTTTCTGAAGCAAACTTTAGGCTGCTAAATAATAACTCCAATAGCTGCATTCATCCTTCACTCACATTCCTGTAATGGCTGGGGGAAAAGGGCTGGAGAGAAAATCTAAGCAAATCTGCTTTTATAAACTGAACTCTCTTCATTTTCTGGCTTATTCCTACTGAGATCATCATGGATTTGATTATTTTGTGATCATTTCCTCCAAGGTTTCTGCCTAATCTTTAGATTAGGGCTTGAGAGCAGTAATTCTTTCTTTCCTCTTTCATAACATTACATTAAAAAGGGATTTTTGCCTTAGTTGTTTCTTCCTTTTCTGAAACTTGTAAATTGTCCCCATGTAGCCCCCTGCCTTATGTTGGATTCTTCCCAGAATCAGACAACAAGACAAGGATTCAAGGGTAAGCAATGATTTTAGGACGTGAGCCCACGAAACACCAGTAGGCAGTAGAGAAATGAGACACTGAAGTGAAGATGGTCGATAAAAGGTGTGTTATAAAACCAGCTACCACTGTAGGCAACTGGGGTTTAATCCCATGGGTGAATTTCAGGAAGCAGCGTAAAGCATGAGGCAGGAATCTGGGGTACTTATACACCAGTTCCCACAGTTGTGGTTTTGAGAGTGATTCTTGGACAAGGGCATTATTTCCCTACACTGTCACACTTCCACTGCACAGGCAAAACTGCTTTGTAAGTCAAAGAAAGCCCTTGGACAAAGAAATGAGTTTAGAATTTGATGTGGTAAGGGTAAGAAGCTCCAGCCAGGGTCCTGACAGTAGCTGCTCCACCTGCCAAACAGGTTCCTAATCAATCTCTACTGGGAAATCAATTGAGACAAGTCACTTAATCTTTCCATTGTTCAGTATTCTTATCAGCCCAATGATGGGTACAAAGTAGATGACCCCCAAAGTTCTGGAAATGTTTGTTGATTATTTGAGGCTCTGAACTACTTTCCAATACATATCTGAGGGGATGCCTTGTATCATCCCCAAGACTGACAGCAGACTATCAGATGCAGCAAGCGTTTCCATCTACAAGTCTGTCATCAGTTCCTCTGCCACTCAGGGCAGTTTGCTTCATGAGCCATTCTTACTCTCCAAGAATGCCCTTTAGAGATGAAAGAGGCTGGTGTCATCATTGGCAGCACCATCCCACTTCTGTGGACTTGTGCTCAGACAAATGTCTGACCTCAGAGGTTTGCCTAACATTCTAGGAGCCGTCTCATGATTCTTTTGACAATCTCAGAAACAGCAGTTGAGACCACTGTCTCTTTTGGACCTCAGTCATTTTCCCTCCTGAAATGGAGGGGAGCTTACCATATGTCAGGCATGCTCTAAGCACTTCATGTTGAGCAGCTCACATGTTCCACAAAAGCCCTATGAAACATGGGTGAAAATGGAGAAAATTGAGGAACTGGGATTTAAACATTTGCCCTTGATCAAGCTTCTGATCAAGATGGAGTAATGGAATGGATTTACCCTCCTACATTAAACAATCCAAAACATAAGCAAAACATATAAAACAGTTTTCAAGACAATAGATACCAGGCATAAAAGGGCAGTGATTCCCAAAAGATGGGAAATGAATGGCATGAGCCTTAGAAATGCCTCAGCTTACTGCCTTGAGAGAGATTCCAAGTTTCTACAGCATGGGGAGAGAAACACAGAAGGAGGCTGAACTGAGGAGATGGAGTTGAGAGTCTAAGGAGACCAAGACAGCTAGAGTCCTCAGGGCAGGGTGCTAGGGAGAAGAGAGCTACTCAGACAGAGAATTCTAAATGGTTGTAGAGGGTCCCACAGGAAAATTCAGCTGAGCACTGATCAGCATATACAGGTGAAGAGCTTACCAGAGAAGGAATCACTCAGAGTTTAGAGGTCACAGCACCCGGCACGCACACAGGGCTAGGAATAGTGCCTGTTCTCAACAGCAAGACTGGAAAATGGAAAGACTCTTGGGGCAGTGGGTAGAGTACACGGAAGAGTCTTGCCTCAGAAGTGGGTAATAGCCCTAGTGAGCACTGCTGTGATCTTGCCCAACAAGTCAAAAAAGTAAGATCCAAAAGAATCAAACTGTGTCCAAGTCATTTAACTGAATCTCAAAACAAAACTCAATAATATTTATAAGAATACAAAAATATTTAGCACCTAACAAGGTAAAATCCACAATATCTGTATATCCAATCAAAAATGAGTAACTGTACAAAGCAGCAGAAAAACAGAACCTATAATGAGGAGATAAATCAATCAATCAAAACTAACCAAGAACTGATACAGATGACAGAATTAGAGCAAAGACTTTAGAAAAGTTGTTACAATTATCTTTCCAATGTTCCAAAAGTTATGTAGAGACATGGAAGATATAAAAAATATTTAAATTGAGCATCTGTAGATGAAAACCACACTATCTGAAAAAAATATGCTGGACAGGATTAACAGCAGATTAGATATTTCATCTAATAAAAGATTAGTGACATCAGATATATACTAATAGAAACTATCCAAATAAAAGATAACAAAAAGATACTTTAATACCTTTCCCTCAATCACTAATATAACAAGTAGACAGAAAGCCAGTAAGTCGATAGTAGATTTCAACAACTCTACCAACCAACTTGATCAAATTGACATTTATGCAACACTCTATCTGACAACAGCAGGAAGCATGTTCTTTTCAGGTGCACACAGAATAGTCATCAAAACAAACCATATTCTAGGCCATAAAATTAGCCTCAATTGTAATAACTTAAAAGAATTCAGGACATGCAAAGTTTGTTCCCTGTCCATAGTGGAATTGTACTAGAAATCAATCACAAAGGGATAATTGAAAAATCTCTCAAATATTTGGAAATAAAATATTTCTAAAAAATATGTCAAAGAATAATTCTAAGAGAAATTATGAATATTTTTAAACTGAAAGAAAATAAAAACATGCCATATCAAACTTTGCCAGATGTCATCAAGTAAGAGGAAATATATAGATGTTACCTATTCTGAAAAAGAAGAAAGGTTTCAAATCAATAATCTCAGCTTCCACCCTAAGAAACTAGGAAAAGAAGAGCAAATAAAACTCAAAGTAAGTGGAAGATAGAAAATAATAAAGATCAGAGTGGGATCAATGAAATACAAATAAACAGAGAAAACAATAATTAAGAAAATCAATGGAACTAAAAGCTGATTCTTGGGATGGTTATAAAAAAATGATAACTATTCAGACAGATTAGGAATGAGGGAGGTGACATCAGCACAGATTCTATGTATATGTAAAGGATACTAAGTAGATATTTGAACAACCTTTTGTCAATAAATTTGACAACTTGGATGAAATGAACAAATTCCTTAACAAACTACCAAAGAAATAGATAATTCGAATAGCTCTCATTTACTAAAGAAATTGAATTTATAGTTAAAAACCTTAATGCAATTAAAACTCTGGGTCCAGATGGCTTCACTGGTAAATTCTACCAACTAAGAAATAAATAATACCAAGCCCACACAAAACTTGTCTAGCTCCCATGTAACTTATTTTATGAAGCCAGAATTATTCTGAAGCCTAAAACAGAATAATTAATAGTGAAAGATTAAATGCATTTTCCCAGATATGGGGCAAAACAAGGATATTTACTCTCCTCACTTCTGTTCAAAATTACCTAAGTTCCAGCCAGTGCAATAAGGCAAGAAAAATAAATAAAATGTCTTTCCTTACATTGGAAAGACACAAGTAAAACTGTCTTTATTTGCAGATGTTATGAACCTCTATGTGAAAAATGAAATGTTGTAGATTAAAAGTTATTGGAACAAATATGTGAGTTTCACAGTGTTGTAAGATACAAAAACAACATGCAAAAATCTATTGTATTTTTAAATGCTAACAACAAACAACTAAAAGTTGAAATTAAAACAAAATATCAAAAATTTAAAAAGCAACAAACTTTTTAACATCAGAAATGGGATAAATCTGGTATAAATCTGACAAAAGATATGTAACATCTGTGCAATGAAAATGATAAAATATTGCTGAGAAAAATTGAACACCAAAGTAAACGGAGAGATATACCATATTCATGTGATGAAAGACTCATTATTACTAAGATATCAATTCTCCCCAGTTTGATCTGTAGATTCCACACAATCCCAATCAAAATCCCAACAATCTTTTTTAAAGAAGAAGAAAGAAGTTACAGAGCCTTTAAGTTAAGTAATAAAGGTATATCGGCCGGGCGCGGTGGCTCAAGCCTGTAATCCCAGCACTTTGGGAGGCCGAGGCGGATGGATCACGAGGTCAAGAGATCGAGACCAACCTGGTCAACATGGTGAAACCCTGTCTCTACTAAAAATACAAAAAATTAGCTGGGCATGGTGCGGTGTGCCTATAATCCCAGCTACACAGGAGAATGAGGCAGGAGAATTGCCTGAACCCAGGAAGTGGAGGTTGCGGTGAGCTGAGATCGCACCATTGCACTCCAGCCTGGGTAACAAGAGCAAAACTCCATCTCAAAATAAATAAATAAAAAATAAATAAATAAATAAATAAAGGTATATCAATGAGGAGTCCCACAAATAAAATGATAAGCCAAAAGGAAATGATTACCAGTAGAAGAGACAAGGCTCTAATTCCTGAAATAAGTAAAAAGTAATAATGTAAGAGAAAGAAGCCAAGATAGAAAAAAGAAGTAGAAAACACCCATAATCTAATAACGTACGTTATATTCCTGTAGAGCAGTGTTTTAAGAAAATGGTGTTGGTTTTCTCCATAAGTGAGCCTCTCCCTTGCTCCAGTGGCAGGTTTCTCATTTTCTGTGAGTCTCTCACTTCCTACTGGAATCTCACTTCCTGTTGCCCTAGAGCTTCTCCTCCTTCAGGCTCTCACACAACTGCATCAAAAACCAACAGCCCTTTCAACATCATAACAATAGCTCCAAATTATGTTATTTCCTGGAAGCTTCCAACGTATTTAATAGATGCAGACTCTGGTTACTTTAACAGCCTCAAACTTTAGAATCTTTACCTTGTTTTCTTTATGTGTTTAATTACCACTCAAAATAAATAAATAAGCACCACCTTTTCCTTTATAACCACGTTTTGAAAAGGCTAACATTTTTAAGGCAAAATGAAATAAGAGATATGGCAAAACCATTTCAGCTTTTGAAGACAACAATTGTCTGTTATCTGTAATAAATTGCTTTTAGAATTTTGTTTCCCTTCAAAGTTCGAAAACACTGCTCAACTCTTGGGCTCGAATCTGGTTTTCTTTCCAACTGTTGTGATTTCCAACTAGTTTATTATCTTGATTGGAGGGCTAGGCTTCAAGATAACACCATCTCAAAAAATTATTTCATACCTTTGGCAAGAACCTAATTTGTTATGATGTAAAACAAATCATGCGTATCTTGAGAGGAGAAAAAAATAGGGATTGTGGAAGAAATTTTGCTAATGACAAAAAGATAAGGTATAATTTACGAGTTTCGCATCTGTAACTTAAAAATATGCAAGACATGGAATGAGGGAAAATTTGAAAAGTGGATGTGATGTGCTTAAATTGGGACTGAAAGAATGAATTCTACTGAGTTGGGTTGAAATGCACATGCATATACAAACACATTTACCAAAGTGTCTAGTGTATGCTCATGTGTTTGATACCTCCAATATTTAGCGATGTTAAAGATCACTTTCTCATTTACTGTCAGGCCGAGTTCTGTTCTAAATTCAATCCCACCTATACTAACACAGGCCATGTGTACATATCCTGAAGCAGAATTCAGTTCTGTTGACTGAGATGAAAATGCAAAAGAACATTCACACGCGAGGTTGGCAAGTGGAGGTGTTAGAGTCTGCATGCATGCTTTAACACATTTTTTTTTCTGGCACTAATTACCATGATTTGATGTGACTGCATATTTTTTAGACACTATATGATCCTGGCAAATGAAAGTGTCAGTGAAAATTATACTCCATCAGCTTAAACTTTCCTAAATGCCAGAGAAATAATTTGAACTGCTCTGTGAGCAAAGTCTTAAAACAGTGCTGATACAGATCATGTTTCATTCCAACCTAAGGCTTTCAACAATGCCTGGCTCTTATTTATTGTATTTAAACCACTATATGTTCTAGATCTGCTCTATTCAGTAGGATAGCCACTGACAACGTGGCTGTTGAGCGTTCAAAATGTGAATAGCTTGAACAGAGATGGGCTATAAGTGTAAGATATACATCAGATTTTGAAGAATTAGTTTAAAATATAATTCAAATAACTCATTAATAATTTGTATATTGACTTCATGTTGATGATATTATCTCAATACGAAAATAGGTAAAATAAAATATAGTATTCAAGTCAAGTTCACCTGTTTACTTTTACTTTATTTAATGTAGCTATTAGAAAATTTAAAAGTTTATTATGTCTTGCTTTGTTGCTATTGTAAACAGTGAAGATTAATAAGCCTTGCATACCCATTGCTTGGTCTATGTTAAAATGCACCAATTTGAAAGGCAGCAGCAAGAGCACATCACCCTTTGCAAGCCAACTCATATGCCCATTCAAAGTTTAAACCTCTGGGAACCAGAATATTGGTAATTTCCTTTTGTAGAGCCATAAATGGTCATCTTTTCAAGGGTTATCATACAACTTCCACAATGACAAGTAATTCCTGGTGATCATTTTTGTATCAGGTTGCAGCCAAAATATCATTCTCATTATTAAAATCAATCAAACGACCCACTTCAGGGATTGGGGAGGGTCCTATTGGCTCAGAGGTAGAGGATCAAAGCCCCAAGTAGCCCCAAACCATCTCCTCTAGGTTCGTGACCTGCCACTACCTACCCCACTCCAATTCTCCAAATGCAGGCATGAACTCTTCATTTGCGAGTCAGCCGGCATCTGATACCTCACATAAGTGAAACCATATAGTATGTGTCTTTTTATAACTGACTCATTTCATCCATATTGTAACATGCATCAAGATTGTCTTTCTTTTCAAGGTTAAATAATGTTCTATGTATATGCAGCATTTTGCTTATCCCTTCATCCATCATTAGACATTTACGTTGCTTCCACATTTTGACTGCTGAAAATAATGCTGCTGTGAACATGTGGGTACAGATATATGCTTGAGTCACTGCTTTCAATTCTTTGGGCACATACCTAGAAGTGGAATTGCTGGATCATATGGCAATTCTATTTTCAATTTTTTGAGGAATCACCATACTGTTTTCCACTGTGGCTGCACCATTTTACATTCCCACCAAGAGTACACGAAGCTTCCAATTTCTCCACAGACTTACCAACACTTGTTGTTTTCTGTTTTGTTTGTTGTTTGATGATCAATCTCAATGGTACATAAAATAATCTTACAATATCATTACCATGGGAGCCCGGGCACATATTCATTTTTGTATTTGTTTCTAGTTCTCATTGAGAAAAATCTTGCTTGGTCAGTACCCTCCCACAAACAGCTGAAGAAGCCACAGGGAAGCTCACAGTCCAGCTGCAAATATCCAGGCCCAGCCCTGGGAGCTAAGCTGGAACGTTCTCATCACTCCATACGTCTTCTCTAAAACTTTAAAACACTAAGAGAGGGTCCTATGTCCTCCACTCTCAAGAAATGCTAATAGAGCATGCTGGATTCCATGTGCTTTGGGGCATTTGAGGCAGACTGAGGCATTGGAATGAATTATGTCCCTCCGTAACCACCCTTCTGCCCACCTATACCCATAGATGATAAGAGGGCCCAATGCAAGGGACCTTCAGATGTAACTGTTGTTTGTTTGTCCCTTAGAAGTACAACTTAGGCTCAGGAAACTGTTAAGATATAAAGCTTACTTCCTTACCTGACCTCTAAACATCTACACTCCAAGGACCTTTCCTTTTTAAATCAATAAACTTTAATTGTATACCTACTGTGTACCCCTGAAACATAGAGGCAAACAGCAACACTCTATCACTGGCCTCATGAAGTTGGATTTCTGAAAAGAAAATTGGTAATAAATAAAGGGTCACCAATACCCAAAACATTCGTTCCCTTCTCCAGGCACAAGATACTGCTTGCTACCTGCCAGCTGATACAATGTCAATGTAGCAGGGACAGAAGCCAAGTCCCCAGAATGTTTCTTTACAGGCATAGGCCTCAAGAGGCCAGAGGAGTGAACCTTTTTAGCTAAGGAAAAACCTCTGCATTTTCTGTGAGATTTTTCCAGATCAAGGCTGTGTAAACTCTCTTAGGGTCAGCCAAGACACTCTCAAAGACTGAAGACCCCCAAAGACTATGCTTCCTCTGGCAGCATAGCTAAAAATGCAGTGTTCTGGGCCAGTGGTTCTTGCACTTGAGAATGCCTCTAAATTTCATGGAGGCTGGTTATAGCACACACTGCATGGTCTCACTCCAGGGGTTCCAATTCAGGATGTCTAGGTAGGCCCTGAGAATCTGCATTCTTAGTAAGTTCCCAAGTTCCTAAGTGATGTGGCCTACTGGATGTGGAATACCAGTTTGAGATCCATTGGCTTAGGTTTTGTATTTATGTACTCAGGAAAAACTGGGCTTTAGGATGCTTCACCTTGGAGATCTGAAAAGGCTGCCCTCAAGGCCAGACACTCCTCTACATTCCTCAGTGACACACATCTAGACTCACACTCAGGGACTGTGAGATACATTCACTCATCCACAGTTACTCAGTCCCTCAATCAGTCATCAAGAAGCTACTGGTGGTTCACTATGGCCCAGAGCTTGGCTAGGGACCTTGGGAAGTATAAAAAGAAGAGAATTCTTTTGGGGTCTAATCTAAGGAGCCAAAGATATTACTGGAGTTAGGGGTAAAAAGGCTTCCTTGAATTAGTTAAACACCAGAACAAAACAGCTTGGGTTAAAGGCCAGGTGAGCAGTGATGACGAGATGTTCTGTCTCCAGAATGGACCCACAGCCCCTGATCTCAGACCTCCCCTAGCACCAGGGTGGCCTTGCAACCCTGGGCTTCAAGCCCACCCTGGTGCCAGGCCCGCCTCTAAAGCCCAAGGCTATAGTCTGGCTCCCAAAGACTCAACCCTCAGACCCGCCACACTGCCAGGAAAGCCCCTGCAGCCTCAGAATTCAGGACCACCCAGTGAAGACTGAACCCTGCAGCCCCAAGCTACAAGTCTGCACCTGCAGACTCAGTCTACAGGCCTCCCCAGGCTCACTGCCAGTCCCTTTGGCCTCAGGCACCAGGCCAGTAACTGCAGATGCAGCCTCCCTGCCAGCCCTATGCTTGAAATTCCCATGTTGGAAATTTAGCAATTACAGCTGACATAGGAAATTCAGCAAATATAGGCTCCAAGTCCAGCCAGTCCCTGTGACTCCAAACAACAGGTCATTCCCTACAGCTCCATAGTCAAGCAAACTCAGCATTTAATTCTGTCCCTGTAGATCCTCACACTGGGTAGAACCTTGTGGACCCAGCTTTCAGGCCTGCCCGAGGGCCAGGGCATTCCTCATAGTCCTATACTACTGGCCAGACACATGGACCTAGCCTCTAAGTCAGCCCCTGTGGACCCAGGGACCAGGACTGCTGAACTGATGAATGAGGCACTAGGCAAGCCTACCAAAGACTTAGGTGGCAAGGCCACCCATGGACCATACCAGATGGTCCATTGAGAATCTCTGGATCAGCTGACTGGTGAAGGGCTTTTCCTACCAAAGCCAGTATGTAATGACTGGAATAGATGTCTATGTCTGCAAATGGGCAGACACCAACACATGGCCACAAGGATTGCAAATAATCAGGGAAACATGACACCAACAAGGAAACAAAATGAAAAACATTAACTGACCTTAAAATACAGAAATTTATAAACTGCTTGGCAAATAATTCAAAATAATAATCTTAAAGAAGCTCATCGAGTGGCAAGAGATAACAGAAAACTAAACAAAAATCAGGAAACTAATAAATGCACAAAATGATAAATTCAATGAAGAGCTAGAAATCATAAAAAGAAACCAACAAAAATTCTGGAGCTAAAGAACTCAATGACTGAACCGAAAGTTTTTTCACAACAAACTCAAACAGAAGAAAGAATCAATGAACTTGAAGACAGATCATTTGAGATTACCTAGTCAGGACAACAACAACAAAAATTAAAGAGTGAAGAAAGGCTATGGGAATTATGAAACACAATCAAACACACCAATACGAAAGTTCCAGAAGGAACAAAGAAGAAAGGGGCTAAATGCATACTAAACAAATAATGACGGAAAATCTCCCAAATCTGGAAAGGGAAATTAATATTCAGATATATAAATTCAAAAAAGCCCTAAATATATTAAAAATAAAGAGATCTTCATCAAGACATAATTATAATAAAATTCTCAAAAGTCAAGACAAATGTAGTAATTTTGAAATCAGTAAGAGTAAAGCAAATTGCCACTTACAAGGCAATGTCTGTTAAACTATCACAAAATTTCTCAGCAGAAACTCTGGAGGCCAGGATAGACTGCAGTGATATAATCAAAGTATTGCAAGAAAAAAAACCTGCCAACCAAAAATATTATACCCAGCAAGACTGTGCTTCAGAAATTAAAGAGAGATAAGGACTTTACTTGACAGAAAAAAGGTATGGGAGTTCATCACCACTAGATCTGCATTATAAGAAATGCTAAAGGGAGTTCTTTAAGTTGAAACATAAGGATACTAACACCATAAAAGCATATGAAACTATAAAACTCAATTTAAAAGTAAGAATATAGTCAAATTTAGAGTATTCTAATACTGTACTAGTGGTGTATAAATTGAGAGTATTCTAATACGTACTAGTATTAGAATTGAGAGTATTACACTGTACTAGTGGTGTATAAATCACTTTTAGCTCCAGTATAACAGTTAAAAGACAAAAGTATTTAAAACAGCTATATGTACAATACTTTAATAAGAATATATAAAATATATAAATTATGACATAGCACAAAGTTTGGGGGTAAAGAGAAGTTAAAATATAGAGTTTTTACATGTAATGAATGATGAATGGTAAGCTGTGATCAGATTAAAATAGACTGTAATAACCATAGGATGTTTTATGTAAGCTTTGTGGTAGCAATAAAGAAAAATCACAAAAGATAAAGGGAAAAGAAAGCATATCAATGCAAAAATAATCAAGTCACAAAGGATGACAGCAAAATTAGAAGAAATGAACAAAGGAACTAAAAAAGAGTCACAAAACAATTTTGAAATGATAGTACTTTAGATATAAATGGCTTAAATTATTCAATTAAAAGACATAGAGTGGCTGAATGGATTTAAAAAACAAACAAACAAACAAGATCTGACCATATGCTAACTAGGAAAGATTTACTTTAGTTTTAAGAACACACATAGGCTGAAAGTGAAAGCATGGAAAAAGAAGTTCTATGCAAATAGGAACTAAAAACAAGCAGGGGAGAATAGCTGTATTTATAACAGACAAAATAAAATTTAAGTTAAAAACTGTCACAAGAGACAAAGAAGGTCATAATATAATGATAAAGGGGGTAAATTCATCAAGAAGATACAGCAATTTTAAGTACATTTGCATCCAACACCAGAACACCTAAATATATGAAGCAAATACTAACAGAAGAGAGAAATGGAAAGCAATGTAATGTAGGGATTGTTAGAAAAAAATGAAGAAGACGTACTATTTTATAGTACAGCAGGGTGACTATAGTTAATCATAAAAATTGTACATTTTAAAATAACTAAGTGTAACTGGATTAAGAGTAATACAAAGGATAAATGCTTAAGGGAATGGACACCCCATTCTCCATGATAAGATTATGCATTGCATGCCTATATCAAAACATCTCATGTACCTCATAAATATATGTTTCACTATGAACTCACAATAAACAAAAATTTTTAAAAATCAAAAACAGTAGAGAACTTTAATACTCAACTTTCAACAAAGGATACATTATCCATACTGAGAATCAATAATGAAACAGCAGACTTGAATAATACTATAAACCAAATGGCCCTAACAGACATATACAGAACATTCCATCCAATAGCAGTAGAATACATATTCTTTAAAGTAGACAAGAAATGTTCCCTAGGATAGATCATGTTAGGCCAAAAAATAAGTCTTAACAAATTCAAGAAAACTGAAATCGTATCAAGTGTCTTTTCCAGCCACAATGGTATGAAACCAGAAATTCAAAACAGGAAAAAAATTGGAAAATTCACAAATATGTGGAATTAAACAGCACACTTCTCAACAACCAATCAGTCAAAGAAAATAACAAAAAGAACATTTAAAAGTATCTTAAGACAAATGAAAATGGAAACACAACATACCAAAAATTATGTGATGCAGTAAAAGCAGTTTTAAGAGGGACGTTTATAGTGATAAATGCCTACATAAGCAGAAAGAAATATCTCAAAGAAACTAACTTTAGACACCAAGAAATTAGAAAAAAAGCATGAAGCCCAAAGTCAGCAGAAGAAAGGAAGAATAAAATAAGAGCAGAAATAAATGAAATAGAGAACAAAGCAATAAAAAGATAAATAAAATTAAAGCCTGGTTTTTCAAAAAGATAAACAAACATGACAAACCATAACTAAAGTAAGAAAAAAGGGGGAAGATTCAAATAAACAAGATTATAAATGAAAGAAGAAACATTACAATAGATTCTACAGAAATACTAAGGTTCATAAGAGACTACAGTGAATTATATAACAACAAATTGGATAATCCAGAAAAAAATGGATAAATTCCTAGAAACATACAATCTACCAATACTAAATTATG
The DNA here is from genome assembly GCF_048565385.1 of Saimiri boliviensis. Classification (NCBI taxonomy): domain Eukaryota; kingdom Metazoa; phylum Chordata; class Mammalia; order Primates; family Cebidae; genus Saimiri; species Saimiri boliviensis. The sequence goes on from NC_133457.1 coordinate 77,989,532, forward strand.
AAGAAATAGAACATCTCAACAGGTCAATAATGAGTAAGGAGATTGAATCAGTAATCAAAAAATTACCAATAAGAAAGCCCAGATTCAGGTAGCTTCATGAGTTAATCTTAACAAACATTTAAAGAATGAATATCAACCCTTTTTAAATTCTTCCAAAGGCAAAGACATTACTAGAAAGAATACTACAGGCCAACATCGCTGCTGAACATAGATGCAAAAATTATCGGTAAAATACCATCAAGCTGAATTCATCAACACAGCAAAAAGATTATGTAATATGACCAAGTGGGATTTATCCCTGATATACAACGTTGGATAAACATATGCAAATCAATTAACACAACAAGCCACATTAATAGAATGAATAATAAAAACCGCATGATCATCTCAATAGATGCCAAAAATCATTTGATAAAGTTTGACATCCTTTTACAATAAAAACTCCTAGAAAATTAGGTATAGAGCAAAATTTCCTCAACAACAAAGACTACTTATGAGAAACCCACAGCTAACCTACAATCAATGAGAAAAAATGGAAAGCTTATACTCTAAGAGCTGGTACAAGGCAAGAATGCCCACTCTCACTACTTCTATTCAATATAGTACTCGGAGTTCTAGCCAGAGCAACTCTGTAAGAAATAAAAAGGCATACAAATTGAAAAAGCAGAAGTTAAATTGTCTCTGTTTGCAGATGCTGTGATTTTAGATACAGAAAACTCTAAACATTACACCAACAAACCCTATTAGAACTAATAAATAAATTCAGTAAAGTTTCAGAATACAAAATCAGCATACAAAACATCAGCAGTGTTTCTGTACACTAACAATAAACTCTGAAAAAGAAATCAAGAAAACAATCCTATAGTATTTACAATGGCATCAAACCAAAATAATTGGAATAAATTTAACCTAAGAGAGAAAAAATCTGTACACCTAAAAAGTATGAAGCATTGCTGAAAAAAATGAAACATACACAAATAAGTATAGAGAGATCCTATGTTCATGCATTGGAAGCATGAATACTGTTAAAATGTCCACAATATCCAAAGCAATCTACAGATTCAATGTAATCCCTATCAAAATTCCAATGGTATTTTTCACAGAAATAGAAAAATAGGCCAGGTGGTGGCTCATGCCTGTAATCCCAACATTTTGGAAGCCTGAGGCAGAAGGATCGCTTGAGCTCAGGAGTTTGAGACCAGCCTGGGCAACAGAGTTCGAGACTTTGTCTCTACAAAAATAAGTTTTTTAATTAGCCTGGCATGGTAGTGTGTGCCTCTAGTCCCAGCTAGTTGGAAGGCTGAAATAAGAGGATTGTTTGAGCCCAAAAGGTTGAGGCTGCAGTGAGCTATGACTGCAACACTGCACTCCAACTTGGGTGACATAGTGAGACCCTGTCTCAGAAAAAAAAAAAAAAAGCCAATTCTAAAATTCATATGAAACCACAAAAGACTTCAAATAGCCAAAGCAATCTTGAGCAAAAAGAACAAAGCCAGAGGCATCACTTGACTTCAAAATATATCCAAAAGCTCTAAGCAAAAGAGCAAGGTACTGGCATAAAAACAAACATACAGGTCAGTGGCACAGAACAGAAAGCCTAGAAATAAATCCAAGCATTTACAGCTGATTGGTCTTCAACAAAGTACTAAGAACACACAACAGAGAAATAACAGTCTCTTTAATAAGGAGTGTAAGGGAAACATGCTTAATAATAAAATTGGACCATTATCTCATACCATACACAAAAATCAATTCTGAATTAATTAAAAACTTACCATAAGGTCTGAAACTGTTCTAAAACTACCAGAAGAAAGCATCGAGTAAAAGCTTCTTGACATAAGTCTGGACAATGATTTTGTATTTTTGGATATGACTCCCAAATTAGAGGCAACGATAGTAAATACAGACAAATGGGATTTTTTTTGATTGCATCAAAACTAAAAACCTTCTGCCCAGTAAAGGAAGCAATCAAGAGTGAAGAGGAAACCTAAGAAATGAGGAAAAATATTTGCAAGGCATACATCTGATAAGGCATTAATATCTAGAACGTATAAGGTACTCAAACAACTTCATAGCAAGAAAACCAATAACCTGATTTAAAAATGATCAAGAGACTGGATAAAAATGGTCAGCAGGTATACAAGAAAAATGCCTAATCATCAGGGAAACGCAAATTAAAATCACAGTGAGATAATACCTCACACCTGTTAGGATGATTATTCATAAAAAGACAAAAGAAAACCACTGTTGGCAAGGATGTCGAGAAAAAGAAACTCTTGTACACCTTTGGTGGCAATATAATTAGTACAGTCATTATGGAAGAGAGTGTGATGATTCTTCAAAGAATCAAAATGAAAACTGCCTTATGATTCCCACATCCCACTTTGGAGTATATATCCAGAGGAAAGGAAATCAGTATGTTGAAGAGATATCTGCACTCCAATGTTCATTGCAGCAGTATTCACAGTAGCCAAGATTCTGAATCAATTTAAGTGTCCATCTACCTACAGATGAATAGACAAAGAAAAGGTGGCATATATACACAATGGAATACTATTCAGCCTTATGACAAAGCAGAAATTCCTGTTTGCTTGAATATGGGTGAACCTACTGGGCATTATGTTAGGTGAAATAAGCCAAGCTCAGAAAGACAAATCCAAATGATATGACTCATATGTGGAATCTTAAAAAGTCAAGCTCCTGGAAGCAGAGAGTAGAATGGTGGTTGCCAGGGGCTGGGAAGTGGAGGAGATGTTGAGATGTTGTTCTGAGAGCACAAAGTTTCAGTTATGCAGGACGAATACGTTCTGGAGATTTAATGTACAGCATGATGACTATAGTTAATATTGCATTGTATAATTGAAATTTGATAAGAGAGTAGCTCTTAAATATTAACACAAAACAAAAATGCTATGTGAGGCAATGAATATGTTAATTATCTTGACTGTGGTAATTATTTCACAATGTTTATGTAAGTTAAAACATCATATTGTACACCTTAAACATATACAATTTTGGCTGAGTGCGGTGGCTCATGCCTGTAATTCCAGCACTTTGGGAGGCTGAGGTGGGTGGATCAAAAGGTTAAGAGATCGAGGCCATCCTGGTCAACGTGGTGAAACCCCATCTCCACTAAAAGTACAAAAAATTAGCTGGGCATGGTGGTGCATGCCTGTAGTCCCAGCTACTCAGGAGGCTGAGGCAGGAGAATTGCTTGAAACCTGAAAATGGAAGTTGCAATGAGCTGGGATTGCGCCACTGCACTCCAGACTGGTGATAGAGTGAGACTCTGTCTCAAAAAAAAAAAAAAAAAATATATATATATATATATATATATATATATGTGTGTGTGTGTGTGTGTGTGTATATATGTATATATATGTGTGTGTATGTGTATATACATATATATATATAAATATATATTTTATTTGCTAGTTATACCTTGATAAAGCTGGAGAAATAAAATTATTTCAAAATATAAAGAATAGCAAAAGATAAAAATAAAAGTTGCTGTGGACTGAATGTTTGTGTCCTCCCTAAATTCACAGTTGAATCACTAATGCCCGGTGTGATGGTGCTAGGAGATGGGTGTTTGGGAGGTAATTAGGCTAAGAGGATGGCATCTTCATGATGGAATCAGTCAGTGCCTTTATAAGAGGAGGTAGAAGAGAGCTCCCCTGCGTCTCCCACGTGGGGACTCAGTGAGAAGAAGGCTGTCTACAAGCCTCACCAGGAACTGAATCTGTCAGCACCTTGATCTTGGACTTCCCAGCCTCCAGAACTGTGAGAAAGAAATTTCTGTTGTTTATGGGCCACCCAGTCTATGGCATTTTGTTATAGCAGCCCCAGCTGACCAAGACGAAAGTGGAACTCATAAGTCACACACTGTGGCAATTAAGAGGCTGAGCCCCCAACCCCACATTCCTCAGTCCTCTCAGGGTCATGCAGGACAGGCAGAAGGACAAACCAAGGCTCCATGGGTCTGATGGATGAACATAGAACACCAGCACAGGCATGCAGATGATTATTACATGTATGCTATATGTAGCTTCAGGACATCTCACAGAATAAATGGTCATTCAGTCTTTGCCTGGGGATAGTGGAAAAAAAAGACTTAACTTCCACAGAAAAATGTTAAAGGAAAGAGTTTGCTTACCCTATCTTTTCTGGCAATTCTTCTGCATTCAAAATCCCAACAGATTTCTCTTCTTGAAGTATGGGATTAAATAAAAAAATCCAAGACCAGTGATAGAATAGTAGCTGTCTTAAGTGATAGTATCTATGGAAAATGGACTAGATTAGCCATGCAGCATCTGAAGAAATATGTATATCATCGTGATTACCTCCCATTTATAGTCCAGTCTCTTGGGAGGGCACTGATTAGAACTGCCAAGGAGGATAAATCAATTCATTCCAATTAGGCTTGGTGACTTTACCACTTGCACTTCGAGAATCAGACTGGAATCACTTTTAAAAGAGATCATCTCTCTTCTTCTCTCTATTTAACAGAGGCCTCTGTCAGAAGTGGATGGAAAAATATGTTTTGGCAGCCAAGTCAGGGGCAATTGTACAGAATTGAATGCTCACAATTTTGTAGGCTTTGCCATAGAGACATGGGGTAGCCAGACTTGAGGGGATATCTCGGCGCAAACTGCAGCCCCAACCTTTATCCTGGCTGCAACCAAACAACCTCCTGCTTGAATCCTCTTCAAACCCCAATATGCTATGTTTGTTTACAGATTAATTTTAGGGTGGGAGAAGACAGGCAATGAAGGGAAGCTGTAATTAAACCTTGTTCTCTCCCCTCACATTTGTGCAGTTTGGTTATCCAGTCTTAATGCCCTCTGGAGGTTTTGGTGTTGCCTGGCAAGGCTGGAGAGACAGGAGCCAAGCAGAGAGACAGATGCTCGTTACACCCAGGGCCTGAGCAGCTCCCAAATCAGGAGGGACAAGTAAATTCATATTGAACGTCTGCCAGCCGCCAGGCCCCTGCAACAAAGATAACAGCCTCTCTAGGTTCTCTTTTAAAAAGATGAGGAAGTTGCTTAATTTCAATCACCATGATTCTCATGAGTATAAAAATAAATATTTTTTTTCTTCCTCCCACTGCAGCAAATTAGACTAATTTTGATATGGCTTCATTACTCATATTACCATCATCAACAGTAATTGAGTCCCTGAAACTTTTCACGCACTCAGATCATGCATTGTGCACTATCACGCCATTTTTCTCATCTCCACCCACAGATAAGAAGTGGCATTTCCCCCACATTGGTCGGTCCTGGCATATGAATCGATCAGCCAGATTCATAGCATTTATTCACATGTAGTTAATCACACAAATTGGTGACATGTTTATCAACGCGCTGACACCCTGAAGAATGCGTCGTGGTCCCCAACTGAGGACGGACCCGTGGCAAACGTCTGCATAAATATCGGAAAGGATGCCGGTGGCAGAGAACATCATCATCGAATGCAGAGCAGACATTTCAAATGCGATCTGAGTGGTTCCACTTCATCCAAAGCTGTATTTCCTTCAATTGCTACTTCAGCACATCAACTCCCATTGCTTATTTCTGTTCCACGTTTAACAACGCCTGCCCCTCCAGTCACTGTGTTGCTAGGCAAATGCAGATTTTTGTCAATCTTGAAACTTGTCAGAAAAGACACACGATAATACTAAGTCTTGCTTAAAATCTCAAGACCTTTATTCTGGGAACCTTTGCCTGGTACATAAATAGCTGCCCACCTAACCTGTGCTGAAACTGTAGTTGGGAGGTGGGAATAAGAGCCTTAAGGATCAAAGGAAGAAAATGGAAAGTGAATGCTACTCTATCAGAGCTACTCATCTTCTCCACCTGAAGGAGGGGCCACTCCTGTTATTAAGCATTAGTAATTATAGAATAACAAGCTCTGGGCACACAGCGGAGGGCACTCCTTCTCAAATCCTGCAAGCACCTGCTGCTGTGGGGCCTTTAACCTGCTGTTCCATCTTTCCAGTTATCTGTGTAATTCACTCCCTCTCTTCAGAGCTTGGCATGCAGTGCCTCCTCAAAGAGGCCCTCCCAGACCATCTCATCCATCATTCTCCATCTCTTTGTCCTGCTTTGTGTCTCTCTTCTCAGTTCCTATCACCATCTGCCAGACAATGCATTCATTTATTTAATTTTATTTGTTTATTCTCCTCTCCCATCCAGAATGTAAGCTCCATGGTGGCTGGAACTTAGTTTTTTCACTCTGTTGAGTCCCCACCTCCCAAAACAATGCATAGTATAGTAGGTGCTCAATAAAACCCATTCACTGAAACAATGAATTGAATGAATGAATAAATAAATAAATATTTTAAAAGATGAGAGAGCAATGCAGGACATTTCTGTTGGTAAACAGTGATGTGTATATTAGTAATAGTCATTATGCTAATAGCTACCATCTATGCAGGACACTGAGTTAAGCACTTGCATACTTGTCTTTCCATCCTTTGCCCCTTGACCCTTAGGCTGTTGATTGCCAGGTGTTTTGCCTATGTATTCTGGCCTGGCTAATTATTATTATTATTATTTGAGACCGAGTCTTACTCTGTTGCCCAGGCTGGAGTGCAGTGGTGCAATCTTGGCTCACGGCAAACTCCACCACCCGGGTTCAAGTGATTCTTCTGCCTCAGCCTCCCGAGTACCTGGGACTACAGGTGCATGCCACCATGCCTGGCTAATTTTTGCATTTTTAATAGAGGTGAGGTTTCACCATATTGGCCAGGCTGGTCTTGAACTCCTAACCTCTTGATCCAACCGCCTTGGCCTCCCAAAGTACTGGGATTACAGGCATGAGCCACTGTCCCAGCCTGGCTAATTATTATAAAGGGTCAGAAATCACTCCCCAAGGCTCTATCATTTAAGATTTGCTGCCAAGGAAAACCTCTTACACATCATGTCAATGGATAAACCAGGTTTATATTCCCATTTATGAAATAGGAACTTCACTCTCATGGCCAAGGTTGGTAGATGGAATCATTTCAGACATCAGTTTACCTCTTAGCACCATAACTCCCATTTGCCTAATTGCTGCTGGTATATGGTATTCCCTCGCACTCCAGATTTCAAAGAATGTCCTCAGAATAATCCATCATGCTTCCTCTAATAAACACCCTGTGACCAATGCTTTTGCTCAGAGGCTAGCAAAGACTAAATCAGCCAAGAGCCCTCAAATCCAGAAGAGAAGTAAAAGAAGGAAAACAAGTCAGCAGAAAGCCATCATCGGAGATTGAATCTTCCCCCTCCACAGCAGCACAGCAGCCAGAGAGACCTTCCCAAAGTGTAAATAACAAACGTGTATCTTCCAAATGTAAATCCACCCTGATGAAAGTGCTGCAGCAGCCTCCTGCTGTTCTTGAAATCAGGCCTGGCCTCCTTAACACAACCCACAAGGACTCATATTGCCAGGTCTCTGCCAGTGTCTCCAGCCCCGTCTCACACCACACGCTCCCTTTCTGCTTCTCTGCAGTCTTCTCTCAATTCCTCTAATGTGCCTTCCTTTGCACCACCAGTCCTCTCCCCAACCTTCACCTGGTCAATGGCTTCCTGTAGATTCCAGACTCTGTGTCACTTTCTTCTCTGCCAAACCTCTCCTGACCCCCAGACCTGTTGTGCCATCTCATCATATTGCATCACTTAACAATCCTTTTCTAAACTTGCAAGCATATATTTGAATATTATTTGATCATTACCTGCCTCCATTTTTTTTTTTTTTTTTTTTTTTTTTTTTTTTTAAAGACAGAGTCTCGCTGTCACCAGGAGCCAGGCTGGAGTGCAGTGGCATGGTCTTGGCTGACTGAAACCTCCGCATCCCAGTTCAAGCAATTCTCTTGCCTCAGCCTCCTGAGTAGCTGGAACTACAGGCTCACACTACCATGCCCAACTAATTTTTGTATTATTAGTAGAGACGGGTTTCACCATGTTGGCCAGGATGGTCTCGATCTCTTGACCTCCTGATCTGCCTGCCTCAGCCTCCCAAAGTGCTGGGATTACAGGCATGAGCCACCACATCTGGCACCTGCCACCATTTTTAGGTTGTAAGTTCCCTGTAGGCAGGAACTGGGTTCACTTTTGTTCACTATTTATTCCCAAGCACCAAGTAGGGTATTTGCCACATACCAATGCACTTTCTAAATACGAGTTAATAAATGAATGAATGCACAGACAATGCTAGCCAGCCTATGTCTGGGTCATAGGTTTATTTTAGCAATTCTATACGAATACATATAGAACAAACACTTGGCACTTTATGAAAGTATGGACAATCATATTCTCCTTCAGTTTCAAATCCATAGCTGAAGCAAGCTATAAGGGGGAAAATCAGAAAATGGTGTGGTGTTTGTCATTGTTGTTGTTGCTGCTGTTGTCAGATACAGTGGCCTGGAGGGAGGAGGGGAGCCTTGTATAGAGATTTAATCATTTTTGACACTATTATGCAGTGGAAGCAGCCACTGGCTTAATTCTGCCAATCCCTGGCTAACTTCTGGTTAACAAAGGTAACTGGGGGTGTTCACCTGTGAGCATAGGCCCCCATGGCCCATGCAGAGGCCTTCTCCAGGATCACTGGCAGCACAAATACCAACATGTCCCATCTCAGATTCACTACAAATATGGTGAGACTCGAGCTTACCAAACCCCCTCATTCCTAAAACAGTAGAAAATGACACCCCACTGACCACAGGCTTAAATAACAAACTCAGCAAAACCCTGACTCCACATGGCTGGCATCTTGGCTTTCCAGCCTTATCTCCAATTCTTCTCCACCCCCAACACCCCACTCCAGAGTGAAGCTCCCTGAAATCTGAAATGCATGGGTGGTTCTCACAAGGGTACCCCAGCTCCTAGTACAGCACTGGACTTAGGGGAGGCTCGGAACATATGTGACTGAGTCAATGAGTGAATTCTGACCCAGGATGCCCAGGATATATGACGAAATTGGCAATACTCGTATTCCATAGAGCACATTTTTACCACTCATGATTCATCTGCTTGTTTCGGAAATCCTCTTGGTTAAACAGTAATTTTCCATTTCTAACAATTATTCCTCATCTGCTCACAGACACTGTAACCTGGGGTCATTAAGGAATGATACAATATAAAACTGAGGCATTGCCTTGACTTTTTAAAACTCCCCAATTAGGTGAACTCTTGGGTCCATAATTACCCCACTGCATCCTTTTTTTTTTTTTTTTTAAGAGAGTAGAGGTCCTACTTCTAAAGCCTTAGGTGATACCAATCACATTTGTCCCCTTTCATTAAAAAAGCTATTGATCGTTCTTCCCCAAGATCTAACTCTTTAATTCCAGTAACTGTGGAATGAGAAAGCAGATAGATCAAGAAAATAAATACTTGCAAAATGAAGAAAGACTGAGCTTTGGGACCTGTATGTCTCGTTAGCAAATCCTCTGAAGATTCACTGCTTGGTCACATGCATTCATCTTGGGTAGAAGGTAAAGGAGAGAAGGGGGGCTTAAACCTTACTGAAGAAAACAAGAGCACAGGGTATCCTCAACAAAATGGCTCAGTTAGCCCCAAATTCAAAACTGAATTGTCACATCAGTTCCATTTGTTTCTTCATTGACTTAACAAACATTACCAACCATGTTGACCCAATTCAACCAGATCACATTTACTTTTATCAAAATCAATTAACTTAGTCTTTTTTTTCCATGCAGGGATAATTTACAGCCAGCGGCTTGGGGTTTAAAACGGGGGTCTTGCTTTGGCCACAGATAGCTTCCAGGCCTTATTTATTCCTCTTCTCTTTACAGTGGCCTGGATAACTTAAAAAAACAAACAAACAAAAACCTCTACACAGGCCAAGCTCTGTGCTCTGTTGCAGATCTGTGATGGCACGCATGCCCAGTGAATTCCACGGGATGAATGACAGCTTATCCAAACTGTGACCACGCTCAATCTTTGTACCTGTCTCTAGAGGGTTCTCACTCCCAGAGAGCACTCTCCATCCAAAACTTCCACCTACACAGATCTGAAGGGATAAGTTCCAAAAAGAAATGATTATTTAGACCAAAGGTCAGCAAATCTTTTCTGTAAAGAGATAGAGAGTAAATACTTTGGGTGGTAGACAAGTCTCCATAGAAGCTCCTCAGCTGTCACTGTGGCACGAAAGCAGCCACAGAAGACACACGCATAAATGACAGGCCACGTGGCTGTGTCCCATGACAACTTTACTTACAAAAATGGGATTGGGCAGATTTGGCCACCTGTAGTGCCACCCTGTTTTCAATTCTGCTTCCTTGGAATGAGAGCCTTTTCTGAACAGATCTGTGAACAGGAAAAGGCTGGGTGGTCAGGAAGAACCACAAACACATTAATCCCGATCACCCTTTGAGACGAACTGACCAGGGTTCAAAATCCATGGAAGGACCAAATATTGGAAGGTCTTTTCACATTCCTTTCATTGAGGGATAATTTCCATGAAAGAATATGCACAAATTTTAAATGTGCATTCAATGGATTTTGAAAAATATCTACATTCATGTGCCCTTCAGCCCAAAAAGAAAAAAAAAAAAAAAAAAAAAAAAAAACTCCCATTACCCTATAAAGTTCCCCGGTGCAGCCATAGACCTGACATCTACCTCCATAGCTTAGTTTAACTTAATCCAGAATGTCACTAAAATAAATTCATGCGGAATGGGTCTTGAGGTCTGGCTGCTTTCATTCATTCCACTGTGCCTGTAATGCAGTCATGCTGCCACTGCACGCTACTGGGGTCCACTCCTTTTGATTATTGTGCAGTACTGCATTGACTGAACATGCCACCATTTATCCCTCCATCTTCATGACAGGGGCACATTGCCTTTGACCTCTAAAATCAAATTCACTTCAAATAAGAAAGAGAAGAAATATTCCTTAGTGCTTAATTTGGAAGCAACATACTCAAACATTCAAATTTTCACGTGGATCAAAGTTAATCCCCCACACACCGAATACTCACCAAATGTTCACCTTGGCTGAGTGGAAAAAGGGGAAAATGTACACACTTCAACTAATAAATAATCTCTGCTTCACCAGAATCCCAAGTAGGCAGCCCTGGCAAATTCTCTAGAAATCGTGAATGTGTCTTTCCCAAGCTTTTCAACTGCCACGTGATGGACAGGCCAGTGGCATTTCCTCCGCTAACACTGAACTGCATAATTAACACCCAGGGTTATTTTTTCAATGCCTGCACCTGGCACTTTTAATTTAATTATCTCTCCATTTCTACAATACACTGCATGCTGGTGACGGCTCCACCTGGCCATCGTTGCCCTGAATCTCCACTCGCCTGCAGGACTTTTCATCCAGAAATAATTAGAAACACAGGGTCCTCTGTCTTGTGGCCAACTCAGCCATGAATGCTACTGGACCAAGAGGGAAGTTTTATCTCAGACAAATGGAGTCAGCTCACAGCAGTGTTAAAGGGACAGGGTTGACTTCCAAGTGTTTCTGCTTTGCTGGGAGCTACCAAAAAAAAAAAAAAAAAGTGGCAATGACCTCTCAGAAAACTTGGAACACTCTGGTTCTGGGAATATCCTTTTCCCTTGGCTGGCTCATGCTGGAGAGTGAAATAATGAACTGGAATCTGTCTCCCAGCAGGACTAGAATGACGGCCTGCTGCAAGTATCCACGCTACAGTAGGACACACAGACACAGCAGCGCACAAGGCAATCTGGAGATGACTCAGAAGCCTCACTTTGTTCAACAGTTTCCATTAATCCTTCTCTTATCGTTCACATTACTGTTCTTCACCAGGGTGACCAGTGGACAGCCATTTTGAATACAGACGGCCCTCCATTTGTCCTTTCACTCTTTGGTTTCTTGTTGAATGTGGCGCCTAGCACCTAAAACATTATTCCCAGTTGGCAGTTTCATTAATAGCAAATAATATGACAAACAAAATAATAAAAGTATAGGAAACATTAATTGGGGTACACGATGTATTCCACGAAGCAGCCCTATTTTCTTCTTTCCTTCATCCTTACATATTTTCTTTCAATGTGTACTCCCACACACAAACACACACTCACACATACCTTGCATAGTGAGTTAGGATGATCTCGCTTTGATAAGTAGTTTCAAAAAACAAAGCCAGGCTGTCCTCAACTTCTCTTTATTACAATCTCTCTCAAGACACAGAAGAGAGCCTTCTAAGCAGCTGCGGGAATAGTGGAGCTCTTGCCTCATTTAAACAAGTACCCCTCACTCATGTGGCAAATTCTAGTTCCCCTTTGCAGGAGAGTTGAGTAATTTCTCAGGAAATTTTGATGTGGTCTCCTCAGCTTCTCTGATTTTCAAGAGTGTTCGATAAAGTAGAAACATACTCCAGCATGGATGTCTGGGAAGCTCACCTCAGCCACTGGCCAGAGGCACAGCCCAGGTGAGTGAGGGCTGGGCGCCTGGCCCCTGGTTTGACAGATGGCTTTATTTCCAAGCCACAGTGAAGAGATGGTCGCAGAATACTTTCCAAGATTTACAACATCTATCGTGGAGTTTGAAATGCCACTTCCTCTTCTCACATAACATAAGTCAATGTGCAGAAGAAATGCAGTCACTCCATGAACCCTTTAACCTATCTGGGCCCAATCTATCTTCTCAGGCCAGCAACTCCGACACTGGCGTTTCCTCCTGGGTGTCTGCCTGCCCCACCTCCGTTTCAGCCAAGTTCTCTTTATGATAAGAAACACAATGCTGATCTGTGCAACTCATGAGGGAGTGTACAAGGGAGGGCTAGTCAGTTTTCTGTCTCCCAGAGTGAAAGAAAGAAAGAAAACCCACCAACTTTATACATTATGCACCACAGTATTGAGACAGGGTGTTCTGAGCCTCTGGACAAAGCCTGCTTTCTCCCTAAGGAGCCTGGTGAACCTTTACCTGCAGAGGGAAGATGAGGAAAGCCAGGATTTGGTGCCCAGGAATCTGGGGTATAGTGTAGGTTCTCCCGGAAGCAAACCCTGAGGCAAGGCTTTCAGCACAAGTGATCGATCTGTGAGGTGAAGCAGGGCTGTCTGGGAGGTGGTGATACTGGGAAGAGACACCAGCCAGTGAGGCAGGAGTGGTTGCGTGAGTTATCCCTGGGGCTTCCTACCAGCAGGAACTCGGGGCAAAAATAAAAACACGGACTCAGTGTTACCTTGCCCAAGGGTAAGGGAGCTGTGGTATTTATATACCAACTCCCATCTGTCATTAACTATGGGTGGCTCCAGAAGGCATTCATTCCTCTGGTCTACCACAAAGGCTGGCAAGCCACACTTAAGTGGCCAGAGAAAGCTCTTTGACAAAAGAACGCAGGTGCCCTGATAAGAATGGGTGAAGGATATGATCAGGGCCATGAGAGCCTACTAATCCATGTTCTCCTGCTGATCACAGCTGTGATTCAGACATATCCTTTAACTTCTGTGACTCATACCTGAGCTTTGCATTGAGAAAACACCACCATCATGCCTACCCCGCTGGTTTGTGATGAGAATTAAGTCAGGTAGTACTGTGAAAGGACAGTGCAAATTACAAAGGGCTATAAAATCATGAACTCACGGGGATGGGTGAGAGCCCACCAGTGCCCAGAACTCCGGAAGAGATAGGAAAGGTGTGCAGGCTTTGTCTCCCCATGTCTTATAATTGAGCAGCAAAGGAGAGGCTCATTCAATAGTCAGGATTCTGCTGGTCTGAGTGCTTCGTGGGCAGGCACTCTGCCTAATTTTCAGGGACACAAAGCTAGCCTGCTTCACTGGTGTCCCAGCTCAGGGAAAACATTTGTCATTTTAACAGGGTTATGGTTACTCATACAAGATCAGAAAGAAACGGCAACTTGAGCATGTGGAGGAGTGACGGCCCACCCACCCTGTCAGTGAGAGGGTAGTGATACTTGAGTTATATCTAAGGGTCAGGTAAGCAGAGAAACTTTCTCTGAGAACTGGGAAACTTTCTCATTTTTGAAGCATGATGGTGATTCCTTGCTTTTCCCTCAGACCACAGGATGAACCATTCCTCTACACTTCATCGGAGGCTATTTCATTACTGGAACTCAAGCAAAGGCATTTGGCATTAAAGTATCTATACTACGTTACAAAATGATGCTGTGAAAAACTGACATTAGTGGACAAGTGACGACTACATGGATAAGGAATCCTTCATCCAGTTATTCAACCCATTCAAGGAGAACCTGAAAGAAGCTGTGATTAACCCTACCAGGGATCTAGGGTTCGTAGACAGACACACACGCCTCCCTGCCCACCCTACTCCCACCACTGACGTCAGCTTTGTTTTATCTTGACTTAAAAACAGGTCATGCTCTCAGCAGATGCCTCAAAATTCAGAAGCCCACCCACTCCAGGAGAATGATGGCTAGTAGCAGCTGAAGCTCCTCCTCCACTAAATTTATCCCTTCACCTACATCAGTCTGGACAAAATCTCCTTAACCTAGAATCCATGGACTAGGAATCTATACGGTGGGCCTGACTGCCCTCAAAAATCTGTGCAAATTCTAAGTCAGAATGAATAGCCACTATAATCAGATCCTCCATGGGCTCAGTGTCCCTCAAGAATTAGGAATCTCAGATGAAAACATCCTTGAAAAAAACATGGAGATGGCAAAGATCTGCCTGCTGAGTTGCTTTGACCACCAAAAGGTAGAGAAAAGGGGTGGCTTCTCGAATGTTTCACCAGGTCTCCCTGACCATAGGAATTTCCCAACCTGAGCTCAGCTCATTCCAGGGCTCTGCCTTTGCAGAGGAGGTGACCATGGGGCTGGTGCTGGCCAGGACAAGGAGGAGCCTCCGGGAGACGCCTTTATTTCCCTGGGGGTCTGCTAAGGGACAAATTAGGCTGCAGAAATCAGATCACCTTTCAGGAACTAAACACCAGCAACAAACAAAAACCAGACCAAAAAGCTTCCATGTGAACAGACAAAGTGAGGCAGGCGCAGGATCCCACCTGCAGGCCTCTGGCCAGAGCACATTCACAAAGCTAAAGAATTCTCTCTCTCTCTCTCTCTCTCTCTCTCTGGGTAATGAAGTCAGGCATGTGTCTTTCTGTGCAATTCATTTCCCTTTTGGTCCCATCCAGCCCTGGGGCCACCACAGGAAATCGTGGATCAGAAGAACTTTCCATAGACAGGTCCAAATATTTGCCTTCTAACGCTACCTGATTAAATCTGTAATTCTGGCTGCCACAGAGAAAGATGAAATGTGCTGGTTGTTCCTGTGTGCTTTGTTCAGTGGTGCTGAGCTCGGGGAGGGAAAGCCCAGCATTTTCTTGTGTTTTCTGGTTTTCCCTGGGGACTCTTCCTTCCTGCTCTGTCACTCTTTATAAATAAGGTGATCAGCAGGGCTGAGACAAAAGAATCTCAGTTTTCTCACTCCAGCAGGATTTGATTCCTAGTAAACAGATAGGAAGCTTCTCCAGGGTTTGGTTAGTCTGTTTGTTGACTTGTTCCTTTTTCTGTTTCACCATTTAAAAAGAAACAATTGAAGAACACACTGAGACTGCTCCCAGATAGTGCTAATAAGGCCAAGGTCATGGTCTTTATTCCCACATGAGCCATTTTTTCCTTGTTTTTGAGTTTGCACTTTGTCCTGCAAAAGCATCCCTCACCCTCAGGAAGTGGGTGTGGCTGAGCCTGATGCTGAGTGAGAGCATCAGTGGGCTGTGGATGTTCCTGTCTTTCTATTGCACCTCACGGGGCTTCACGTGTCTTGAAATGCTTCCTTTATTATTTCTTTATATTCATTCCTGCCTTCCCTCAACTTCTGCTTCTTTTCCTGCATTAGAAGTTTCCAAGCAAATACAGATATAGCACATGAGGAACTCTAGATACAAGGTATGGAAGCTAAAGCAACTGCATCTTGGATGAAAATCCACCATGTTGACTTCTAAGCAACCACAGTTCTAAGGTTTCCAGTTTATTTACTGTTCTTGGTGTAAGAGCATGTTCTTACCATAAATCCTGCCCTTAAGCAATTGTCCTACACATCCCTTCCACAGCATGTATACCCTTGCCCTATGATATAGAAGCCCTGGGTCTGGTCTGGGGGATGATGGCATGGCTTCTACCATCTTACCTCACTGCCGCCTGAGATGTAGACAAGGCTTCCACAGAGAAGTTTGACGAAGCTGATGGGCTGAAGAAAAGGCTGCCATACTCACCTGAGAGATGGATCCATATCCGTATGACAGCCTGTTTCTTCAGCCCATCAGCTCCCTCAGACTCTGGGGTAGGTCTCCATAGACCTTCCCATTGCAGAACACAGGGAGTCTAAGAACTTTGTTCAGCTTCTCTTGGCCAGGGGTCCAGATGTGGGATTAGAACTGGGTCTGGGGTTCTGCCCCACAAAGGTGGGAAAATACACTACTAAAAACATGGACAGCCAAAAGCTTTCCCCCGTGTGGAGAGTGTGGGGATGCTGTCCCCACACGTGGGGGATTATTGCCAATGGTAGGGAACTGGGGAACCCAAGCCCCCTTTTCAGGAACTAGCTAGAGAACTGTGTCTTCCCAAACCCTGGTTCTCAGGCAGTGTGATCCTCATCCAAGGCCGGCCTTAGGGTCTTGTCCGTAATGCTTTGCTCATTTTTTTTTTTTTTTTTTTTTTTTTTTTTTTTTTTTTTTTTTTTTTTTTTTTTTTTTTTTTTGCAGTGCTCCCAGATGTTCCACGCTGTAGGACCTACACCTAAACGGTGGCGGAGCAGACACTGCTGGGGGCTCCCCAGACCTCCTAGGCCTTTACCCTCCCAGAGCCTGCCCTGTCAACTCTCACACACAAACATTAGTATCTCTCTGCTAAAATGAGCAATGGACAGAAGTGCCCAGGATCAGCGTCCTTCCACACCTCCCAGTTGGCCTATATGTGCCACCGCTCCCTCCCTAGTCAGGGAGGAAATGCTGAGGTGCCTGTTTTACACTGTTTTCCAGAATCTCCTGCAAGACAAACCTCAGCCCAGTTGCCCCCAGAGCTCTTGTCCTCATTCACCTCCCAGAAAGATGGCCTGCACCCAAATCCTTGCTCAGGAGCTGCTTCTGGGAAGACCCACACCAAGACAGGCAAGAGCCCTGAAAATGAGGGAAGAAAGCCCAGGTTCTAGTGAGTTAAAATCTCCAATTCTCCAGTTCATCATCTGCCAATAAGGGTCAAAATATTGCCCATCTGCCCTAAGCATGTGCTAAAGAATAAGAACAACCACCAGGACCCACCAGGCTGCTGATAGCTCAGTGCCAGCCTAAGCAGAGAGTTGCGTTTCTTTCCTTGAGCAACCAGAGCCACGACACTGTGAGAGCTGCTCTGATGAAGTCCTCAACCCATTTCCTTGGCCTGAACTCTAGTCCTCAGTTGAAAGATCTGCCAATGTGCTCATACCTCCTATTCCTCCTGCTGGGATAGGTTGGCAGGAAATTTTTACTCTGTCTGATTTGGAGGCAGAGGGATTACAGTGTCTAGAAGCTTCCTGCTACAGGAGGGTGATTTAAAAAGCAACAAACACATTCTCCAACCTTTTCAAAACAAGGCAGGGAGCTGGCTGTTGTCCATTAAATGGATATTCCAATGGATGGACTGTTTGGCTTCAAGCCATAGGACCATGAGGCTTGCTACTTTCATGCGTTAGATGGCAGGAACATTTCTTATGGCAGAAAACATTTCCATGGAGGTTGTGAATGCCTGAAAATTCTGACCTGGGTCATCTGCTGCTCCCTGGAAACATGTATGTTGTTCTAGGTCTGTCAGATCTCAAATAAGATGAAATGTATCATACAGTCAATGACATCAGTGACCAAACAACAGACAAACATTTATGTTCCACATGATGTGAAATGCTATGAAGGAAGTGATGGATGAGCAGAAAGTAGTGAATCATAAAAAAAACAATGCGCTTAGATCAGGGATACTTTGGAATTTCAAAGTAGCCATTGTGGACAGATTTACACCCACTTCCATGGCTTTGCACACAGCGATTTTGGAATTATCTTTTTGAAGAATTTAATTTGTTCTATTTACCTTTTCTTTCAGGCACAATTTATACACGGGAGGAAGCTTAGATTTCCAGGACAGTTTAATGAGTTTGGACAAATGTGAATCCCCTTGTAACCCACAACCCAATCAAGATACAGAACATTCTGGTCAGGTGCAGTGGCTTACGCTTGTAACCTCAGCACTTTGAGAGGCTGAGGTGGGAGGACTGTTTGAGTCCAGAGGTTAGAGATCAGTTTGTAATTAATAAGAGATCCTTTGTAATTAATAAGTTTGTGTAACACAGTGAAACTCTCAAGTCTACAAAAAAATTTTTTTAAAAGACACAGAGCATTTCCATCATTCTGGACAGTTCCTTTAAGGCCCCAATTCAGATATCATGACCCTGTGAACATGGACATTCTATTATATAATCACTGTGAAATTATTAAAAAATGGAAATTCACAAGAATAACACTACTATAATCTACATTAGACTTTATTCATATTACTCATTATCATTAATGTCTTTACAAGAAAAGTAAAAAACCTGTGGTCCAGGAATCAACAAAGAGTCCCACGTTGCACTTACCCATCCTATCTCCTTTGTCTCCCCCAGTCCAGGATAGCTCCTCTATCTTGCCTTGACATTCTGGAAGAGTACAGGCCAGTTATTTTGTAGAATGCCCCTCAATTTGGGTTTGCCTTATGAGTGCTCAAAATTACAGTCAGGCTATGCATGTTTGACAGGACAACCCCAGAAGTAACGGTGTGTCTTTCTCAGGGCACAGTGCTGTCCTTCAACAGGAGGCAGAATGCAGGTCCCTTCACTGGTGACACTAACTGCAGTTTTTTACAGGAGGTGGCCAGGTTTCTCCACTGCCAAGTTACTACTTTTTCCTTTGTAATTAATAAGTATCCTATGGAGATATGCTTTGAAACTATGTAAACACCTGTATATCAAGCATTTATCCACTAGTTTTAGTGTTAGTTTAGAATTTTTGCTTGAAACAATTACTATAATATGATTGTCCGATAGTAATTTTTCTAATTCCATCATGTCTCCTACTCAAAGGAAATTTTCCCATCTTCCTTCCTTCCTTAATTTCTTCCTTCCTTCCTTCCTTCCTTAACATGTTGAGTCACAGATTCTGATTTTACTCTATGAATTATAACCTGTTATTGTCATTATTTATTTTGATGTTCAAATTGTCCCAGCTTCAGTCAGCAGGATCTTCTTCAAGCTGGCTCCTCTGTCCTTTTGATATGTCAGAACTGTAAAATTCTCCCGGATGCTGAGATACCATGGACCCCATTTTGGTTTCAGAATAGATGTAATGTTTGTTAAATGCTTGTCTAAATAATGTGTCATCTGGATACACTGCTGAGTACTGGGGCCGATGGTTGTCATGGCTCCTTGCCCCAGGGAGAGAGGTGAAACAGATGTACCAGGGACTGCAGATGGAATGGGGGTGGTGTCCCCTGAGCACCCAGGAAGGAGAACCAAGGCTCAGACCTCAGTTGAATGCAGTGGCCTGCTGCTGGAGGTGCCAGCCAGCAGTATGAATAGAGGGCACACACCAAACTCTGAAGCCAAGCCAGGCTGGACAGTGCTGCTGGCAGAGATGCAGGGCCCAGATGTGCAAAGGAGGGCCATGATGTGACACCATCATCAAGGGGAGTGAAATGGAACTGACCAGGCCAGTAGGGGCATGAGGGTCCCAGGGCAGTCTTGAGATACTGGTTTGCTGCTTTTTCCTCTGAGTGTACTTTCCTGCCTTAAAGTGCCAGTGTCACTCACTTGCAATTACTGGCCTGTCTTCAGTAGAGACAACAGCCATCCAGCCGTGATGGTTCTAAGGTTAAAAGCAGCCCAACATCCCTCTAAGTTCTGTCCCACTGACTGCCACCAACATATGAACTAAATGTGCATCATGCACACACACACACACACACACACACACACACACACACACACATTCACACACACCCTCACAGCCCTATTCTTTACTTAAAAATTAATACTTCAATAACTGCTTTTACTACCGTTTATTCCAAGAGAGTATATTTTATCTTTCCAGCTCTATAGAGTATGCTCTATGTTAATACATCATGCTTCTTTTGAATCTTATAGCATAAAACATGGAGCCTGTTACTAAGCAGACATCCAGTGATAACTGCTGGTTGATCATCACTAAGGAACATTCCAAAACAGAACTAGCTTTCTCAGACAAACACATTGATGATGGCCAATGCACCAATGCCAAGTAGAACTGGGCCCAGGGCTATCTGTGATCTTCTAAACTTTGTCTGGGGTGTTTCATGAGCCTCCCCACCAGAACCTATCATGAACCTGGACAACAAGAAAGAAATTAAATAATGCTCATTCCCACCTTTCTTCTACCTTCCCAAGTAAGATGTGGCTTGGTAGATAGTAAATAGAAGGCAGGGAGACCACAGCTAGTCTGAGAACCTGGTCCTCTAATTAAGACAACTGTGACTCCACATCTTTCCTAGGCAAGGAGAGCCCTTGAACGCTCACAGTTTTCTGGGATTCATCCCTAAGCAGTCAGGGGGAAAAAAGACAGGGCTTTTTTTTTTTTTTTTTTTTAGCTCTCTGCTTTCATCCCAAGCCTGTTTGTTAATCATGAAGGCTCTGTTTCACCTCAGTGAAAATTTCAAGCCTCGGTTATCTTTCTTTCTCTGCTAAGCAATTGTCTTTTCCTCCCTTAGCTTCCAGACTTAAAGCTGATGATGAACTCTTCCCTGGGGAGCCAATCTGCTCCTGTGACCACTATCAGAGGAATTTTCTGGCAGCTGAGAAAGAGTGGACATTGCTCAGGAAACTCCACTTCCTTCCATCCACCTCCGTGCTGTCCAATTGGGAGACAGTAGCTACATGTGGCTATTTAAATGTAAATGTGAATTAAAGTAAAATTAACAAAAATTCGAAATTTAGTTCTTCCATCAAACCAGCCACATGCCAAATGCTCAGTACACATATTGTCAAATGGCCATTGTACCCACAGGACAGAGAATATGTCCGTCATCCCAGGAGGTTCTTTTGGATATCAGGGCTGGCCAATTGGTGCATCTGATTCAAAGTAGAAAGAGTTTAGGGTTGAGTCACTGGAGATTATTTGACCCTTTTTCTTCTCTTCTTCTTTTACTGATATTTTACCTTTCAAATATTTTACATGCTTCATTTCTCAGCAAGTTAAAATATTCCCCTCAGTATGGCTATTCCTCAAGGTTCTAGAAATAGAAATATCATTTGACCCAGCAATCCCATTACTGGATATATACCCAAAGGATTATAAAACATTCTATTATAAAGACACATGCACATGTATGCTCATTGTGGCACCGTTCACAATAGCAAAGACTTGGAACCAACCCAGGTGCCCATCAATGATAGACGGGATAAAGAAAATGTGGCACATACACACCATGGAATACTATGCAGCCATAAAAAAGATGAGTTCATGTCCTTTGCAGGGACATGGATGAAACTAGAAACCATCATTCTCAGCAAACTGACACAAGAACAGGAAACCAAACACTGCATGTTCTCACTCATAAGTGGATGTTAAACAATGAGAATACACAGACACAGGGAGGGGAACATCACACACTGGGGCCTAGGGAGTGGGGGGACTAGGGGATAAATAGCAGGGAGGGGATTGGGGTGGGATAGCATTAGGAGAAATACCTAATATAGATGACGGGGCGATGGATGCAGCAAACCACCACCACGGCACGTGTATACCTATGTAACAAACCTGCATGATCTGCACATGTACCCCAGAACTTAAAGTATAATAAATAAATTTTAAAAAATTCCCCTCAATATGGGGCTCAACTGCTAATCCCTATTTTTTCTCTGAACTTTGAATAAAGTAAATTTGATTTTACCAAAGATCCCTCTGTGATCAAAGATTCCCACTCATCACTACTCAGGTTCCCATGAAGAGAGATGCATGGTTGTGGGAGGCCCCTTCACGGGATGGAGAGTTTGATTACTGCAGTGGTTTGGGGGGACAGAAAAACATGTTAGGGCAAGGGCTGGTCATTAGGGATAGATGGGAAACAGTGGGAGAAGAGAGATCAGAACTCACAAATGTACTCAAAACCCCATTACACAGATAAACTACAAAAAAAGAAAACTCTCCAGAGGCCTCCTTTCAGTACGGAAGTAATTCACACTAGAGATAATTATCAATGGCATTTAAATGTCCTTTTAAAAAATAGTCACAGTAGCTTTCACTTCCAGAAGGCTGGGATAACTTTTAGGAACAATTAGATAAAAATGAACTCATTTAAGGTGTGAATAGTCACGAGGGGCCATAATGCTTGTTTTGCCTTTACAGAAGTTAATCTTCACCATTAAAAATCAGGACCCTTGGCAATGGAAGGAAAAGGAGGGCCCACCCCCACCCTCCCCTACCACCACCACCAAAAACAATGACCTTGTCAAACTGTATCATCATAGCTTGAAAAGTAAGAAAAGATCATGGGGCAAGTTAATCATGAGTGCTGGGTAGGTAGAAAGAGATGGATTTCCTGTTCCAGGGAAGCCCCTGCCAAACCTGGAAGGGGTTAGCAAAGGGAGAGTTATTTTTAAGACTTGCAAAGTTTGATTTGGCTTAAATATAGTCCTTGCCTGGAGGCATAGAAAAAAAAACAGATAATAATGGACCCACATGTCAGGGAAAAATCAGAAATCAAATAAGAGGGTCGTGGCAGTTGGGGGAGGCTTTATTTTCAGAGGGCAGTGTCCTGAACCAGAAAGTAGGAGACTTCTGCAATTGGATATGTTAATTATGGAGCCTCAGAGAGGGGTTGGGGGCAGTCGGGCTGGAGGTAGCTCTACTCTCCACAGACAAGTCATAGCCGTTGAAATGAACCACTGACGTTTACTCACTCTTATGTAAAGTGTGAACAAAGGCATCATTTTAAAAACTTTATCATTTTTTATTGCTCTACAACATATAATTTAAATAATAACCATGTGATTTTCTGTATAGCAACTTCCAAAGACAATCCCTTGGTGCCCTATATCAGCCAGATCACCACCTCAAATATTCCTAATGCATTCCAATATAGAAACTCTACTAAGGCCAACAGAAAGAGTTTAGAATGTGAAAGAGATTAAAGAAACGCACCGCAATGGAATCTCCACTCCTATCTGTTTTCTGCAGGAGCTATCGTGGTTCCTCCACAGCTGTGCATCTAGAACAGGCATCCCCAAACTATGGCCTGAGGGCCGCATGCGGCCCCCTGAGGCCATTTATCCAGCCGCCCGCTGCACTTCAGGAAGGGGCATCTCTTTCATTGGTGGTCAGTGAGAGGAGCACAGTATGTGGCGGCCCTCCAACCATCTGAGGGACAGTGAACTGGCCCCCTGTGTAAAAAGTTTGGGGACGCCTGATCTAGAACCAGGCTCACCTGGAGGGTTTGGGAAAACTCAGATCCTGGGACACACCTCCAGAGTTCCTGGTTCAGTGGGTATGAGGTGGGGCCTGAGAATATGCATTTCTCACATGCTTCTCCCAAGGGAAGCTGACACTGTTAGTCGTGGAAACACTCTTTGAGAAACTCTGCTTTAAGAATTTCTGTCAACCCCAGAAATGGGCTTGAGGGAAAGTCAAGCTGATGGGGCCGGTGGGAGAACATCCTTCTCCTTGTATATTGGTACAAAGTGCAAGGCTTCATGGGAGAGCATCTGTCAGCCTGGAACAGCTGCATGGCTCCACGGAAGAGCCATGGGGAGGGCCTCATTCTCAACAGAGGATGTGCACAAGGTTCTGGGAGCCCCTCTCTGTGGTCCACATAAAGGCCACCCAATGCAGCCCTGGGTGAACTTACTTAGGTTTTTCTGGCTACTTTCTTCCTTTCATTTCTCCTGCTGCTCCTCCGTGCCTGCTCTCCTAGTAGGGCCTAGTTTCTTGGCCCTGCAGATGACGTCACTGCCCAGAGAAAACCTGAGGTCTGGGTGGGTTTCCAGGCCAGTCCTGGGGAAGCTGAGGCAAGGTAAGACTTGAAAGTTAACAGCTCTTGGCCAGGTGTGGTGGCTAATGCCTGTAATCTGAGCACTTTAGAAGGCCAAGGGAGGAGGATAGCTTGAGCCCAGGAGTTTGAGACCAGCCTGGGCAACATGGCAAAACCCCATCTCTACAAAAAATACAGAAATTAGCTGGGCATGATGATAGGCACCTGTTCTCCTAGCTACTCGGGAGGTTGAGGTAGGAGGATCAGGGGAGCCCAGGAGTTTGGAGCCGCAATGAACCGTGACTGCACTACTGCCCTCCAGCCTGGGTGACAGAGACCCTGTCTCAAGAAAAAAAAAAAAAAAGTTAACTCCTCTTGCGGAAGCTAGAGCTGTGTGTGAACACCTTATACCTGAACTGGAATCTCTGTTGATCTCAGGGCAATCTCATTTTTGCCCTGTGACCAATGGAGATTCCAGTTCAGTTCATCTTTATACCCCTCATTCTGCTTTCATGACTGTCCCATCAGACTCGGGGGAGGGGGAAGGGTGGCTGAAGTGGAAGGAGCAGAGGATGCAGAGACGTGGGTTCGAGCCCTCCATCTACTTTGGGAGACCCATGCAGTTGGTGGTCTGCAGGTAACTGAACTTCTCCAAACACCAGCCGACTCTTGGAAATGATAAAACCGCCCTAGGCTGTGGAACAGCACAGCTCTGTTCTAGAAACCAGCTTTTCAAGAGCCCACGTTCCTACTGGCCCAGGGCGAGGTCATTACTGTACCTGCAGCTCCCACCAAAGACCTGACTGGGCCCTCCCTAAAGACAGGCAATCATCTGACATCAAGCCCACCTGCCTGACCAAGTCTGTCTCCCCCGGATACTCAGTCTAGTTGCTTCAGAGAAAATGGCATCTTTGTAATTGGACCCAACAGGCCTTCTCAAGTTGCAAACTGACCCTCATGTTGTTTTCATTCTGCAGGAACTATTTTTCCTGGCATACGTGTAACATACAAAGAAAAAAAAATTCTTTGCTTTTTTAAAACATCCAATACAAAATAAGCGATTGTTAAGGCTCCAAACAGTCTGTTGTAGTTCTCTAGCATGCTCTTAAAACAATAAGCCACATGCGGTTATGTGTTCTTTGGCTATAGTGTCTCTACCGGGGTTGGTGTGAGTGTATTTTGTTCCCCTCATGGTCTCTATCTTGCCATAGAGCACCCTGAATGGGCATCCCCAGCCAGACACATGCTGGGCTCCAGGGCTCTCCCTTTTAGCATTGGTAGAGCACTCAAACAGAGGACATGATTTTTCCAATGGACGTGTGTTTTCTTCTAAAACAAGGCTGATGGCTGATTCTGAATAATGAACTTAAGAAGATGGGCAAGTCTTCATTAGAACTTAGATATCTCGCATCAAGCTGTCCAATGACCAGGTCTGAGGCAGAGTTGAGGTCCTGGGAGAATGGTCTGGCAAGTAATATAGCTATTCTTCCTTGCTGTGTGTGGGAACTCCATAGCTTTGGCCAAAGAAGGGGAAGAAAAGGGCCCAGGGCCCTTCGAAAGGCCATTGTTGCCCTACTGATCCATGCTTGTGCGTTCAACCTGTACCCTAATGTTCCTCACCAGAGCTTGATGTCAGGTGGGAAGTGAAGGGTCTCGGGGGATAGCCTGAAGAGCAGCAGGATGTGCAAACATGGAGCCCCTCCACCTGGGGAGCCCCTCCAACTGGGGAGCTCACAGGCCAGGAAAACATCTCTCAGTTCCTACATTGTGATTTCAAATTTTTGGCGGCTGTAGCCCTAATCCAAGCTTCTCCAGTGACACATGGGAAGCCCAAATACTTAATCACATTTGAAAAGGGCATAGAAGTTTGCTGAGTGATTTCAGCTATATTTTCATTGTTCAATCACAGACATTAACAATTTTCAACAAAACGCTCCGTGACACCCAACAGCATGAGGCAACCTTATTTTTGCCCTGAGACCAATGGAGATTCCAGCTCAGTTCATATTTATATCCCTCATTCTGTTTTCATAACTGTCCCATCAGACTCGGGGGCGCGGGGAGGCTGGCTGAAGTGGAAACAGCAGCGGATGCAGAAACATGGGTTCCAGTCCTCCATCTACTTTGGTAGACCCACACGGTTGGTGGTCTGCAGGTAAGTGAACTTCTCCAAACACCATCCATCTCCTTTGGGAAATGATAAAACAATATTCATTCTCTTCCTTCACAAAAACGACACTGGGATTGCATCAAAGTAACTGCATCCAAGAACGCCATCTCATTAAGAACTACAACCGATCAGGCCCTTTAATGTGCTTTGTCTGAATTATTTATTTTCTATATGAAACCTGTATTTTAGATATTACCATTTCCACTGTCACAAAAAAGCACTGAGCTCAAACAAATCAAGAGGTGTCTTCATGGTCACACACCCAGCAAGTGTGTCATGCTAGGGTTCAAACTTGGGCAACTCCAACTCAGAAGCCCTTTCTCAGAAACTCTGAGGTGATACATGTAAAAATGCCCTGGAAATGATAAAGTCAGGATCAAGGTAAGGTGACAGGATAACCCACTAACTAGAAATGCTAATTAAAATAACATCTCCTGGATCTGTGTTGTCAGAGAATGTGAGATTTCACTTACGTGGGATTTTCCAAGTATCTAAGGCTTACCCCTAATTAAGAATCCACTTCTTTTTTTTAAATGCAGATATTTTTAATGGAAAATTTCCAAAAGTAATTACATTAGTTTTTGCTGTCTTAACTACACATGAACCAGAATTTAAGATTTCTAAAAATAACTCAGCCCATTAATGAGTATCAGGCATGAAAATGAGACATGACTGAGAGGCATTCTCAGAGTCTGTGATGTGGGTAGAGCAGCCCCCAAAGGCTGGACTTGTTAGTTTTCCCAGCCTGCTTCTTCTTCTGGAATATTTCATTAGAAAAACTTTAAAATATGCATAAAAGTTGAAAAACATTACCCACCAGCTAGATTCTATGATAACATTGTAAAATACTTGTTTTTTTCACACCTATATTTAAGTACCCACCCATCGATCTATCTTTTAAAAAATATGTTTCAAAATATATTGCCAATGTCAACACATTTTTCCCTGAATACTTTAGTGAGCATATCATATCATTATTTGTTTGCAGAATTTTTCTGCTGAGATGCAATTTAAAACCTACAATAAAAAGCACAAATCTGAAATGACATTCACTGAGCTTTGACAATGGGTACACCTGTGTAACCCAAATCCCTAGCAAAATAAAGAGTATTGCTATGTCCCAGGAAGTTCCCTGGGGCTCTCCTAGTCAATCTCACTCTCGCTCTCTTGGGATCCTACTTTCTGCAGCTTTTCCTTTTCCTCCCTTTGCAGCCAACTGTCCCTTTACAAGTGTCGGAGATTCTGTTTCTAATCAGTAGCCTCATTTTATCTGCAGCTATCCAGGAGGGATTGTGAGAGGGATTCTGAAGCCACGATCAGGAAAGTGCATGGGTCTCAGGGTGGCCTTTTCCCAAGAAGGATCTGGCAGCATCTGAGATATCCAGCAGCCTCATTTCCATATACATGTGGTGCAGTACTGGATTGTTGCAAAGCTTCAGCCATTATCTCTCCACATATGAGATCCAGTGCTGACCTGCACAAGAACAGAATGTCTACAAGAGTTAAAATTTCTGTGTGCTAGTATTTCAGTAGGGTTTGAGGAACTGGATTTAGAAGAAAGATAATGCTGGCTGGGCGCAGTGGCTCACACCTGTAATTCCAGCACTTTAGAAGGCCCAGGTGGTCGAATCACGAGGTCAGGAGATTGAGACCATCCTGGCCAACATGGTGAAACCCCATCTTTATTAAAAAACTACAAAAATGAACCGGGCGTGGTGGTGGGTGCCTGTAATCTCAGCTACTAGGGAGGCTGAGGCAGGAAAATCGCTTGAACCCAGGAGGTGAAGGCTGCAGTGATCTGAGATTGCACGATCGCATTCCAGCCTGGTGACAGAGCGAGACTCCATCTCAAAAGAAAAAAAATAAAGAAGAAGAAAGATGATGGCTCACTCAACCTTTTGGAGTTGTGGTGTTGTCACATATGCTGTGATGTCAAGACATTGTTGAGATACTGACAATCACATGTTGAGACATCAAGCCATTTGCATGTTGTTATGTGCAGACATTCACAGGCTCAGAGATGTTGTAACAGCCACATGTTAAGATACCAAGACATTTGCACATTGAAGCTTTGAGGTATCCATAGATTCAGGTGTCATCAAATTTCCATGTTGAGATATTTTCATGTTCAGAAATTGACATATTATTCACAGGTGGCATCTGCGTGTTGAAATGTTGATGTATTCACATGCTGAGATGTTGAGACATTCACAGATTCAGCTGTTGATGTGACATCCACATGTTAAAATGTGGAGACAGTCTCATGTTGAGAGTGACCCTCAACCAAGGTCATTTGCATGTTGAAGTTTTGAGATATTCCCAGGCACAGATGTTGTGGTATTCAAAGATTTGGCTGCTGAGACTTTTGCATGTTGACATGTACAGACATCAACAGGATCAGCTGACTCATTCACATGTCGAGATGTTAAGACCTCATTCATGTATGACTTCAGACATAAGATGGTATCAGTCAAATCCAAGATATAGGTATTGATCATTTCTTGGCAATAACTGTCAAATTCTTCCACACCTCTTTCTCATTAGCACAGTGTGAGCACTGTTGGGGGTCTCCCCAGTTTCCATCCATGCCTACGGCTTCCTGCATCTTTCTGCCTAAGGATGTTCCCTGGCCCTAGGAGTGTGCTTAGCCTCTACATGTGCAGATTGGAGTGACAAACCACAGGAGTGACCCTCAACCAAGGTAGGATGAGATTTGGGGGATAAATACCCCACCTTCCTCACCTATTACTGCCTCAACACTGAGGGTTCTACACTGTCTCCCAGAGGGTAGTCATTAAAACTGAGCCCAAGCTGTCCTCAGTGGTAACATTCCCTATAGGTGTTTCCTGGGATTACCTCCCAAACAATTCTGGACCCAAAACTTTGTTTCTGAACCCAAACTGAACCCCAAAGGACCACTCCTGTCTCCAAACCATCAGAAAGCAGAGCCAGGACACCCATCCCTGCTAAAAGAGACACATTTCTCTCTGTAGACTGTCGGGTAACTATCTACAATGTGTAAGGGTGGCTGAGGCACCTGGGAACACAAAAAGAATCTGTTTCTTGCCTTTCTCAGTTTCTGGGGGCTGCCAGATGGGGACCTGCCCCTCAAAGAGCAGGGGTCACTGCGAGGATAGAAATCTATGGAGGCACCTCAATCTCCATCAACATCCTTCCCAGATTGGGGACGTTCTCATTTCCCCTGACTTTACCCACCTCCCATCACACTGGAGGGGCTGCTTCTCACCTTCTGCACCCAGATGACATGGGTGACAGGGTTTGGCAGCTCTCTTTTGGGGCAGCCCCCAGTATGGCTCCTCAGTGGGGAGAGAAGGTACTGAAAAGCTTCACAGGTCATTCAGAGAATATGTCTCCCAGAATCTTGGGGTGGGAATAAATCAAGGATGCTTTTAAGAGTAATCTTAAACATGGGCAATTTGAAAGAACAAGATTTTTTTTTTTTTTTAATGGGGAAACAATGTATCAAGAAAAGCACAAATGATACAGCTGTTGTGGAAAACGGTTCGGCAGTTCCTCAACAAATCAAACGTAAGATTACTATATTGCCCCACAGTTCCACTCCTGGGAATATACCTAAAAGAAGTAAATTCAGGTGTTCAAACCAAAACCCGTACACAAATGTTCACAGCAGCACTATTTACTATAGGCATAAGGTGGAAACGCCCAAATATCCACCAATAAATAAACAGATCAACAAAATGTGATATGTCGGACTATTATTCAGTTATAAAGATGAATGAAGTACTGACACATGCTACAAAATGGATGAACCTTAATAAGCGAAATAAGCCAGACACCAAAGGCCATCAATTGCGTGATTCCATTTATATGAAATATCCAGTCTAGACTGCTCCATAGAGACAGAGCACAGATTGCTGATTGCCAGGCGTCTGGGGGCTGGGGAAGTGGCGTGACTGTTAATGGATAAAGGATATCCTTTGGGTTGGTGAAAGTTCTGTAACTAGACAGAGGTGATGATTGTACAGCAACATGAATGTTACTAAATACTCTAAATTGTACATCTTAAAATGAGTAACATCGTAAATTTTATGTTATGTATACTTTACATTGTTTTTTTTAAAAAAAAGAAGATGTAAGTCTGTGAAACTAGACATCTTCAGGTTTCTTTCTTTCTTTTTCTTTTTTTATTGCATTTTAGGTTTGGGGGTACATGTGAAGAACATGCAAGATTGTTGCATAGGTACACACATGGCAGTGTGGTTTGCTGCCTTCCTTCCCCTCACCTATATCTGTCATTTCTCCCCATGCTATCTCCTCCCACCTCTCCACCTCCCCGTCCCTCCCCCATTTCCCCCCAACGGACCCCAGCGTGTAATACTCCCCTCCCTGTGTCCATGTGTTCTCATTGTTCAACACCTGCCTATGAGTGAGAACATGCAGTGTTTGATTTTCTGCTCTTGTGTCAGTTTGCTGAGAATGATGGTTTCCAGGTTCATCCATGTCCCTACAAAGGACGCAAACTCATTTTTTATGGCTGCGTAATATTCCATGGTGTATATGCACCACATTTTCCCTGTCCAGTCTATCATCGATGGGCATTTGGGTTGGTTCCAGGTCTTTGCTATTGTAAACAGTGCTGCAATGAACATTCGTGTGCATGTGTCCTTCAGGTTTCTTAAGTGTCACTGGACACTCTTTAGGAGCTGGAAGGGGCCTTCAAAATACATTCATCTGTAACCCCATTTGAAAGCTCAAGAAAGATGCAGGGCAGTTAATGACTTGGTCAGGGTTGCAAAATGTATCAAAAGGAGTCATTTCCTCTGCTAGAGGCTCTAGTCTCCTTTTTCCCAACATGAGACCAAAGTTTCCATGGTGACGGTCTATAACAGGCCAACCAGCAAGGGGCCCAGGGCCCAGGTGTGGTGTGGGTGGATATGTGAGTCCAAACTGAGAGCTCGGGGGCCTGCCCTCCACAGCCATCCCTGAGGTCACTCACTCACCTCCTTACTCTTGCATCACCTGCCTCAGCCCAAAGGCACCCCAGGTGATGGCCTCTAATCTGGATTTTTACAGGAAAATGTTAAACCAAACTGTCATGACTGGAGTTTTAGGGACTGCAGAGAATAAGCTACATGAAAATGATGACATGCTTGGAGCAGGAGGGAAAATAGCCCTGACAAGCCGTAGCTGAGCTGGAGGAGCACATTTGCCTTTATTAGACCTATGGTGGTGGTAGCTGAACTGGAAAGTGGTAAATGGTAAGTGATGATTGAAAAGTACAGGTTAGCAACAGGAAAGTAGATGTCTACAAAAAACTCAACATCAAAATCATTAGCATGGCCACTGGACAAAATCAAGGTTTGAAAGAGCCAACACCCACTCCCAGTCCAGTGTGCTCTGGCAGGCTCCCTGGGATATCTGCATGTCTTTGCCCATTATCTGAAGGGTGAGGCAGCCCCTTCCCAGCTGGGGTCTCTCACCCAAGAGGCAGGGGCTGGCCATGCCCCAACACAGCAGACAATAACAGTATATATATGTATGTCCAATTTCAGGACAGTAAGGACTTTTCAATCAAGACATGACAGAAATCAACAAGAAGAAATGACACATATGACTACAATAAACTTTAAAGCATCTGTATATAAAAAAACACCTTCAAAAACAGAAACGACAAGGCATGGATAAAACATAATACTACCAAGAAAGAATTAGTATCCAAACGCAGCAAGTTCTCTTACAGTTAATAAGAAAAAATAGGCAATGTTGATGAATAACCCTAACCCTATGCCCAATAGACTTGTGAACAAGCCGAACTTGATCCATGAATTTGCTTCCTAGGCCTACTGGAACAAATTACCCCAAACCGTGTCTTTCAAAACAACAGAAATTTAGCCTCTCACAGTTCTTGAGACCAGAAGTCCATAATGAAGGTGTCAGCAGGGCTGTGCTCCCACCAGAAGCTCTAAGAAGGAATCTGTTCCTTGCCTTTCTCAGCTTCTGAAGGCTGCCAGCATCCTTTGGCTTGTGACCACATCACCCCAATCTCTGCCTCCACCTTCATGTCATCTTCTTCTCTGTGTGTCTAATCTCACACTGCTTCTCTTGTAAGGATGCTTGTGATCACATTTAGGGCCCACCCAGATAATCCAAGATAATCTCTTCATATCAAGATCCTTAACCTAACTACACCTGCTAAATAATTTACCAAAGTAATATTCACAGGTTCCAAGACCTTCTCTCTTTGGGGGCGTCATTTATATTAGTAAAACCAGTAACCAGGGGATCCAAATTAAGACTACATTGAGATACCATCTCACATCATCAGACTGCAGAAATTATTATTACTATTAATACAAAGTCCAACAATACCAAGTAGTAATGACCATGTAGAGCAGTAGGAATTCACATCCCCTGCTAGTCAGAGTACAAATCTATTGGAAGAACCATACTGGAGAGCAGTTTGATAGAACCTCTAGATACCAAGGATGCACATAACTTCTTCTCCAGGCATTCCACTGGTAGATAAATTCATCCCACCAAGAGACACCCACAAGAAGGTTCTGTATAGCACTGTCATTCTGAAGAATTGGAAACAATCCAAATGTTGATCAACAGCAGAATAGCTAGCTTACCTGTGGTAGAGCCACACAATAGGACACCATGCAACACTGAGAATAAGTGAACTGAGGTCCCATACATCGGCACAGATTAACTTCACAAAAATAACATCAAGAGCAAAAAGCACGTTGCAGGAGAATACACATAGCGTGATCTCATTCACTCTGAGTTTAAAAACATGCAGCTGATCCTTAGCATTGCTCACGGGTATGTACATCTGTGCAGAAAGCATAAGGATACATACAGGAATCACAGAAGACAATTCTAGATAGTGGTTGCCCTTGGAAGAGAGGAATAGATTGGAACTGTGAACAGTGACAAGTCTGCAGGGGATTTCAAAATATATTTACAAATAGTTTATGTCTTAGGTGTATGATAAGTATATGGATATTCATTATGTTATTCCTTGCATGTTGTATTTGATAGGTCTTATCACTTTTTAAAAATAATTTAGGAGGTAGCGTATGCTGCTGGCAGAAGTGGTGACAGGTGACTCATATTGCCGAAAATACCTGGCATGTGGGAGAGTTTGGTCCTAACCCCAGCGGTTCTGAATCTGGGGTCTACAGACCCCCTAGGCAACTATGGGTAGAATTTAGAGGGTCCCTAAAGTGAACTGGGCAATATAATATACTTTTTCTTTTACTAACTTCTAACCCAAATGTAGCATTTCCTTCTAATATGAATGTAGGCAGCACACCACACAGTGTTAGCAATTTCTATGACTTTATCACCAATGGCAGTTAGGTATTTTATAACCCATTACAATGCAGCAGGCATCTCGAAATAGCATTTATGCTCATCAACAATTCAAACCGACAGGAGTTTTTAGGACCACCAGCATATCTTGTTACAAATATGTGGATAAAGAAGTGTATATACATATTTCTTCATCCCCAGGTTGTTTACTCACTATAGGATGGAAATACCTGCTGTTGTTCTACTTTATGCTATGTTTTTTTTTTCTTTTTTTATTTATTGTACCCATAGGCTATGTTTGTAAAACAAAATTCTTCATCAGAATGTCATGGAGTTAGAAACCCCTGCACATTCCAGAGGGGATGGGGAATCCTGAAGCGTCCAGCGGTGAGGTCAGTGGTTAACAAAGGTCCCTGGGGCTCCCTACAGCTCCAGGTGGAGAGGCCAGAGATAAGACTCAAATCACAATACAAGGAGGCAGAGAAGTTGTACTTGTTTATCTTAGCAGATGGAGAATGCCAAGCTCAGGAATTAAGATCACTTATTTTTGAATGTGTCATCCTTCTTATCCTGTCTTCTTTCTGTTTCATTTTATTGGATTGTAATCAGGGGCTATCATGTGAAGTGTTCTGAACTCAGGCATAAATTTAACACAAGAACTGAGCTAATGGATAAAGTCTCCAAGGGGGCCTCCAAATAAAACAGAATGAGTGTGCAACGCAGTGATTTGAACCACATATAGCTTCCTCCCTTCTGATGACGCCACATGGAGGACAGACATGGAGAGCCGGCTGGTTTCCTGACTCAGCCCAGCCTGAGGAGTGGCACACAGGCCTTGGAAGTCTGACTGGGGTCATAAGGAAGCCAAGATAAAACAGAGAACATGATTGCTTCCGGAAGGAAGCAGCCTTCTCTGACTCTAAGAGCCCACCAAGAAGGTGAGCTGGAGTTGGCAGTTTTGTTCCACAGGAAAGAGCTTGGAGTTTCTGTACCTTGCTGCTGCCCAAAGAAGGAGAAGTGACTTTATCTGAGTGGAGAGGCTGGCAAGGACGTGGCATGCAGTGGGAAAACTCCAAACGGTTTTCCAAGGTGGCTGGACCATCTGACATTTCTATCAGTCATATATTAGAGCCTGGTTGCTCCACATCCTTGACAAGACTTGGTATTGTCAGCTTTTAAACTTAAGCCACTCCAGTATAGTACTATCACACCATCTCATGTAGTTTTGGCTTTAATTTTCATTTCCTAATGACTAATGATGTTGAACATCATTCATGAGCTTATTGAGTCATACACACACACACACACACACACACACACACACACACATTTTTTTATGAAGTCCACCATTTATTTACCATTTGCTATGTGTTAGGCATGCTTCTAGGTGCTTTTTGAAAAATAAACTTTATTGATGTATAATTTATATACAATAAACTGCAGCCACCTGAAGTGTGAAATTCTGCCACTGTGCTCCTCTATAGTCCGACTGTGCTCCTCTGTAGTCCGGCCCCCCATCCCCTGCACCTGACCCCCACATCATCACTGAGCTGCTTTCTGCTCCTATTGCCTTGTTTGCATTTCCTAGACTTTCATACAACTAGAATCACAAAGTGTGTATTCTTTTGTATCTGGTTTCTTTCATTTGGCATGTTTTAAAAATGTTTATTTTTTGTTCTCAAATTAATTCTTTCTAATTTTTTAAATTTAATTTAATTTTTACCTTGCAGCTTCAGCTCAAGAATAGCACGATTTCTATGAGGTCCCTTCATGCGGCTGTGTGTTTCAGTGGTGCCTTCTTTTAAACTGCTGAGTAGCTTTCCATTGTATGGATGTGCCTCTAGCTGTTGATCCATTTACCAGCTGGAGGACATCTGGAGTTTTCTAGTTTGGAGCTATTATGAATAAAATTGCTATAAGCATTTGTTGTACATCTTTTTGGTGACCACATATTTTCATTTCTTCTGGGTAAATACCTACAGGTGGAATGGCTGGGTCATGTATCTTTTAAGAAACTCCAAACTGTTTTCCAAGGTAGCTGTACCATCTTGCATTTCCATCAACCATATATTAGAGTCCCGAGTCTGCACATCCTCGACAAGACTTGGTATTGTTGGCTTTTAGACTTGAGCCACTGTAGTGCAGTACTATTTCATGGCAGTTTTAGTTTTCATTTCCCAATGACTAATGATGTTGAACACCCTTTTATGAGCATATCAGGTCATGCATTTTTATTAGCCTGGCTAATGTGATAAAGAACCCTGCTCAGGGGAGGTGCTTGCTCTGTCCCTTGCTTCCTCTCCAGCCTCCCTGTGTTCAGGCAGTTTTTAAGATGCAAGCTCTTTATGGACAAGGATCATATCTTAACAGTTCTTGCATATATAGCACAATCTCTGACACATTGAAGGTACTCAGTAAAAGTCTATTGAAGAAAGATGAGCAAACAGATTCCAGTTAATTCTAGGATGTAATCTGATGACATATCTGGGACCTACTAAAGAGTGTAAAGCACCAGCTTTCTCTAACTGAATGGCCCGAGACTACTATTTTTTTTTAATAGCTATGATTAAACTGTCTCTCCTTTCATATCAAATCTTCAACTTCCCTCTGCCTGTAGATGACCTACCATCCAAACTGGTGATTTGAATCTCCTGTGGGCTTGTTTGGGAAGCTGGCGAAGTTTGTTTTGACTTCTAAATTTACAAGTGTGTAAGTACAGTCACGCATCACTTAATGATGAAGATATGTTCTGAAAAATGTATCTTTTGATGACTTCATGGTTGTTGAACATCATAGAGTGTTATTACACAAACCTAGAGAGTATAGCCTACTATACACCTAGGCTATGAAGCATAGCCTATTGCTCCTAGGCTACAAACCTGTATAGCATGGCACTGGACTGAATACTCCAAGCAACTGGAACATAATGGCAAGTATTTTGTGTATCTAAGTGTATCTAAACATAGAAAAGATAATGCATTATGCTATGGCACTACAGCAGCTGCAATGTCACCAGTCAATAAAGTTTTCTCAGCTCCATTATAATCTTATGGGACCACCACTGCATACATGGTCCATCATTGACAAAATGTTTGTACATGACACATGGCAGTAAAAACAAATAGGCCTGAGCAATGCCCTTAAAGACTTTAAAAGATGACTGTACAGGAAATTCCTACACAATGTCTCTTCCCCACCAACAGCTGAGACTTCACATGTTGAAATAAGTGTGTCTGCTCCAAGCAGCAATTTAATCTTAAGGTTCAATGAAGACTTGGGCTTTGGGGAGAGAAACCAAGAAAGAGGGATTTGGGTTCAAATTCCAACTCTTCCATTTACGATTTGGACCTTAAGAAGTTCCTGAATCCCTGCGGCTCAGAGTCTTCATTTGAAAATCAGGAAAAGTAATAACATGTTTATGGGTTGTTTCAAGCATCAAATGAGCAGATGGGTGTCGAAGCTCTCTACACTGCACCTTCTCACAGCAGCCTTTAATAATGTTAGTTTCCTTTGTCCTGAGCAAAGAAGGCTTGGATAGTTGCTGCCCTTGGTGCTGGCCCAGTTCTCTCTTAGCAGTTGGTACCACAGTCCCAGCTGCTGTGAGTGCACTGCTAAAGCTGGGACTCTGCAGAACTACCCTTCATCAATAGGGCCCACTGGATAGGGCCTCAGAGAATGAGGGGTCCTCTGCCCCAGTGGCTTTCAACAAGTGGCCACTTTAAGTACAAATGCTAAGGCCCTTAACTCAAGAAGGGTAACTCTGGGTGTGATTTAAGCCACAGAACTACCCTCTCTCTGCCCCTCCCAGCAACAATGGCTCAGGGCAAGGCTGAGCTGCCCCGCTACCCGCTCATCCTCCCTTTGCAGCCCCTCCCCTGCCCTATCCTGCTTTTCTCCCTACTTCATAGGTATCCTCTGAGAGCTCTCTCTCAATAAAACACAGGTTCAAGAGTCCTCACGTCAGCCTCTGCTTCTAGGAGTCTCACCTATGACACCCAGGAGCTTGAGGGGCACCATTTCCTTTACAATGCATTAATGGCATAAAGGATAACTTTTTTTTGAAGCTGTGCTCTCTAACAACTGGAGTATGAAAGCATTGCAGATGAAGGCATTTTCCATACATTCTGTGTTTGATTAAACTTGTGGAGTCTCTGGATATTACTTCAAACCAACCACTGGGTAGAAACTGAGGTAAAATGCATGAAGTCTTGGGGAGTGTTCAGAAGAGAGCTGACTAAGCCAAACCTCCCATCTAAGTGTCAATAAAACACACTGACAGATACCCCAGGAAAGGAGTCCGGAGCGAGGCTGGGAAATGTTGCTAACCCTGCTGTCACACACCCGAGGACCCATGGGAAGCTGAACCACTTAGCTTAGGTTCCACAGCAAAATTGGAAAAGCTCTCCAAGTTGACTTGCAGGCCAGAACATAAGGACAAGAGGGAAGGAGAAGCTGGGGAGGGGGATGATGACAAAGTCAAAGGGAAGAGCTCTCGTTTCTTCACACACCCAGACCTAGAGAAAAGCAGCTAAGCCCATAGGTAGGCGATTATACTGTCAGCTGATGATGTGGAGGTAAGATAGAGAGAAAATAGCAACAATGAGCTTCAGCTTTGCAAAACTATGCAGGAGTGGGAGATGATCCCTGCATTTGGGTGTATGAGGAAAGCCAACAGTCTGAAGGCAAATAAGACTTTCAGACTGCAGCAGTGACAAGGCCAAGGTTCTGGCGGGGACTGAGATGAGGTGTTGATATGGGGAACTATCTCCTCACTAACAGGCTTCCACGAGGCCCTATGGAGGCCAGTCGTAGCCACTGGCCACCATCACAAAGACAGCCAAACATCAAAGCATCCAAGGACAGGTAATATCAATAATGGGGGCTGGACCATCGGGAAAGCCAGTGGCATTAATATGTACAAAGTCCACAGGAAGAGAGAAAAGGCAAGTATCCCATCTGTCCATATTGAGAATTAAACTGCCACTGGGGCCTGGACAGAGGTGAGTGGAAAATCCAGTTTGTGGTTCTACTCTTTCTTGAAGTTCTCTAACACGGATGAGAAACAGCACAGTCTGTACCCAAGACAGACTCACAACCTATGGAACTCAAGAAGTTGTCCAAGAACCTCCCTTCTTCTGAAGTAATCATTCAGCCTCCTTCCCCTAACAAAGGACAAATGAAAGGAAAAGAATATCAAGTGTCGGCCTCCATTGGTCTACCTAATCTAATCATTCCGTTAGATCAAAGAGGTTTCCTCTCCTATGCTAATACCCATCAACAGCCATGGTGCCCTGGAGCTCAAGATTGAGAATGGTGCTACAATTGACTATTGATGTCTGCAAGGTGCAGTGTCAAGGAGACGGTAACATGTGTCCTTTTGTTTAGAAGCTTCCAATAGTTTCAAAAGCTAAACCAGTAAATGACATCATGTATACATGTATTACAAAAAGAAAACACCTTAATGTTTTCTAAATTTAATAGCACAAATAATCAGCATAAAAAGAGAGGCAGAAAGAAAAGGAAGGAGAAGAATGAAAAAAGAAAAGGACAAAAGAGTTGGAATTAAGAAAAGTAGGAGCAAATTCAGACAGAAACAAATGTGTAAAAGTAATTTTTCAAGGTAACTTAGATCTCATCTACCAAATTCTAATAAAGTGCTCTTTTTATCAACTACAGAACAAAATGAAATATCACATCAAAAAACTTATTTCCCATTATTCATATGTAAACTTCGTAGCTATGAACTCAGTCCTTATAAATTGCAGAGTGGGTAACTCTCAGTGATCCCTGGCTTAGGTAGAGCTACCGCAGCCAAGAGCTTCTCTGTGTCATCTTCTCCAGAACTCCCGGAGGCCTCCAAGGGTGCCCGTGCTCTAGAGATTTGCTCCTCACCCAGCTGGGTCCCTGGCTGGACACGCCATATACAAGGATTAGTCTTGTGACATGAGTGAGATATAACTTCAGCTGAAGCTTAGGAACATATGCCACACAGTGGTAACCTGTGTAGGCAAAACACCAACCAGAGCAAATCAAAGGATGACAAAAGCCAGAGCAGCCAGAGAGTTGGAAAGGAGGATTACTTGAGAGTCATTCAGTCTGAACTTGAGTTCCCCAGAAGTAGAACTTAAGACAAAGATAAATGGCAAGTAGTTTCTTGTGAGGAGAAGGGGCTAGGGAAGACGGGAGCCAGCAAGAGTCAGGAAAGTAATTAGTCAAGCCAGTTATTGCTATGGGCAGCTGAAGCTTCATCCTGCTGGGGACCTCCAGAAAACCACACAAAACATGCACCTCAGAGCCACCCCAATGAAGGGGCAAGAGCACTGGGATATTTACACATTGACTCAGCAGTTCTCGGTTGTGGACTTTTCCCAGGGGTCTTCATTCTCCTGGAACATCTGGTCTGCCTCGAGGGGCAGATGGTGTGGTTCTCTTAAGGACTGGAGAATCTCCCAAAACCCTCAGGCAAAGAGATTCAGGTTCAGGCAATGCGAGGCTTGGGTAATACATATTTAAGTAGTAAGCCGAGAGATGCAAACTAGTTGTGGGCAGTGTCTGATACACAGCCCAATCCTCCTAGTGTCTCAGAAGGGGACACTCGGCCAGTGTGGCTGAATGTTAGTCTAGGGGCACAGAGACAGGATACTGATGCAAGGAGAGAGGATTTCTTGAGGGAGCGATTCTGTAGTCTCTCGACACGGAGTCAATGCAAGTATGCTGGCTTGTTCCTATGGGAGTTTAGGAAAGAACGCCTTCAAAAAAAAATTTGGGTGGCCGGGCGCGGTGGCTCAAGCCTGTAATCCCAGCACTTTGGGAGGCCGAGGCGGGTGGATCACGAGGTCGAGAGATCGAGACCATCCTGGTCAACATGGTGAAACCCCGTCTCTACTAAAAATACAAAAAATTAGCTGGGCACGGTGGCACGTGCCTGTAATCCCAGCTGCTCAGGAGGCTGAGGCAGGAGAGTTGCCGGAACCCAGGAGGCGGAGGTTGCGGTGAGCCGAGATCGCGCCATTGCACTCCAGCCTGGGTAACAAGGGCGAAACTCTGTCTCAAAAAAAAAAAAAAAAAAAAAAAAAAAAAAAAAAAAATTTGGAAATGGTGTCTTGAAAGAAGAATCTTACAATTTACCAAGTATGTATTGCTTGGCAAGGCACTGGGCTAGCCTACACAAAAGAAGGCCCCAGAAGCCAGGCTAGGGGTTGCAGACAGACAAACTGCATATGAAACAGGATGCGCTGGGTTTCAGGTGGAAGCGAAACCTAAAGTGTACGGGTATTTACCTGAGGGAGAAATGGTCTCTGGTGATATATAAGAAGCATGATACAAATGGAGAAGAGTTTGACCAGGGCAGATGAACAGTGGATTGTGAAACAGACCTAGCACAGACTGACAAGCTTACTCAAGAAACAGCAAGCAGTCTGCATACGCACCCCATGCACTCCTGGGTGTATCTTGAAGGATGGAGACCGTAGGGGACACAGGCGGTCAGGGACCAGGTGAGGTCTTAAGTACCAAGCAGAGGAGTAGCTCTGCCATTTGAGAGGCTGGAGATACCACATGATGCTAGAGCCTCTGTCAGGATGTTAACAGGCATTGGGGGCTGAAACGGGGTGGGGCCAGCAGAAACAGCAAGGAGGGATGCAAAGAGATAATCAGGGTGGCTAGGGAGAGAGGCCGAAGATGCTTTTAGATGCTCTGTCCAACAAAACCTTCTGTGATGACGGAAATGCCATATACCTGGACTGTGATTCAGTGACAGTTCACTGCCTGTTACCAACTGACAATGGACCTACAGCTATGACTGAGTTTGCCACATGTGGGGGACGCTACTGGAGGTGCTAAAATGAGAGGACAGAACCTTCCAATCATCTGAGAATTCTCAATTCTCCTTGAAGAAAGCAAAGCATGCTCCTGGGGCCCATCTGAAGTGTGAAACGCCTTTTGCCAGCCCATAAAGAATGTTCAGAGTGCCGCAGTGTGAAACCGAAACCCCACATCGGGGAGCCCTTGGCTTCTAGCAGAACCTGAACAGATGTCCTGGGAGAGCAAGGTCAATTGCCATCTTGTTGTGACCTGCTTGGGGAACTGCCTGTCTTCGGCTGTCAGCCCAGCCACAGAACACCAGCCAAAAATGGTGCAACTGTTGATTTAATCAGAGAGAAACATTCAGATCAGCACCAGGAACGGTTTGGAAGCAGGCGAGGCACTGAACTCCACCTGCTGGGGGTTGTCTAATTGCTTTGACAGACTTCCTCTTTCTTCACCTTCACAACAACCCCATCAAGTAGGTCTCCCCATCCTCACTTTGCAGATGTGAACTCTGAAGCTTAGTTGTAACTTATTTGAAGTCTCAGTATTTCTCAGAAACAGGCCAGAGGGGACTCAAACACAGTGACCGACCCCTGAACCATGGCCTTCCACTATACCATGCACGACCCCAAACACAGTGTTTTCCATTTCTATAATGTTGCCCTTTCGTCTTTCAAACAGACTCATTTTTTTTTTAAAAAAAGCAAATCACGGATTCTGTTCTAATTTATTTTGTAAGTTAATATTCATAGATACTGATTTTTAAAACTCCAATCTACATATTTTTTCCCCCATTGATCAATAGACCTTAAAATAAGGTCTTAAAAAGTTTAGAGTGGTTTTGGGAAAAACTGGACAGCCTGTACAGAGTTCCCAAATGCTTCCCAGCCCAGTTTCCCCTATTATTAACATCTTGCATTGGTGAGATACATTTGTAATAATTGATTAACCAATATTGATACTTTATTATTAACTGAGGTGCACAGCACATTGTTACGAATGTAGCTCCCATTACCTGTGCACCTCAGTTAATAATAATGTATCAATATTGGTTAGTCCACTTTTGATGTTCTACATTTTATGAGTTTTGACAAATAGGTAATGTCATGTATCCATCATTACAGTATCATAAGATAATAATTTTGCCACCTTAAAGATCCTCTAAACTCCACCTAGTTATCCCTCCTTCCTCCCTCTCCCTGGAGCCCCAAGCAGCTACTTTTCTTCCTACTGTCTTTGCAGTCCTACCTTTTCCAAAATGTCACACAGTTGGAATCATACAGTATATAACTCTTTCAAATTGGCTTCTTTTGCTGAGCAATATGTATTAAAAGTTCCTAAGTGTCTTTTTGTTGCTTGATGGCTCATTTCTTCATATCACTGAATGACATTCCATTGTATATCTGTACCATAGTTTATTTATACATCTATTGAAGTCCATCTTAGTTGCTTCCAAATTTGGGGCTGTCTATTCTGTTCCATTAACCGATTTGTCTACTCTTTTTTTGTATGTGTGTTTAAACAGTGATCTTTATATAATTATACTTTTCTTTTTTCTTTTTTTATTAATTTTTTTCTTATTTCAATAGGCTTCAGGGATCAGGCGGTGTTTGGTTACATAAGTTCTTTACCAGTGATTTCTGAGATTTTGGTGCACCCATCACTCGAGCAGTGTACACCATACCCAACGTGTAGTCTTTTATCACTAGACAATCCCCACCCTTTCCCCTGAGTTCCCGAAGTCCAGTGTATCATTATTATGCCTTTGCATCCTGATAGCTTAAGTCCCACATATGAATGAGAACATAACAATGTTTGGTTTTCCATTCCTGAGTTACTTCACTTACAGTAATAGTCTCTGATTCCATACAGGCTTCAGCAAAGGCCATTATGCCATTATTTAATTCCCTGTTATGGCTGAGTGCTATTCCATTGTACATGATATATATGGCATATGCCCATCAATGAGTGGATAAAGAAAATGTGATATATATTATATATATATCACATTTATATATATGTGTGTGTGTATATATATATATATATACACCACATTATATATATATATCACATTATATATATCTCACATTTTCTTTATCCACTCATTGATTGATGGGTATTTTGGGCTGGGTCCATATTTTTGCAACTGCAAATTGTGCTGCTATAAACATGCATGTGCAAGTATCTTTTTCATATAATGACTTCCTCTGTGTAGATACCTAGTAGTGGAATTACTGGATAAAATGGTAGATCTACTTTTAGCTCTTTTAAGGGATTCCCCACACTGTTTTTCATAGTGGTTGTACTGGTTTATCTACCCAGCAACAGTGTCAAAGTGTTTCCTTTTCACCACATCCACGCCAACATCTACTATTCTTTGATTTTTCTATTACGGTCATTCTTGCAGGAGTGAGGTGGTAGTGCACTGTGGTTTTGATTTGCATTTCCCTGATCACTAGTGATGTTGAGCATTTTTCCAAATGCTTGTTGGCCATTTGGATATCTTCTTTTGAGAACTGTCTATTCATGTCCTTAGACCACTTTTTGATGGAGTTTTTTTTTCTTGCTCATTTGTTTGAGTTCTTTGTAGATTCTGGATATTACTCCTTCTTTTACCAATACCACATTGTCTTAATTACTGTAACTTTACAGTGAGTATTGAAGTCTCATAGTGTCAGTCCTCTGATTTTGTTCTTCTTCAGTATTAGTTTGGTTATTCTGGGCCTTTTGCCTTTCAATGTAAACTTTATAATCACTTTGTGGATACACACAACATAAATTGCTGAGATTTTTATTACAATTGCATTGAAAGCATAGAACAAGTTGGGAAGAACTTTGAGTTGTCTACTCAAAAACATGAAATATCCATTTAGTTCTTTTTTGATTTCTTTCATCAGAGTTTTGCAGTTTTTTTATATCAATCTTGTATACATTTTGTTAGAATTATATTCTTCCAATTCTCCATTCCTGGCATATAGGAAAACAATCGACTCTTGTGTCTTTGTATCCTACAACCTTGTTACAATCACTTATTAGTTCCAGGAGATTTTATCGATTCTTTGAGATGTTCTACAGGCAATCATGTCATCTGTGAACAGAACCAGTTTGTTTCTTTCTCCCAAATCAGTATGTCTTTTCTTTCATTTTCTGGTCTGACTGTATTGTCTAGGGCAGGCGTCCCCAAACTTTTTACACAGGGGGCCTGTTCACTGTCTCTCAGACCGTTGGAGGGCCGCCACATACTGTGCTCCTCTCACTGACCACCAATGAAAGAGGTGCCCCTTCCTGAAGTGCGGCGGGGGGCCGGATAAATGGCCTCAGGGGGACGCATGCGGCCCGCGGGCCGTAGTTTGGGGACACCTGGTCTAGGGCTTCCAGTATGATGTTAAATAAGAATGGTGAGAATGGACATCCTTGCCTTATTTCTGATCTTAGGGGGAAAATATCTAGTTTCTCACCATTACTTTCACTGTTAAGCCCTCCATGTGATGTGGAGTAGCAGGTGCTCTACCCATTTTCCTTTGGCATTCAATCTTCC
Organism: Saimiri boliviensis; assembly: GCF_048565385.1. NCBI lineage: Eukaryota > Metazoa > Chordata > Mammalia > Primates > Cebidae > Saimiri > Saimiri boliviensis. The sequence continues at coordinate 78,034,306 of NC_133457.1, forward strand.
TTGTCTGGGAGCTTTCTCTGGCCACAGATTAGGCTTCACCCATTATGTGGAGAAGCCAGAAGTGCCAGGGAGTTAATTTCTCCAGAAGCAACCATCAATCAATAGCAGACAGGAGTTGGTGAATAAATGCTTCACAGTATTTTCACCTATTTTGGGAGACAAACCTATGATATACTGTTTTCAGGGTCCCAGTCCTCCCTGCCTCCCACGTCACTGAGGGTCCCAGTCTTCCCTGCCTCCCAATGGACCCCCACAGTCCATAGAAGTCACTTACTTATTATCACATCTTTTTTGGCTGCCTGCACCTGCCTGTCTCACTTCCCACTGCGCTACCAGTGCCTTTTGGGACTAACTACTAAATAAACTACTGAATTTAAATGCTAGTCTCAGAGTCTTTTCTCTGGGAACCCCAGCCCAAGACTAAGCCATGTACATATGCAGTTATGGTTTCACCTGTTTACAAGTGTAAAGGTTAGGATTCAAAATGCTTGCAATTACTGCTCAGAGAGAAAGTACCATATCTACTAGAAACCCAGCTAGTCCTATATCTCAACCATATTATTAAACTTCAAAATAATGTGGTAGTAAAAAATTCAGGAAGGTAAGAAAGCAGACATATTTTTAACAATGAATTACCAATACACTTTATTGTGGCCTCAACATATTCACTGCTCTCTCTTCATCATCCACCATTGTTCTCTTTAATCACTGAAGGAGGACATGTTTACAGATACTTATCTGCTTTCCCTAAACCAGAAACCAATGTTCAGAAGAAAAGTCTACCATTGTTCTTTCTAGGTGTGGAAACCAGGGCCTATTACTATTGTTGTGGTAAGATGGAGGTCTGAAATACTTCCAGATCAGTACTAGCTACAGTAAGGTCCACAGGAAATATCACCCAGTGGCTTTAGGAAACAGGTCAAGGCCAGGCTCTTTATGCATAAACATTTCCACCCAGCATACATCACCTGTAAACATTATGTCCTAATCCCCTTTTCCTTTTCATGAGTGAGACACACACCAACTGGTCCATAAGGCCCTCCATAATCTGGCTTCATTGAATGCATCCAACATTATTTCCCAACACTTGCCAGTCCCTCCTTCTGTTTCAACTAAAACTGGCTCTAACTCTTGAGCCCAGCAGAATTGCTCTCACTTGGTGCCACCCTTCCATGGCAATGCTCTCCCATCTTCCCTCTGCTTGTACAATTCCAAACAGCCTCACAAAGCCCCTGTCCTCTGTGAGGTATTACTTTTAATTCACCAACTCAACATTTTCTTCTCTTTCAACTCTCAGAGAAGTAAGGCTGTACATTTCTACTGGGTGCAAAACAATATCTGCCATAATGATGAGATACGATAGACTAAATTATATTACTGTTAGCATTTGCTAAGCACTCACTATAGATGAGGGTTCTAATTACTTCACATGTGTTAACTCATTTAACCTTCCCCTAAACCTAGGTCCTATTGTTATCCACATATTACAGACGAAAGCACAGAGAGTAGGTGAGGTGAACTGACTTGCCCAAGGTCAGACAATTGGAATGGAAAAACCAAGATTCAAACTTAGGTTGTGTGGGTCAAGCACACTGCTCTGGATCTCAGTGTCACCTTGACTTGATAACCAGTCAACCATCTGAATGTGATCCAGCTGGAATAGCCAGCCAGTTCCAGAACAAATGATGGGCTTTCACTACTCCATGCCTCCACAAATGCTACTCCCATTCCTCTGGATGATGGTTCTGCCTTTTCAAACTCTTACACATCCGTCAAGACCCACCTCCAATGTTATCTCTTCCACAGAGCCACCTTCAGCTCACAGAATTAGCATTTCTTTTAAAAATGCCAAGAGATACAAAGATGAAAATAAAAAGTTCTTCCTTCTGCTACTAGAAACTCATTCTCAACATTTGGTGCATACATTTCTATGTTGCAACTTGGTTTTTGCACCTAAAACAGTTGTCATAAATACATTCCTATGTCATTCAATATTCAACAACCTAATTTATAACCAGTTCCCTATATTTCAATGTATGATTGCTACATAATTGAATATGATCTTAAATTCAATTTGGTCTGATCTGTCCAAAGATTAACATGGCCAAGTAGGCAGAAATTTGCCATGATGAATGCCTAGGACCTGATTTTTGGAGCTCTGGCGGAGTATAGGTCCCATGGCTCTGCTCCAACTTCCCACAGTGCTTGGGCAAGACATAAAGATGGATTCCTTAATGGACCTACTCTGGCCAATGGCCCAGTCATCTTTGTCACTGCCAATATTTTCTGGTCTTGGCTTTAAGCTCCAGGAGAACAGAGAGCTAATCAGCTTAACTCACTGTATAGAGCATTACATTAGGAAATTATTTAAAGGGCTGGCAAAAGGCAACCAGATTCACAAACAAAATTTTTACAAGAGTTTTCTTACAGGTATAAATCAAAGTGCCCCAACTAAGTTTCCATATCAACCTAATGCAAACTGACATTTCAACAATAACTACAACTAATATTTTATAAAGTGTTGAAGTGTTTTTAATGCTATCTCATTCACTCTTCAAAAATACTCCAATAGTAGATATTGTATCTACACTTGTGGCCAGTGAATTGCAGCCAGATGAGTCCTCAGTCAGAAGCACAGAGAGACAATGACAAGCACACAGCAGCTGGCGCTAGGAGCTGCCCATGGCAGAGGGCATCCTAGATCTGCCCATCACAGAGATTAGATGGCCATACCTTCACTGGCTTCAACTGTTTCATTTGCAAAATGAAGAACTCAGAGAGATGATATCAAAAAGGCTGTATTCTGTGAATCTGTGGAACGGGAAACCGCTACTATTTGGAGGACTTCTGCAAGTCTCTGTTTAATTCCAAATTAGGGTTCTTGGTTGGCTGGGAGTTGTACCTAGATGCTGAATGAAGAAGTGTTTACTCTGTCTTTAAGTCCTGAGTCCTTCCTAGTGTGACAATACATTTACCCCTTGAATCTCTGAAGTAAGCAGATGACCATATTTTCTGGGTAGGGTGTTACAGCACAGGCTTTAAGTGAAGACAGCAGAGTGCTTTCCTGCCTAGAATCCCTCCAGAACACACCCCACAAGCACAGCGGATGGACTAGGTCCAGTTCCCAAACCTACATGATCCTTAGATGATCTTTGAGCCTTTTGTAAAATACAGGTTCCTGGACTCCACTCTTGGATATTCTGATCTGGTATACCTGGGCAGAGCCCAGGAATCTGCATTTGAGGAACAACTTCACCAGGGATTGTCACAAGCCTCTGAGAACTTCTGAATAAGCTAATCTCTCCAGGCTGCTGTTAACCTAAAATCCTTTGGTTTGTCTTCTGTGGTGGGTCTCAACCTGGAAGACCCAAAAACTCCCCAAACCAGACCACATCCCAGACTAATTAGCACATCCCTTCTGGGGGTGGTTCAGGCATTTGTACCTTCAAAACTCTCTGTGCCATCCAAGCCAGGCCTTGGTACACTCATCCTACAGGTAGGAGGGAAGAGCTTACATGCAAGCAAGTCAAGAGTCCTGAACTTGAACTCTGATTCTATCACTCACCTTGCACAAGTCACTGCCTCCTGCACAAGTCAGCTGCTTCACAAAAGGGGCCTGATAAGACCCCCTTAATTCCGTGGTGGTGGGGATTACCTGTGTTCTGCACATAAGTTACCCTGTGCAACTGTGTCGCTCCCTCAACAAATCACATCATACAACTGTACTTTTCATATTACCATTTTTGTTATAAACAGAAAAACTAGATGCCAAGATAAGAGGCAGAAATCTGAGCTCGTCATGTTATTTCTGGATGTTGATTTGAAATACAGGAACCTAAGTTGCCAAGTGGTTCCCAGCCTCATATTGGATGACCTGGGAATGCGTGGTCCCCAAACTCTGTCACTGGCCTTTCTCCAACCCACTCTTCCTCCTGGCACAGGCTGTGGGGATGATGGAAATGGGAAAGTGGGGTGATGCAGTGAGAATACCTGTGCCTTTTATCACACCATCTATATTTGTTTGTTAGGGAGGCTGTCAAAAGCTACCACAGACTGAGTGGCTTAAATCATGGAAATGTATTATCTGACAGTTCTGGAGGCTAGAAGTCCTAGATGAAGGTGTCGGCAGAGCTGCTCCCTTCTGAGGCTGTGAGGGAGAATTTTTTTCACGCCTCTCTCCAGCTTTTGATGGTTTGCTGCTAAGGTTTGGTGTTCCTTGTCTTGCAGACACAGCCTCCCAGCATCTGCCTTTAACTTCACATGGAGTTCTCCCTCTGTGCATGTCTGTGTGCAAATGTCCCCTTTTTATCAGGACACCTGGCATGCGTTGAATTAGTATGACACTAATAAACTCATTTTAACTTCATTACCTCTGTAAAAATCCTATCTCCAAATAAGGTCACACTGTGAGTTACTGGGGGTTAGGACTAAGACGCCAATGTATCTTTTTGTTAGGGACACAATTCAATCCATAGCACCATCGAAAACCTGACGACCTGAGCCTACCCCTTGGGTCTCCCACATGCTCCAAGTGCGAGACAGAAGACAGGCTGCCGAGGTGCATGGTCCTGGTTAGAATGTCACTTCATCAAATGTCTCTTGTTTCGCAAACTGCCACAAGGAACTCTTTTGCAGGTTGTATGGAACTCACTCAGTTTCCTTCTAGAATTCCTGTGCCTCCCTCCCCTCTTCCTTCTACCCAATGTGCTGTTGGTTAAGCCTGATTTACCAAACATGTTTAACAAAACGTTACTGGCTCGGAGCAGTGTCCACATGCATCTGACGAGGGTTGTCTCCAGCTTACCCTGGTATCCCATCTCCTGGTTGGTTTCTGGCCCTCAGCCCCAAAGTCTTGGCAAACTTTGAAGCTCTGGGTTAAGAATACACTTCTACCCAGCAGGTAGATCAGGGTGGGATCTCTCTAAAACACCACATGGGAGGCAACATGAAATGCAACTCCAACATTTACTTAACAATTTCTGTTTCTTCTAACACTGTCATACTTTGGGTTTAGTTTTCCTAAGCTGTTTCTTCTACTTTTCCTTACAAAATGAGAAATATTAGAATTCTTGAACAGCTAAATAAGTGAAATGACATTTTTCTTTCTTATTAATGGTTATATAGACTAAGCGATAGCTTAGGAATTAATATTCTTAGGAATTCTTCACCGAGTGTATTTATTTACATGCTTCTTTCTGTGGTACAAACACCCACAGATGCGGCACAAGGGAAAAAAAAAACCCAGAAACCTGGAGGCAAGAAATAACTACCCTCCACTCAAACGTAACCCACATGGTAAGAATGAAGACTAAACGTAATTATCTGAACTGCAGCTCCAGCCCAATGAACTCCCCATGGAATTACAACAGGGAGGGCAGTAGAGGAAGCTCTGGAAACATTCAAATTAATCACAAGCAGAGTCAGGCTTGTTAGGAGCTATGTGTCCAAGAATGCTTCTCCACGACTCAGTAAGTTCACAGCTCTTCCGAAGCTTGGCAGGGTCCCTTTGCTGAGGAGCAGCTATCCCTTTGGAAATGTGGAACATCCCTGTGTGAATCAAAAATGACATCTCTGTGGCAACCCATGGATATGCTAAAACTGAGCCTTCCAAGCCTAAAAAAGGCGATGGAGACTCCTTTGAAGAGACAATACTGGTCATATATGGTGAGGTCAGAGTCATACAAATAATCATGATAAAACAATGGCTATCATTGAGTGAGGGCTTATTCCACACACACAGGTAAGGCACTTCTCAAGCCCAGGCAATCTTCAAGTTCACACCTGCAGGTGAAGGAGCCAGGTTTTCTCACGTTCCACTTGCCTCCAGAGCCAAGCTCTTTTATTTTTTTTTTTTTAGATGAAGCCTGACTCTGTCATCAGGCTGGAGGGCAGTGGCACGATCTTGGTTCACTGCAACCTCCATCTCCCAAGTTCAAGCAATTCTCCTGCCTTGGCCTCCTAAAAAGCTGGGACCATAGGTGTGCACTACCACACCTGGCTAATTTTTGTATTTTTAGTAGAGATGGGATTTCACCATATTGGCCAGGATGGTCTCAATCTCTTGACCTCATGATCTGCCTGCCTCAGCCTCCCAAAGTGATTACAGGCGTAAGCCACTGGCCTGACCCAGAGCCAAGTTCTTAAATGTCTCATACATCTCAACAGTTCATTCAAATAACTGGCTGAAATAGAACAAGTATTGAGATATATGGGCAGGTTGGCGAGGAGGCCTTGATCCCAGAGGCTAAGACAATACGCTGAGCAGACACAATTCTCATTTCTCAAGTGGCCTCAGTGGCAATCTGTAGATACAGCCGCGGGGAGCTCTGCACATCCAAGAAGTGAAGGACTTGAGGGCTCCTTCATAAACGAATCCAAGGGCTATGGAACTTGTGAGAATGTCAGAGGAAGAAATTGATATGCAATCAGCCATAAGGCCCCGAAGTTTGCTGACCATGTCACACAAGAGACAAACCCCGGGTAACAGGACCCAAATGATATCCTGCCATGTCAGGGGCTCTGCTGACCAAAGCCAGTGCAAAAGTGACAGGGCAGGGGAGAGCATGGGTTTGTCATGCAAAACCTCCTAATGAAAAGCTTTATTTCATAGCTTCTTTCTATTAAAGGTAAAGAGTGTATGTTCATTGTCTTCTTTATGAGACTCAAAAGCTGTAGCTAAAAATAGGTGGATACTTGACTTTAATATTTCTTATGATTAAAAGGCATACAGTGTCTGTGATTTCTATATTTATTTTTTATCATCTTGGTGAAGGGGACAATGTGATAGATAATTACATTTTTCCCCAATTCTTCATTCATTCCTGTATCCATGCCCTTTGTAACTGGATTTCCCCACACCCCATCCTGTGGTGCCTCTATCCCTGAATCTGGGCCATCTCTGTGACTTGATTTGGGCAAGATAATTGAAGGAAGTGATGCTGTGCCATTTTCCAGCCTCACCATCAAGAGGCCTCATGGACTTCCATGCCCTTGCCACCACCCTGTGAACAAGTCTCAGCTGGCTACTGAGTGATGAGAGGCAAGTGCCAGCCAAAAGCCAGCAAACTGCAAGACATGCAAGGCCATCTTAATCCAGCCAGCCCCAAGCTGACCACCAGATAATCACAGATGCATGAACAAGCTCAGCAAAGATCAGCTGAGCCTAGCCGAGAGCAACACAGCTGCCCAGCTGACCTATGGACTTATGAGCCACAGTAAATGCTTCACGTTAAAAAAAAAAAAAAAAAACACGTTTTAGGGTGGTTTGTCACACTGTTGTAGCTAATTGCTACAATAGGGTTTCCAAGACATAAATGGAGAATCTTTCTCCAAGACACATAGCAGATATGAGCCTGTTTTGAGCTCATAATAAGTCCATCATCTTATTTACTAAAACATGCTACTTCAAGAACTACCATGTGTGGACTTTTAATATGCATGAGGTACCAGGAAAAGCACTTTTAGTTCTTTTGTAATTTAATCCTCCCAGCAACATTATCTCAGCAGCCACACACAAGACTTGAGATTTAATATTCTCATATGAAAGATGAAGAAACAGACTCAGAGAGGCTAACATGAACCCAAGGCCAACTTATCCCAAGCTCACATGCTTACAGAGTATGCTTGAGAAGTTCTGTCTCTGTAATCAATTAATTATGATGTGCTGAGATTTAAAAGTTTCTATCACGGATACATAGCAAGTTCGTATACATTTTACAAAGAGGAAGTTTTGTGAATAGCAAGTCCTACCGGTTTTACCCAGTCTAGGAGAGGACAAACATAGCGAATCTAACTTTGCTCTCTGTGCCAACAGGAAGGAGTGCTTTTCCCCCTGTATAAAAGTCAAAATAAGAGTTCAGGGTGAGGGGTGGGGTGAGCATGGTGGCTCACGCCTATAATCCCAGCACTTTTGGAGGCCAAGGTGGGCGAATCGCTTGAGATCAAGAGTTCAAGACCAATCTGGCCAACATGGTGAAACACAGACTCTACTAAAAATACAAAAAATAGCTGGGTATGGTGGCAGGCACCTGTAATCCCAGCTACTCGGGAGGTTGAGTCATGAGAATAGCTTGAACCCAGGAGGCAGAGGTTGTAGTCAGCTGAGATGGCACCACTGCACTCCAGCCTGGGTGACAGAGTGAGACTTCATCTCAAAAAAACAAAATGTCCAGGGCAGGAGTCAGAAAACTGGTTCTATAAAGGGCAAGATAGTAACTCTTTTAGCCTTGGCAGGTCTAACAGTCTTGAATGCACTGTTCTACCACAAAAGCAGCGACAGATAATACACAAACCAACAAGTGAGGCTGTGTCCAGTAAACCTTTATTTACAAAAATGGGGATAGTTTCCCAAGCCCTGGCCTAAGGGACAGAGAGAGAAGAGAGAAAATACACAGTAATGCTGGTGCTCTCACTCCCTGGATTTAAAAAACAACAAGCAGTCTATTAAAGTCTCTTACTTCTAAGTGATATCTGAATCACTCATTGTTTTCTGTAAGTTATGACAGAAATGACTAATTGTTCCTTACTGAGCATATTCATCTCGATGGACTTGCAATCATGTGCCAGGGATGGTGTGTTAAGAGAGACCCAGGGGCTATATCGTGGCTCTACAGTAAAGAGCACTGTGATTGATTATCAATGTCAGTCTTGGGCAAATGAGGGGAGAAAGATGGCATGAAATCAATCAAACATCCTACACACTGGTTATGTATGTTCTACATCATCATGACCCATTTTCAATACAAATTAATTGATGCTAACTCAATGTAAAATAAATTGTTAATAATTCAGGCTGGTTTTCAGAAACAGATGTGAAGGATCTTCTGAATACCCTTGACCCACTGGTCTGACTGCCGGCTTCAATCATTTCCCCAGTCGAGAGTTGGTCAATATACTGAAGCTGGAAAGCACTAGGCAAAATTGCCTAACCCACTACTGTCTTCAAATATGGGCATCAAACTAGATGCATAATTCCAGTAACCCACTTGCAACAATATTTACCTGAACAGCCTTTACCTGGGCTAAGTCAACTATTGGGCAGTCCTACGCAAATGGATTCCTTATGAATTAAGGCTCCAGCAATTGCTCTTCTCTGTGTGCAGGGCTAGGATTCAGGGCCACAGCAATTTCCTACGGTGGTCCTTGAAAACGCTGTTGAACTTCATTAATTAGCAATTATCTTCAGCTGGGCACACAAAGTCCTATCTGTGCTAAGAGAAGCTGGAAACCCATCCAGCTAAAGTAGAAAATACAAGATTTAAGGCAGGTGTCCCCAAACTATGGCCCGCGGGCCGCATGCAGCCCCTGAGGCCATTTATCCAGCCCTACGCCACACTTCAGGAAGGGGCACCTCTTTCATTGGTGGTCAGTGAGAGGAGCACAGTATGTGGCGGCCCTCCAACGGTCTGAGGGACAGTGAACTGGCCCCCTGTGTAAAAAGTTTGGGGACGCCTGATTTAAGGGATAGTGGAAATATATCCTTGGACGCCACTCACTTCATTCTAACCCTCTTAATTCCTAACTTTGAGACTATGAGACTTTGAAGGATTCATTTTCTATTTAGACTTGCACTATCCATGATGGTAGCCAATAACCATATGTAGCTATTTAAAATTAAACTAAAATTACATAATATTAAAAATTCAGTTCTTCAGTTATATTCCAGTCCTATTTCAAGCTTTATTACTGTACAGTACAGAAAAAGAATATGTCCATCATCAAAGAAAGTTCTGATTCAGACTAAAGTAGTAGGTGCCACAGTGCTCTGCGCCTAATCCCCTGCATATGGCACAGCAGAGGCTGTTCACCACTGACACGCTAACCCTCTGTATGCTTAGTTTCTGGCTGAGGGGGTACATTCGGCCCACATGCAGACTGGGTCAAGCCAGCACTGCTAACAAATGCCCCTAGAAGCAGGGCTCTGCGAGTGGCAGGTGGGAATCAGAAGAGAAGCCCCCAGCACCGACGTTCCCTGGCTAACAGAGCTCTGAGGCATGTCCTACAGAGGCTCCCGGAGTTCCCAAGTTACAGTGAGTCCCAGCTGCCCACAGCAATCACCTGCTTGCTGAAGTTTCCTTCATTGGCTTGACGTGGGTTAGGTTCTACAAGAACCCACCTAAGACAATGAACGATACTGGTAGTTCACAAATTTGTGAGATACTCACATTGATCGCGGCACCGAATCTTGGTGTTTGAAAACTAGCTAACTTTACCAGTGAAAAAGACGATCACTTATGGAATCAATAGATGAGGTCTCAGGAAAAAATTAAGTCTGTTTCCTTACTTTTCAGAATTTTTTTTTTTTACTGTGTTGATATACTTTATATACTTTTGTGTGCTTTTTAGCACTCTTTATGTTTGTTTTGTTTACCATTTTGATATTTCTCAGTTTGATCATTTTACTTAATCACCAAAACTACTTTTAAATTATTTTAGCTGTCGCCAAAATCAAGCCATTCTCTGACAACAACATTTGACCCCATTTAGAATACTGAAGGGAATACATCCCAGGCTCTGAAAGCTATTCACATAGTCCGGCTCTCAGAACCTTTGGTCAATACGAGTCATCAGGATAAGGGGACCATACTGTGGAGACAATGACCATCCATTTATATGTTTTGTTTCCTGTGTGACTTTTACAATTTGATTTCTTCAGAGTCACACTTGTCTATTTCTCTTGGCTGTCTTTTTTTCATGACAGCTTTTTTTTCTGATACAATTCATCTGTCATACATTTTACTCACTGAAAATGTACAATTCCACTTTTTTTAAAAAAGTATATTCGCAGGACATGCTGCCATGTCTTTTCTTGTCTTCTTTCACCATAAATGGAAACAGGCAGTTCGATCTCACACATTACTCCTGCTTAAGAGCCTCATGACTACATTCAAAAATCAAATCCCAACCCACGTGCAGTGGAGGACGATTTACTGTCACTGTGGCTAGGCAACAGAATATGCAATCGTTACACTAATGTTACTCCTTCGCCTCGGTTTTTCAGAATTACCATGTTCAGTCATTAGTTCACCTAATCCCCAGGGCAGTAAAATCATCAATTATATTGCATGTGCACACACACACACACACACACACACAGCTAGCAAGACTGGACTCACCGGTAACATTTCGTTTGCTCAACGAAATACAAATTCCCACACAAAAATGTATTCTTTGTAAAAATTCCATTTTTCCCTAGTTCTCCGATTCTTATTGATACAACAAATCACGTTAGTGAAACTATTCCTTCCTCTTCCTACACTGCTCTTTGCATCCCTCACTGCCCCCTGAGACCCCTGCATCTGTTGGGACCACTTAAACTCCCACCAGAATCTGCTTCTCGGTCCCTAGTTTGAGCACCCTAGTTGTAGTAGACAGCTGCATTTGAGCAGATAAACATTAAATCCAGGGGAGATGATAAAAGGGCACCACTCTTCATAACCAACCGAATGTCTGACCACAACTGCTCGTGTCAGGGATAAATATCCTTCCAGGGATACCCACTGTTCTACTACACATCCCCTCACTCCACAGACAGACGGATAAACTGACAGAAAGACACGTGTCTTGAAGTGTAAAGGGTTTATAACTGCTGCCCCTCTATAAAGCATCACTCACAGCTTTGAAAGACACTTCCCTGGCCCTCCCGGCTTCCGGCAGGATGATGCCACAACAAAACAGCCCTCTATTAGCCACAAGAACCCAGCCATGGCCCCTTCAGCCTGCTAAAGAAAAACCTCAGTTCATCTGACCCTGGGAGGAAGAAAACCAGAAAGCTATTTAGAGCATCCTCCCTAAGTTGTCCCGGCTCCCTAGACTTCAGAATTCCAAATTCTTGATAAGGGTTAGCTGGTGGCACAGGGTAGAGGCAGAGGAGAGAATCCACCAATAGGCAAGAAAAGCTACAGCCTCTGTGGCCTCAGAGTGTCCCATGTAGTGCCGGAGTATCCATGGGATCAGGGCTTTCTTGCCGCCCCTCCTATTTTAGGGAGCCCTGGGACACCCCCAATTATCCCTCTGAAACCTTGTGATCTGCTCCCCATGGAACTGGGTCTCCTCAGTCATATTCTGGGTTTCTATTTATTCTTCACCAATGCTCAAGACGTAAGGCAGCCCAACAGCAGAAAGTAGTCAGTTGGAGAGAGAAGCGTTTTTGTCATTCTTGGCATGTGTCAAAGTAATGTTGGAAAAAGAAACCTGGTCAATTTTTAGAGTTGCTGAAAGGCATTGAGTGACTGCACTAAAGACGTGTTGTTACAAAAGAAATAAAAAGAGATGGTACGCTGGAATCATTCTGTACTCCTAAAGACAACAACCCCATGAGGGTGAGAGCTGGCGAGGAGAAACAGGCAAGGGGGCTCAGGGAGCTGCTCTGCTGCCTGTGGAGGGGTGGCTGTGTCCCTAGACAGGCCACAGTGGTGGCCCAGTGACTTCTGTTCCTGCTCAGTGTCCCACTACAAGTCAAGATCCACAGAGTAATCAGAGTGATATGTGGAAATGTAAATTCATTAATGTCACTTCCATTCTTCCAACCTTCCATGGACTCCCTCTGCTACTTAGAATAAAATCCAAACTCCTTACCATGACAGACAAGACCTTAGATGGTGCAGCCCTGCAAGATGCTCCAATTCTTCTCCCTCTCTTCCTAATCCCCAGCTGCAATGTACTTCTCTGTTCCTCAAGAGCCTCCGTCTCCCTCCTGCTTGGAGGCCTTTGCAGCAGCTGGTCTCTCTGCTCGGAATGTTCTTCCATGGCTGGTTATAGGAATGACTCCTTCCCTCAATCAGATTTCTTTTCCCATGGCTCCTTATCTAAAGGACCCCTCCCATCAACCCCCATCACGATCTATTCTTCGTTCCCCTTTTCTGCAACACTGATCACAATCCGATGCTTTATAATCGTTCTTTATTTATTCCTTAATTCTGTCACCTCCCGCTAGAATGGAAGTTCATGGGAATCAAGGTCTTGCATGTGTGGCTCACAGCATGAAAGATGGGGCCTGGGATGGATCGATGCCCAGTCAATTCTGCAGGAAGCCATCAATCAGTCAATAAAAAAGGGGGCCTTATTTATTTATTCTATTTTTTTGTAAAGAAGTAATTTCAAACTTACGGAAAAATTACAACAATGGTACAAGGAACTTCAATAAACCCTTTTACCCTGATTCACCTATTCTATTGTCAGTATTGTACTCATTTTTGTTAGCATTCTATTTATATATATCATTTTTGTTAGCATTCTATCTCTATTATATATCTCTCTGTCATCTATCTATGCTTTCATCCATCCATCCTATCCATCTATCAATCAATCTTATCTATTCTAATATATCTACCTACCTACCTGCCTGTCCATCCACCACTCATCCATCCATCTATCTATATCATTTTTCTGAACTGTTCCAGAGTGGGTTGCAAGCATCGTGGCTCCTCACTCTTAAATACTTCAATGCTTATTTCCTAGGAATAAAGAAATTCTCTAACATAATCACAGCATCAATTCTAATAAGTTGATCACTGATACAATTATTTTATCTAACCTTCTGACCATTTTCAAACTGTCAATTGACCCAATAAAGTCCACTAAAGCACTTTTCCCTCCAGTACAGTATCTGGTCCAGGTATTTTTTTTAGCTATGCCACCTTCCAGGCTTCCTCTAATCTGAAGCTGTTCCTTAGCCTTCCTGTCTTGCACAACTTCAGCATTTTTGAAGAACACAGTCCCTTGTTTCAATGGAATGTTCCTCGTAGAGGGTTTTTCTGGTGCTTCCTCGTAACTAGACTCAAGTCATGCATTCCGTGCCAGAATCCTGCAGAAGGGAAGGTGCATCACATGTGGAGGACACCATGACCATCTGGTCTCCTTGGTGATGTTAACTTTAACCAGGAAGTTTCAGTCAAAGTACTGTCATATTTCTCCACTATACACTTATGAGAGGCATTCGAAGACCATGCAAGTATCCTCTTCCTCATCAAAACTTTCCTGTGGATTTTGCATCTACTCATGACTTTTATCAGACCAACTTTATGGTGATAGCCACAAAATTATGAGTTTCCAACCCAGCACCTTCTCCACATTTAGCAGTTAGTAGTCAGTGTTCTACTGAAAGCAAGAACCCTCACCCCACATTTGCTTCTACACTTCATCTATTTATTATAAAGATTAAATCATTCTTATTTTTCAAGATTGATATTTTATTTCCTCTCCTTAAATATCCCACATTTGGCCAGTGAGAACCCCTTCAAGATGGCTTCTGTATAAAAGGGGATAATTTTTAAGTACATTCATAAAATCCTGGTTGCTTCAAAGATGCCTTTTTTTTCTCTTTAATGGAGAAATAAGCGTTCCTCTCATGTCAAGGCTCTGGACAGCTGGGGACCATTTAACTGGCTCAGCCACAGCTCTTCACTGTCCCTGACCACCTCCTCTGGGACAAAGAGAAACCAGCTACTAAAAATCTAAGCAGGTCCAGACCCAGAGTCTAGAGACCCTCCTCAGCCTAGCCCTATCCAGGGAACCTCTGGCCAGGAGACAACAGCACTACATCCCTGCAAACAACTAAGATAGTTCCATCCTAAGGCACAGTTTTGTTTCAGAAGATGAGTGTGTCATCTGGTTAGCCCCAGATTCTCACTGCAATAAACATGGTGTAAAATGGTCTGTGATGTGTGTTAAGGAGGCTTTGTAAGTTAAAATCATGTGTAGAGACTGCAGATGATTAAAACACTAATTCCAACCAGCTCGAGGGGTGTCCAGTAACATGCCAGGCTTCTAACCTGAAACAAGGAAAATTTCACGTATGTCAGAATACAGAGGGTCCTCACATGCTACTAAGGTCTAAGTTTTGACCTTCAAATAGCACAGGTAAAAGTCTAACATTCACTGTGTGTTAAGTAGATGAGATGAAGAAAACAGCAAATGCAGAATCAAGGAACATGTTCTCAGCCACAAACTAACTCACCTGAGTCACTTAGGTATAAAGAGGAAAGAATGATTTCTAGGGCAGAAGACTCAGAAGGAGCAATCTTATCTGTTCCCACAAGAATAAATCCACAATATATCTCACCACCCTGTAAGCTAGGCAACAAATTCAATAATACTGTATACAAAATAGCCTTCAGAGCTTTAAGACAGAATACAACAATCAATCATAATGACCAAAGTAATGTGACAAACTTATTTCTTGAGCATATGAAATGATTTATAAGTGCCCAAGCAATAGATGAACTAAAACTGGACTTGAGAACATCTGACTATGTTTCCTGGAGGAATAATGACTGGCTCTGCCGCTGGGAGGGAAGGCACACTCATGGAATGAAGGAGTGCAATAAATGGATTAAGGTCAGTTAATATGGAAAGAAAAAAGACTCTGTAAAGTCAATAAATTCAGGTAAACAAAGGCCATTTCATTAGCATAAAAACAAGCTTTTTTGCTAACCAGTAGAAAAAAAAGTCTTATTCCCATTTTTCCTATGAACTACTATACTATTTCACTACACCTTTTTGTAGCAAAACTGAAGAGTTATCAGTCTGCTTTGTTCCAATCCTTCCCCTTCCATCCTCTTTTGAACCCACTACGATCAGAATACTGTTCCTACCAGCATCATAACTCTTCCTGCCCATGTCACTAATGGTCTTGGGATTGCCTGATATGTCCACAGCCTGCAACCCACTACTCGCTCCCGCCTCCCCAGTGCTCAGCTTCCAGGCCACCTCTCCTGGTCCTCCTCCCACTTTGATGGCTGCCCCTCCCAGCCTCCTCTGCATGCTCCTCACAGAGGCCCTTGGTCACCTCTCTGCCCATGCTTGCTCCTGTGGTGAATCCCCTCCACCTCATGGCTATCAGTACAAGCTTCTCTCTGCCTATCAGTCCCTCCTTGGTATCTCCAGCCTTGACCCATAGCCTAAACTTCAGATGAATACACTCTCATTATCATCCTACTCATGATCTCAACGGGGACCCCAAGAACACATCTTAAAGTGAGCACTTCCAACACAGGACACCCAGTCTCCCACGAAGCTCACTCCACTCACCCCTCACCTACTCCTCCAACTGCTCAGGCCAAGAATTCCAGAGTCTTCTATTGCTCTCACTCACCCACATCCACTCCTTTAGGCTGTTGTCACCAATTCAAACCATGTCCAGAATCAAATGCCTCCTCAGCACTCCCCTGTTACAGCTCTGAACTGAGTCACAATTATTTTTTTTTCCTTTTTTTAATTGCATTTTATGTTTTGGGGTACATGTGAAAAACATGCAAGATTGTTGCATAGTTACACACATGGCAGTGTGATTTACTGCCTTCCTCCCCTTCACCTATATTTGACATTTCTCCCCATGCTATCTCTCCCCACCCCCCGTCCCTTCCCCATTTCCCCCCAACAGACCCCAGTGTGTAGTGCTCCCCTCCATGTGTCCATGTTTTCTCATTGTTCAACACCCACCTATGAGTGAGAATATGTGGTGTTTGATTTTCTGCTCTTGTGTCAGTTTGCTGAGAATGATGGTTTCCAGGTTCATCCATGTCCCTACAAAGGACACGAACTAACTCCACAGCTTCTGCACAGCAAAAGAAACAGTCATTAGGGTGAATCGGCAACCAACAGAATGGGAAAAAAAATTTGCAGTCTACCCATCTGACAAGCAGCTGATATCCAGATTTACAAAGAACTAAAACAGATCTACAAGAAAAAACAAACAAGCCCATTCAAAAGTGGGCGAAGGATATGAACAGACACTTTACAAAAGAAGACACACAGGAGGCCAACAAACATGAAAAAATGCTCATCATCACTGGTCATTAGAGAAATGCAAATCAAAACTACATTGAGATACCATCTCACGCCAGTTCGAATGGCGATCATTAAAAAATCTGGAGACAACAGATGCTGGAGAGGATGTGGAGAAACAGGAACACTTTTACACTGTTGGTGGGAGTATACATTAGTTCAACCATTGTGGAAGACGGTGTGGCAATTCCTTAAGGACCTAGAAATAGAAATTCCATTTGACCCAGCAATCCCATTACTTGGTATATATCCAAAGGATTATAAATTATTCTACTATAAGGACACCTGCACATGAATGTTCACAGCAGCACTGTTTACAATAGCAAAGACCTGTAACCAACCCAAATGCCCATTGATGATAGACTGGACAGGGAAAATGTGGTACATATACACCATGGAATATTATGAGTTACAATTATTTTAATACTCTCTTGAATCTTTCACCTTTCACCCTTGCCTACTACATTTTATTATCAATCCAAAATTCTGGTTGATCCTTTAATGACATAAGCCTGGTCATGGGGAGCAAGAGGTGACTCTCCACTCCAGAGTGAATGCAGAAGGCCTCCACCAGCCCCCAAGGCCCTAAAAGAGCTGGCTCTCCCACTACCTTTGATATCTCTCCCACTTTTCTCCCCTCCCTCATTCCTATCCAGCCATACTTACCCTCTGTGCAGTCCCCTGGACACACCAAGCATGCTTCCACCCCTGGCCATTGCTGCCCCTCTGTCTGGATGCTCTTCCTCAGAACCCTCCATGGCTCCCTCTCTCCCTCCTTCAGGGATTGCTCAAGTGTCACCTTTACAAAGACCTCAACATTGGCTTAAAATTGCAAGCCCTCCACAGTTCCTCCAACTCATTGTCCCTCTCACCTTGTTCATTTTTTTCCGTGTCACTTTCAAGCATACTTTACATTTATTCATGTTTGTTTTTGTTTGTCTTCACTGCCAGCCCCCACCACCCCAATGGAAACTCCGTGCATGTGGGGACTTTGCCTTCTCTGTTCCTTGTTCTTATGTCTCAGAACCCACAATGAGTGACACACAATGGGTGTCCAATATATATTGAATGAATGAATGAATGTGTTTCTAGATGATCTTGCAGAAATGTAGACAAAACAAGAAGCACTGTACCCATGTATCAGACCATGAAAGTCGGGGAAACCAAGAAAGCCACAGGTGTCCCAAGGCTGGGAGCAGACAGGCTCATATCAGTAACGTCTAACAATGATACGATGACAAAGACCACATGCAAATGGAACAGACAGTCATCAGGGCAGAACCACACATCCTGGAGTCAGCCCCACTTGAGGGAAAGATGTGTGGACCTTTATTGAAGTCAGAAGGGTTGTAATGTGTAAAGTTGCATGCTGAGATTTCAAGGGGCTTCTGGGTAGAGTATTTACTGCCACTTCTCTTGTTTATTCTGGCAAGAGTATGTGCAGGGAGCAAGTCATCTGTTGCTCATACGTTCCATCCATTGGCATCTCTACCTGGGAAGACCTTGCATGGGGAAATAAAATAAGTTTTTTTCCTGATGACCCTGTGCCTTGACATTTGAGAACAAAGCAGTTGTAGCTGCCTGCTGCTCCATCAGTCTCCCTGCCCAGCCATGGAGTGGGGACACAGACACGGGAGTCAACAGTGACCTTCTCAGTAGCTAGAGAAGCTCAAGGCATTTCCAATAATCATCCGCTCCAGTAATCACCAGAAGAAAGAGCTTCAGAAATTATCTTCCTGGTGTATGAAACGGAACAGGACAAAATGATCCAATACTTTGTAGCTAAGTAATAGTAAGATTTTTTTTTAATTGAAGAAATAAAAAGTTATAATAAATGTAGAGAACAGTAAACTTTCATAAAATGGGAAGGCTGCAAATCTTTCCTAAAGAAAAGTCTCCTGCTAATGAGTTTCTAAACAGGACCTAATTACTGGCAGGATTTACTTTTCCTGGATTTCCAAATAATCCATTTCTGTAAAACAAAGTAAATAAGCTTTGTTCTCTAATTTAAAAAGAAAAACATACTTTGGGAGGCTGAGGCAGGAGAATCACTTGAGGCCAGGAGCTTGAGAGAAGCTTAGGCAATACAGTCAGACCATGTCGCTACAAAAAAAAAAAAAAAAGGAAAAAAAAGTACAAACATTAGCTGGTGTGATGGCACGTGACTGTAGTCCCAGCTACTCTGGAGACTGAGACAGGAGAATCTCTTGAACCTGGAAGTTCGAGGCTGCAGTGAGTTATGATCGCATCACTGCACTCCAGCCTGGGAGATCAAGGGAAACAAAGGAAAAAGAAAATGAAAAAGAAAAAATAAAAAAGAAAAAGGAAGGAAGGAAGGAAGGGATGGAGGGAGGGAGGGAGGGAGGGAGGGAAGGAAGAAAGGAAGGAGGGAAGGAAGGAAGGAGGGAGAGAAGAAAGGAAGGAAGAAAGGAAGAAAGGAAGGAAGGAAGGAAGGAGGGTAGGTAGGTTAATGTGCTAGAAATTCTCCTTTTTGCTCTGATCCAGCTCTACACAATCCCTGCCCCTAGTTTGTGTCCCAGGAGGCCAGACCTGGCTCCCTTCCCTTCTGGCTTCCAGGTGGATTTGGCCACTGGCAAGAAGTTAAAGAGTGAAAGAAAAGAGTAGTCAGTTCTTATTCTCATCCTTCTCTCTCAGCCCATAGTCCCCAACAAGTCCTCAGCGTCCAAAGTTCATCCCCGACCTCCTTTGCTCCCTCGGGTAGAGGGTGGTGATGGCCCCTCACTGTGGCTCTTCTGGGTGCCTTCTGGGGCTCTTGGCCCCTTGTCCTGCCCACATCTTGGTAACGGGCTCCCTTCATGAAGCCTTCCCCCATTACCCTCTTTGCATATGCCGTCTGTTGCTTACAGACCCTGGATGCCCAAGGACGAATTCATGTGCCAGGTGGAACACCATACTCAGAGAGAAATACAGATTCAACATCTCCAATCTGAAAATACAATACCCTAATGTTCCAGAATCAAAACTTTCTGAGCACCAACATGAAGGCACCAGTGGAAAATACTACACCTGACCTCATGTGACAGGTTGCAGTCAAAATGTTGTTTCATGTGTAAGATTCTTTAAAATATTGTATAAAATTACCCTCAGGCTATGTGTATAAGGTGCACATGAAACATAATAAATTTCACGTTTAGATTTGGATCTCTCTCTCTCTCTCTCTCTCTCTCTCTCTCTCTCTGTGTGTGTGTGTGTGTGTGTGTGTGTGTGTGTGTGTGTGTGTGTGTGTAATATATTTGTAAATATTCCAAAATCCAAAAAAAAAGTCCCCAAATCTTAAACACTTCTGGTCCCACATACTTCAGATAAGAAACACTCAATCTGGACATTCCTAGGGCCCTGGTAGCTGCCTCCTCTCCCATGGAGGTGGTCAGAAAAGAGTAGGGCACTGGAAGAAACCATCATCACCTCTGAGAACAGGAGGGGCTGTTCATCCAAGCAGCATTCAAAGCTCTTGTCTGGATTCCCATTTTTTGTTTGTCTTTTGAGGCAAGGTCTCACTCTGTCATTACTCAGGTTGGAGTACAGTGGTGCCATTACAGCACACTGTAGCCTTAAACTCATGGGCTTAAGGGATCCTCCTGCCTCAGCCTCCCAAAGTACTGGGGTTACCGGCATAAGCCAGTGTATCTGGACTGAGTTCCTTCTCTCCTGAGGGGGTGACCCCACTCTGACCTAAAAGCTACCTAAGGTATTATTTTAGGAGTGCAAGAGAATGACAAGAATGAGTAAGAATGAGATGGTGTCATCTCAAAAAAAAAAAAAAAAAAAAAAAAAAAAAAAAAAAAAAGGCTCTACCATCCATTCACCTTCCGAAGCTGCCATAACAGTAGAGCCATGCTTCCTGAATATCAACTGCCAGGGTGACAATTGAAAAGTGAAGATACCAGGAGGAATAACTCACTGAACAAAAGTCTGAGACACTTCTCAGGATGGCATGTGTCACAATATTAATCCAAATCTCAGATTGTGTTAAACTCTTTGGGAAAAAATAAGATAATTGACTTATCCCAATTTCCAGTTGTATAATTGGTATTCTATAGACATAGCCTAAGGAAGCCTCGTTAATGAAGCAACAACTTGATTTCCTCTGATTATAAGATGGGTAAGAACGTCAAACCCTCATGGTGCGAGTCAGGAGAAGTGGGGAGAAGCACTGCCATGGCCAGAGAGTACAGTGAACCCCAAGACAAGGACAACCCTGGGGGACGTGGGATTGTGACACCACTTAGTGCCAAGCTGTGAAAGATGTTTTCTTAAAAGCAGAACTTCCCACTCATCCATTAGAGCAGTGAAAATGCGTTGCAATAAATGCCAAAGGGTGTATAATTTAGACACGATAATACATGTGTGACCCAATCTCACTGCAGGTGAGAACAATATTAAAATCAAAAATGGTTGCAAACTGATCTGGGTGAAGTTTTAGCACCAAGGAAAGCAGAATTCTGGCTAATTTCCCCTTCTCTAATGAGGCAAAAGAACCATCAAGTTTGCCCCCAACCTTCACTTGTGACCTATCATCTACCACAGTGAACAACTGGGAGATTTCATATGACTGAAACAAGAATTATTTAATGATGCGGGAAGGGTATTTTTCATTCTGAAGTGTTTCCAGGCCAGATCACGGTAACCACCAAGCTTGTTCAGTTATCACCAGCAGCATTTTCTGGGCTCTCGTCCTGTGCTGGGCACTGTGATGGGAGCTCCCTGTGTGTTATCTCATTTACCAATCAACAACCTTGCCAGGCAGGTATTCTTCTTATCTGTGACAGACTAGAAAGCAAATATTCTTAATTTAGGAGACTTTTTTGAAATGCTAATGATGCTGTTGATGATAATGACATCAATTAAATGGTTTGCAGAGCTACAAAAAAAAAAAAATCTTAAAACTGAGCAGTGGAAAGGAATAATTTTCCAGCTAAAGCTAGTTCTTCCACCATTTCAGCAAATGAAGTACCAACTTTCAGTTTTCCTCCTGGGTCAGTGTGGTTTTCAGCACCTCTCTGATGGAAAGTTCCATAAAACGTATAAATGGTATCTAAATCCCCCTCAGGTCGCAGCCTCCCATATTAACCTCCTGGTGAACCCACTGGATGCTGGGTTCACAGGGGAAAAACTGACAGTGAGGATATCCCAACAGCAGGCTAGGGACGCACTGCATGGACAGCTGTCTGGATGTGAGGGCCTTATTCCATTGGTTCTTGAGGTACCCTTATATTTTAAAATATCTTAAATATAAAAGAAATGATCAATTTTGCCAAAAACAACCACTCTGGTTGAGACCCCTGTGCCCTAGGATAAATCTGGAACATTTTCAGGCGGGACCATCCAAAAGTGTATGTAGCATGGCCCTGCTTGCACTCTAACCTCTGCTAGTACATGTATAGTTAAACTTTGCTCCAGGTCATTCTGCTTATAATTATAAAGCTCTATTCTCAATGCTCTAATAGCTTGAAGAAAAATAAGGTTGTATGTCTTCTTAAAGGAAAATTTCTTCATCCAAAAGGGTTCCTTCCAGCCCCACTGTCTTTGTGTCTAGATCCAGCTGATAAGGAGAATTCATCCTGACAAGCTCAGAGAAGGGCTTAACCACAGGACCTGAGTTTGCTGCATTCCAGGAGCTTGTGTCTGCAGGTCAGGTCTGGTGTGCAAGTTGCATCTCCTGCGTGTGCAGAGTGAACATAAGGGAGTGGGTTTAAGGTCAGTGCTTGATAATTACAAGATAGATGGCCATAACCTAACTAGATTTCACAGAACAGACTAGAGGAAAATCCCACCTTTGAAAGTCAAAAATGCCCCCACAGGAAAGAACAAAGTGAATTTGGAAAGTCTGTTAGGACCATGTCGGATTAAAGGGGCTCTTATGGCCAAAAGTGGGACAATATGAGAACCAAAAAGAAAGTAGATTGAAAGGGGTAGAAACGAATGAAGTCTCAATCTGTGATAACAAAAGTGGGAGAGGCATTTTTAGAGAGGAATACCAGCTAATGTAGAAGAAATGATTGAATAGGAAAATCACCAGTTTGTACATCCTGCTACAATAAAGGATCTAGGTGAGGACGATCCAAGGATAGTAAAGCCACAGGGCGAAAGGGTGTTGAGAAGCAGGAGCACCTTACATAGACAAAGCATAACCCACTGGACACTCCATGACCAAGCAGTCAGAGTTAACAAATACAAGAGAGACTGACATCCTGTGGCTCCTGACGTGATGCACTGGGAAGGGCACCACACCCCTGACGTCAAAGATGTTCACCCTGCATCTAATCAGGGAGAGGTAATCAGACACGTTCAGAGCATGGGGCATTCTGCAAGTCAACAGGCCTGGATGCAGCCAAATGTCAGTAGCTGGAAGAAAAAGAAAATGGCAGGAGATTTTCTAAAATGCAACCAAGTGTAACATGGGAACCTTGACTAGATTCTAGATTTTCAAAAAATGAAACTATAGAAGACTTTTGAGGACAATTATTAGATACTATTAACATTATTTGTGACCAGAAAATGGAACTGTATTTATACAACATCTTGGAAGGTAACTATGCAAAACTTTATAGCATCTTCCACCCACTGTGGCTTAAAATATGCTTTTAATTATTTAAAGCCCATTTAAATATAACAAATGTCTTAGAGACCTAGGACATGAAATAATCTTAAAGATGATTTGTATTGACTTCTGGATGATCTGACAGTCTAGAAATAGAAGTGGCTTTTAATTTTCTAAGATATTCCAAAATTGAAGTCACGTGGCATGAGCTTCTCTAAATTGCATTTTCTTTCCTTTACATGTTTTCAGTGTCTTCACCCATTCATGTTTTTCCTCTGTCTGTTGCCTCCTACATGCTAAGCGCAGTGCTCAGCCTGTGCCAGTGACTTGGGAAACGCCTAGTCCATATGAGTTGTGCATGCCTCCACCACACAAGTCCTTAATGTGACAAAAACCTCAGGTGTATTGTCTTTAAAGTTCTAAGGTTACTGTTCCAATGTCTTGAGTTTGATAACAACACTGTGGTTGTGAATAGGAATATAATGCCTTTATTTCTAGATCAGGCTGAATTATTTAGAGCCAAAGGGTCATGACGTCTGTCTGTAGATTACTTTAAAATGATTTCACAAATAAATGACTTCACATATAAATTGTATATATAAATACATATATGTGCACACACAGAGTCAGTCTTCTGTATCTGTGGATTCCAAATTCACTGTGGATACAGACAGCTAACTGTATATACACATAACACATGCATATGTATATATGTATGCATATATATCCATATATTCAATACATATATATGTGTGTACATGTACATACATTCTGTTTATAGTTGGCCTCCTGTATTCATGCATTCCACATCTACAGAGTCAACCAACTTCAGATTGAAAATATTTTAAAAACTGCATCTTTATTGAACATGTACAGACTTTTTTCTCATAATTATTCCCTAAACAATACAGTAAAACAATGACTTGTATAGCATTTACATTGTAATAGGTATTATAATTAATCTGGAGATGATTTAAAGTATATGGGAGGATTATATCAGGGATTTGGGCACCTTCCCTCGGATTTTGGTGTCTGTGAGAGGTCCTGGAACCAATCCCCTGAAGATACCGAGAGACAACTGAATAGTATTAAAATATGTCCAACATAACGTAACACGCATGTGTGTGTCCATAATGCATAACAGACCAAGCAACTGTGATAAAGCCCCTGCATAGGATGTGGACATGAAGCCAGACATGAACTGTATCAATGAGGTCAGCACACTCCAAGCAGAATGACCATCACATGAACAAAGGAAGGGACAAAATCTGTCCCAGAAAAATGAGCAGATGTCCAAACCCAAGAACGCCAGAATAGCAATTTTGTATCAGTTTCTTAAATAAGGTGGAAATAAGCTTTTAGTTTCCATTCAGGCATCCCTTCATGTTAATTTCATAACTCGACCTTTATGATGTTAGTAAATTACCATATTTTGAGTGAAACAAGAACACATGCGCACCACATCTCCAAATAACAAAGCCTGGCCCATCTGCGCCCGACAGAAAACACAGCCACAAAACAGCTACAGAGCAGGACAAGGGACATTGGCACGTCTTCAGCTCAGCTTTTATTTAAACACAGGCTCCAGGCACAGCCTTGACCTGCCAACAGATTTAAGCAAATGCAATTAGAGGTGAGCAAACTGCAGGGACCCAGCTTTCCCAATCCGTGCTGCAGCTGCCAAGAAGTAGGGCAGGTCCAGAAGAACTGCCCTGGGAATTTTCGGAGGAAGCTCTGGTGACCTCCCTGTCCTTGGCAGGGAGCCAGTCACCCTTTAACAAACTCAGTGCACTGATTCCTTAGGTGTGTGTCCCATGACCGTATGGTCAAATGGGCACAGGCCAGCTGGGGTACACATGTACAGGTGTACCAGCTGTTAAAATACCAAGATGCTCTGTATTTGCTGGTAAATAACTGCCCTCCAGATGCCCCAAGTGCCCCCTGCTGTGCTTTCCTGCTGCCTCCTCCACCAGGACCCCTCATCACCAACCGTTCCCCATGACTCATTAACTCCAAGAGCTGAAATCTCACTACATCCAACCTAGGGCCAGGTCCTCTGTCATTGCTGAGTATTTTAAACAGGACTCTGCCTCCTAGACTCTGGTGCTTCCAGGCCAAGGAGTCTATCTTATTTATTTCTGCATCCCTAGCATGTCTTAAGGCCACACCCACAGGAAGTACCAGTTAATTGTAGCCAACAAAGACCCAAGAGGAGCTTGCCATGAGGCAGGACTGCCTGTGAATGAGGGAGAGTGAGCAGCAGTGAGTTGCTGAGGTAGGTATCATGCTACACTACATTGGAGCCACATCTGAGTTTCAGGTGCAGGGCCTGTGAACTGCAATAGGTCTGAGGCCCTGATTTATGTATAAGGCGGTTCAGATACAGTTTTTAAAAAACAAACACACACACACACACATATTTACGGGAGAAAAATTAAGCCCAGCCAGCTCCTACCAGTGTCTCCCATGACATGTTCATGGGACATAGAGCCCATAGTTCCTTTAGATTCATTTCGATCTTCTATTTCCACTTCCCTAAAGAAAACAGAGCCTTGCTCTTCAAAACCAGAGCAGGAAGAACCAAAGAACAGTAGTGCAGGGAACTCACTGGCAGGCAAAAAGAAGTAGAGGCTCTAAAACATGGTGAAAGGGATGGTTCACATCCCCAAGACCAGGATCCTTCTCGAACTTCCTTCTGAGGTCTGAAAAATGCTGGGAGCAAGGGGAAGAGCTGTGTGGAAGAAAAGATGCTGTCGCAAAAGGAGAAAAAAGTATCATTTAGAGTAAGGGAGCCATTCAGCGTGGGACACTACAGAATACGTATCTCCCCTCGCAGGCAGGCTGTAACCTTGCAAGTGATGGGGCTGGGGTTCCAGGGCCGTGACTCCCCCGCCCCCATCAGCCTCTCTTCCAGCCCTGAAGAGCATCCCCTGTGTTCCTGTGTTGCTTTTCCCACTAAAACTAAGTGTCTCAGGTGTACAGCAGCAGTCCCTCCCCACACCTATGCTTCTACCTGTGAGACGAGCAAGAAACTAGGACTGGGGATTGCAAGAGGCCCTCTTCATGGCAAAGGAGTACATGTGGTGTCTCTCCCACTCTTGATTTCATACCTGGTAGTAAGAGCAGCTGAGTTTCAGGAAATCAGCATGAGGAGCGCTAACTCAGCTTTTCTAGAAAAGTCATGAACGTCAGTAGCAGGGACGAGGAAGTAGCACAGCCTCCCCAGGCAGAGATGCCAGTGTTTCCCCTGGCTCTGGTCTTTCTTGGGTCTTGTCTCTCACTCTCCTCATTATGACTAATTAATTCTTCCCTAGGTCTACCATCGCCCACCTACAAAAGGATGCAAGTAAATGTCTTGGCTTTCAATTCCACTGAACAGATGCTGAGAATAATGTATTTGGGAGGTGAAGATAGAGGAAGAAAGAATAGAGAGCAAAGGCTGCCCATAAAGCTTGTGTTGTCCAGCAGGTTATGGCTAGAGGCAAGTGGAGCATTATCCTACCCAGCAACCCTAGGAGACAGAGTAGACTTGCACCACACTGTAGGGATGAGGGAGCTGGGGTATTTATACACCACCTCCCATCAGCCATTGGTTGAGGGCTGCTCCAGAGGTTGTTAAGTCTCTGACATTTCCAGCCTGCCTTGCACAAAGCAGTGTGGACTTTGGCCTCCAAAGAAAGCCTTTGGGCAAAGGAATGCAGGTGTGAGCAGGTGGAACGTGGCCAGTGTGCACCAATGCGGTAAGAGCAAGGAGCCACGGGCAGGCTGGTAGTGTCTGCTTCCTGAAAGACAGAGAATGCAGCTATTGCTACACCAGCTGGGGTGCCTGAGGGCAACTTTATGTAAAAGGCTTACACTCCTATGTAGAGAGGTGTCCTGTAAATACAAGGCATGCTTACCCATCCAGACAAGCAATTCTATTTCCCTGGCAAGAAGGGGTGAGTTGGTGAAGGAGAGAACAAAAGAGACCCCTCCTCAAAGGTGAGTGTACCTGTCTACAGCAACTCAAAGGAGGAACAGCTCTTCCTTGTCAGCTTTCTAAACAGTTGTCCTGGCGGGGATGGGGTCACAGGAGTGAGGCGTAGCCTGAGAAGGCATGGGCCATGGGCCTGGCTGTGGCTGCTTTGTCCTGGAGTGCTCTTTCCTTTTGCCTCTTTTCTGTGAATGCAGCAGGTCACAGGGGAGTCATCTTGCAGAGCAGAGTGGAAATGAAAGCAACATTTGGCAATGGAGGAGAAACAGAAATGAGATGATTCTAAGACCTTGAATGTTTGTGTCTGCCCAGCCACCTAGTAGCTCACTTAGAAATCAAGGAGACTCAATTTTTGCTTTCCTTACAATTGCTTTTGGTGTTTTTGTCATGAAATCTTTGCCTGTGCCTATGTCCTGAATGGTACTGCCTGCGTTTTCTTCTAGAGTTTTTAGAGTTTTGGGTTTTACATTTAAGTTTTCAATCTAACTTGGCTGATTTTTGTATAAGGTGTAAGGAACGAGTCCAGTTTCAATTTTCTGCATATGGCTAGCCAGTTCTCTCAGCACCATTTATTAAATAGGGAATCCTTTCGCCATTGCTTCTTTTTGTCAGGTTTGTCAAAGATGAGATGGTTGTAGGTGTGTGGTCTTATTTCTGGGACAGGGTGGGAGGAGGGGGAGCACCAGGAAAAACAGCTAATGGATGCTGGGCTTAATACGTGGGTGATGGGATGATCTGTGCAGCAAACCACCATGGCACATGTTGACCTGTGTAACAAACCTGCACATCCTGCACATGTAACCCTAAACTTAAAATAAAAGTTGGTAAATTTTTTAATATATATTTTTAATTATACTTTAGGTTCTGGGTACATGTGCAGATCATGTAGGATTGTTGCACAGGTACATACGTGGCAATGTGGTTTGCTGCCTCCATCCCCCTGTCACCTATATCTGGCATTTCTCCCCATGTTATCCCTCCCCAACCTCCCTGTCCCACACTGCCCCTCCCCTAGTCCCCACAACAGACCCCAGGGTGTGATGTTTCCCTCCCTGTGTCCACATGTTCTCAATGTTCAACACCCACCTATGAGTGAGAACATGCGGTGTTTGATTTTCTGTTCTTGTGTCAGTTTGCTGAGAATGATGGTTTCCAGATTCATCCATGTCCTTACAAAGGACACTAACTCATCGTTTTTTATGGCTGCATAGTATTCCATGGTGTATATGTGCCACATTTTCCTTGTCCAGACTATCACTGATGGGCATGTGGGTTGGTTCCAGGTCTTTGCTATTGTAAACACTGCCTCAATAAACATACGTGTGCGTGTGTCTTTATAATAGAACAATCTATAATCCTTTGGATATATAACCAGTAATGGGATTGCTGGGTCAAATGGAATTTCTATTTCTAGGTCCTTGAGGAATCGCCAAACTCTCTTCCACAGTGGTTGGAAATTTAAAAAAAAAAAGATATCACGAGACTCTATTTTTTTTTAATTTTGTGAAGAGAGTTCACTGGGAACACTTAAAGAAGTCTGCCTCCTCAGCAAAGACTTTGAGATCATTCTCAGTTTCTCCTGAGCAAAAATTCCACTCAGGTCAGGTGACCTCTCCCCAGCCCCTAGGGCCACCCTGGCCTTGATCCTCTGCTTCTCCTCAGGGGGAGTCGGCATGACATGGCGTCTGGCTGCTTTATGACTCCCATTATCTTTCCTGAATCCCAGAACTTTTGAACTGCTACACATTTTCAAGATTGGATTTTTTTTATTTAACTGATTTATGAGCCATCACTCAGATTAAACAGAGAAACCCGGTCCTGTCAAAGGGACCATCACAGTTGCTCTCCCCCCACCCCCACCCCCAACCTGGTGGAGTAAACCCTGATGGTTTTCAGCCCACCGGCTCCAGTGACTGCAAACACACTGCCTGCCTTGGCTTTTTATAACCCTGGGGACCTGCCTACACCCCCTGGGTGTGCTTCTGAGTCTCTATCTCACCCCTCTCACTCCAGCTCCACAGAAGCACTAAGAGAAAGGAACGGCGGCCTTGTCTTTGCTGAAACCCCCCTTAACTAGATCTTTCTTAGTACAGGTAGTCCTCACTGTCGATGGTGCATCTCGGAATTTCTCTACTTTATGATGGTAAAAAGCAATGCACTGTCAGTAGAAACTTTACTTCAAATTTTGAATTTTGATATTTTCCCAAGCTAGCGATGGTTCAATAGGCTTTGACGATGCTGCTGCTCCCAGCCACGCCATCACCAGTGCGCTCTGCAGCATACTGTACTCAATAGATCTGTGAGATGTTTAACACTTTGTAATAAAAAGCTCTGTGTTAGATGATTCTGCCCAGCTGTAAGCAAGTGTCCTGAGCATGTTTAAGGTAGGCTACGCTAAGTGATGATGCTCGCTAGGTTAGGTGTATAAAATGCATTTTCAACTTACGTTATTTTCAGTTGAGCATGGGCTCATATATTTATGTACACGAGTGACCAAAAGAACTGTGAACTCTGGTTACAGTGCTGTAATCCTCCAGCAGGGTGGAGACCCTCCTACCAGAAGAGCCATTGGATCCACACCGACAGATCATGGAAGTCACCAGCACATGCATTCTTGGTCATGACCTGAGTACAGCAGTGTATCCTTCTGTGCAATCTCTATGATCACAACTAGGAGGGAGTGACATCAGCATTTTGTAGAAAGAATCCATAGCCCAGTGAGGTTGAGGGATCTGTACTCAGCCATATAATTCACTTAGCTTTCTAAGACTTTCTAAGACCATGACCCCAGGATTTCAGCACAAATCTTGCCTCTTTCCAGAACACTCCATTCCATCCCTATTTGGTGCTGGATGGAAAATCTCCCAACCTTATACCTCCTCCTTTGCACTTGGATGGGTTTCTGACACCCCAGCTCCAGTGATCTGAACAGCGTCTTGTTCTGGAAAACCTGCCCTGGGGCCACTGCCAAGCTGCTACTGCAGCCTCCTTCCCTCCCATTTAAAACATGCCTAGTTTGATAGAGAAGAGGGAAAAACAGGTTTGCCCAGCACAAGGAAACCGACCTTCCCTGGGTGAACTGTAGAGATAGGTGTGGGTACGAGGATAGGTGAGTCTGGGCACAGCAACAGCAAGGACACTTTCTTTGCAAAAATTACAAAAACAGAGCAGATGGGACATAAAGCGGGTGCCCCAGAAGCAAGTGACCTGACTGCCAGCACGCTGGCCCTACCACCTAGAAAATCAAAGCAAATTTCTTCTTCAGCACTTTTATATGTGGCCTACGACCAAATGCCAAAACATGCAGTTAATGATGTCAGATGGCAGGATGATGCTGCAATTCTGTGCATGGCAGACACCACGTGTAAATCACAAATCTGAAAGGTCAGACTTCCTGCCCACAGTCGGTAACTCATGTCCAGACACACCAACAGGCCAAGGCCTGGTAACCACCAAGGTGTGTTATGACAAGCTTTGCTGACGCTTCTTCTGGAAGACTGTGAGTACGGATGGGCAGTGTGCCGGCATGGCAGGAGTTACAGGCTGCCCCATGGCAGAGAACCTTCTGCAGCAACTCCCTTCATCCTGCAGACAAGGAAAACTGTAGTCCTGAATGAAAAGGCTCAAGCATCTAGAACTCCAGTAAAGAGGATTTAAAGGCAGGGAGCAGTGAGTGGCTCATGCCTATAATCCCAGAATGTTGGGAGGCCGAGGTGGGCAGATTGCTCAAGCCCAAGAATATGAGAACAGCCTGGGTATCACGGTGAAACCCCATCTCTATAAAAAATGCACAAAAAAATTAGCTGGGCATGGCGGAGCATGCCTGTAGCCCCAGCTACTCAGGAGGCTGAGGTGGAAGGATCATTTGTGCCCGGGGAAGTCAAGGTTGCAGTGAACCGAGACTGCTCCACTGCACTCCACCCTGGGTGGCAGAGTGAGACCCTGCCTCAAAAAAACAAAAAAAGGATTTAGAACAGAACCGGGTATCAAGTGCATCTTTACTCCAACCTTCCTCAAAAAATATTGGCCTATGGAAGACACCTGTCTTTAGGCCTGGGACCTTGCAGCAAAACCACAGACAGAGTTGGAGAAAGAAAATGTTTCAAAGGTGAAAGCTTTTGTTGTTTATCAACAGTCCCTGGGTTCTGTAAACATGAGCTGGATAAATGACCAGAGTGACCGGTTTATGAATTTCACCAGGGGATGCTTACAGTGTGAATTTTCCTTCCCATACCCTAAGACCTGAAGTTCTGCAGTTCAGCTCATGTGTCTGCCATCTCCCTCTCCCTCTGCCCAACCTTTAAAATGTATCACCTCCCCGTTGGGTAGAAGTGGGGTAGCACAACAAGTTTCTAAAGCCCCAGAGGGATTAAACTTGTCAGTGTGGCACCTCCCTGTTACCAGTTTGAAAAGGGCAGAAGAAAACCTTCAAGCACAAGAGAAGCTCACCCCATATCTCCGTGATCCCCAGGACCTGCTCTGACAGCAGGAGCTGTTACATGCCCACGTGGAATCAGCAGCCAGATTACTATAGCTGAGCTCGGTTTAATGCCTTGCATTCTTAGTTAAATCTCAAAATCTGACTTGCTAAGTCAACTAAGAAAAGAAAGACCTAGGAGTGGCAGGAGAGGCAAGTTCAGACCTCAGAACTGAAATGGGTCACTGACCCAGAATGGGGCTGGGTTCCAGCCTAGCTCAGGTTCGTTGACCCTACTCAGTGCCACTCAGGTACAGAGCCCAGAGCAAACAGGGGAGGAACCAGATGCCCTACTGCTTTTCCTTGAGAGGCTCTGATTTAATTCCACCTCTGGGTGGAGGGGCAACTCTGCAATAACGTGCTTTATTTTGTCTCCCTTGCCCAGGAAGAAAAGGTCATAAAAAAGCAAGAGTGGCCAGGCATGGTGGCTCACACCTGTAATCCCACAACTTTGGGAGGCCAAGGCAGGTGATCACCTGAGGTCAGGAGTTCAAGACAAGTCTGGCCAACATGGTGAAACCCTGTCTCTACAAAAATAGAAAAATCAGCTAGGCATGCTGGTAGGTGCCTGTAATCCCAGCTACTTGAGAGGCTGAGGTGGAAGAATCACTTGAAACCAGGAGGCAGAGGTTGCAGTGAGCTGAGGTCACGCCATTGCACTCCAGCCTGCAAGACAAAGCATGACTTCATCTCAAAAAAAAAAAAGAAAGAAAGAAAGAAAAGCAAGAGAAAAAAAAGAATACATGAAAACACTGAAAAACGTTTCTGTTTTCCCTCATCTTGTTGGTCCCGACACTGCTACAAAGTAAACAAGAGAACTCTGTGATACAATGGCCAGGGAAATGCAAGTCGCCAGGCTGTGCCAGCATCACCATTGCCACTAATACCCAGGCTTCTGCCACATAAAGCACACCAGGCCAGAGGAACTCTGAGCTTTGAGCAACCTCAGAAGCACATGGGAACTCCCTGGCTTCATTTAAGTTCTTGGATAAAACTCACAACCCCAAGGCCTTTCTCCATCACACTTGTCAACATAAAGTCCAGACAAAAGGTGTATGGGAGACAAACAAAACATCAAGGCAGCAGTTTAGTAAGTCCCAAAATAAAGTGTAAAGTGTATCTCACTGGTGTATTAATAACCTATACACAGCCTTGTGAATGAATAGAAAGAGGCTACAAAGAACCCCACCTTCTCGGCCTCCATGTTCACCATGGTCAGTTACCCTTGTGCATTGTTGCTGGAGGAGGTAAATTGTAAGTGCAGAATGATTTTAACTTTTTACCCTGTATAGTTTGGCACTGTTTGGGTTTTCTAGGATAAGTATGCATTCTTAAATGATTATTCAAGTTTTTAAAAAATCAAGTATATAAATATAAAAGCTACATATATTTATAGTGTTCCGACTTCCAACTTCCTAGAGCTTTGACCAGTTCCCTGGAACACTGTCCCCTGTACCTTGGACTCCCCACTGATGAAGCCTGACATACTTACAAGACTTTTCCTTCATGCAACAATGAAGCCCTTCACTAAAGGGAAAATGGAAGCCTGGGTCTTACACCCTTGAAGAGCTCTTCCAATGCTGGGAATCTCACTGAGGGACACCCACTGCCACTTAAAAAAAATGTTTTCATCTTAACAAATTAATCAAGTGCCATTTTGGTTCCCATGGTGATTTTCCATTTGGGCCCTGATCTACCTTTGAGTTTATTGCCGTTAAGTAAGGGCTCGCTTCCTGTGTTTGAAACACAAAGTAGAACAAGAGCAGCAAATGGATGCATAGTAATTCATAACCCACAACAGAGGAAAGAGGAAGGGTGCATGGGAAGGAAATCCTCCTGCTACACACGGAGTACCGGCGCCAGGTTCCTCATGGGCCTCCATCCCAACAGAAGGCTGCATTCCCATTCCTCCTTGCCACCCTTTGGGAAGATATATTTAATGAGCGTGGAAAGTAAGTGTGGCAGATGAATTCCCTGCTGGCCACAGGTGAAAGAAGAGAGCTGCATACTGTCGTTGCTAACAGGCTATCTTGATTTCATGGCTTTCACCTCCTCAAATGAGTACCATCATCCTCCCTGGTGAAATCTAATTTAACTGTTTTCCTTTGGAGACACTTGTTGACTCAACCACTGCCTCCTCCTGGAAGCCTTCCTTTACCCCACACCTTCCCATCCAACCTGACACTCTGTGGGGGGCAATGTGCACACCTGTAGTAGAACATCGATCACTCTAAGTGGATGTAGCTGGATTTCTCTCCCTCCTACCTTCAGCATGTGTTCCCTGAGGGCTGGAACTGTATCTCCAAACCTTCCCACCACCAGCAGAATGCCCGCACCAGCATGAAAGCTCAAGGAACGTGGGTCTATTCCGTGACCTCATCCTGATTTCCTGTGTGTGGCCCCGGAATGATCCACCGCATACAGAGAACCCACCAGCGGGTCCTGCTGGCCAAAAGCTGTTGCCTGCAAGCCTGGGGTTCCCTTGAAGCCTTGAGCCCTTGAACATGGGGTTTAGGTTCATGCCCAAATTCCTCACAGATCTGAACTCGTCTTTACACACATACGAGTAACCAAAACCCAAGCTCCAAAACTCTGCTTCTCCATTAGAGGAAAGAAGGAAGGAAGGAAGGAAGGAAGGGAGGGAGGGAGGGAGAGAGGGAGGGAAGGAAGGAAAGAAGGAAGGAAGGAAGGGAGGGAGGGAGGGGAAGAAAGGGCTCCCAAACTGTGCTTTTCCATTAGAGGAAGAAAGAAAGGAGTGAAGGAAGGGAGGGAAGGGAAAAAAGGAAGAAAGATTACATAAAGGGAAAGAAAAAGAAATGAAAAGTTTTCAGAGACTCCAGGAAAGCAAATAAACACAATTTTTTACAAGCTTAAAAAAAAGGCATTATTTCAGATTTAAAGCACCCTGGCTGTCCTTGGAGCTTATTTTATGATCTTTCCCCAAAAAGTTGAATGTGCCTAAAGAAACAGGTAGTGCAAGAAAGGAGCATGTCTGTACACAACATCTGGAAAGTATGACTCCAAAGTGAGGTGATGTAACCGGAAGCTGAATGCAGCGTCGGGCTCTGTTTATATGCTTGCTGCCCTGAATGACTGCAGCACAGACAATGGCTGTCCCGGCGAGGCTTCATGGGCTTCAGATATCTACCACAAAGAGCAGTGGCTGCAGCAGTCAGTTTCCTCCCCAGGTAGCCGCAGGTCAGTCTTGAAGCAACCCTGACCTTCCAGAGAACTGGCCTGGGCTGCAGAAGAGACAGTCCTCATGGAATTCCTGCCCTGACATTGAGCTCCTCATTCCTCACGCTCTCTCATGCAGAGCCTTATTGATTTTTATTTCATACACCAGGTTTAACAAAGGAAGGGAAAATTAATATTTACTGAACATACACTAGCTCAGCACTTCTCCAAGTCTTCTGTGCACATGACCACCTGGGAACTTTTGAAATTCACAGTCAGACTCAGTGCATTTTCCTGGCAGGGGCTGAGCTTCTGCGTGGCCAACAAGCTCCCAACCATGCTGATGCCTTTGGGCCTGAGGCCACACTCTGGGTAGCAAGGGTTTAGAATGAAGCAGAAACATGTTAGAAGGGACAATGTGAAAGCAATGGTCTAACTGTTCAAGAAAATGAAAAATCAGATATTAGGTGTCATGACACCTAGATGAGGTAGCCAGATGATGACAGGCCGGGCACCATCTCCCAGGGCTGCCTACAATGGCAAGCCAGGGTCTGCTCAGGCCCACTGTGTCTGCTGGACTCTCTTTGCTGTGCAGGATGAGGACTCAGGTTGGTTGGAGACTGATGGCACGGAGAGTGTAATGCTCTGCCGTCCTGACCTGTCCCAGTGACCCAGTGTCACTTGTAGGGCATGCAAGCATGGAGGACAGACTGGAAGCCCAGCTATCCCAGGGTGTAAGGAGAAGATCCTGGCCTTCACATTCCCTAAATGATGATTCTGTGTTAGTATGTGTATGTGGATGGGTAAGAAACGAACAATAAACGGCCATCTCAAATTAACGTACCACACAGAGAAGAAGCTCGCAGAAAGTTCCAACTCTCTCTTTTTGAAGGCCACTTCTCATAATGCTTAGAATCCCTCACCCTTCCAGAAAACTGAAGCCTTGATGACCTAAAGTTATTTGGGAACATCCTGTTCCCTCTCCCAAAGAGGAGAAAAAAATAGAAGCTCTAGGCCAGCATTTTCCAAAATTTAGTATACATAGGAACCACCCAGGGAGCTAGTTAATATGCAGATTCTGATTCCATAGGTCTGGTTGGTCTGAGTGGGGTGTGAGATTCTACACTTTTAACAAGCTTCCAAGAGGCATTGATGCTGCTAGGCTGGTCCCTGGACCACACTGAGTAGCAGAAGGCAAGAAAACATGCTAACCACCTGGTTAGGCCCTTAATATATATAATATCATCAGGTCAAGCACAGATCCTTCATCTGACAGATGAGGAAGCCCATATTCAGCAAAGTTAGGAAAGCTGATCAAGTTCTGCAGCAAGAAAATGAGAGGAACTGGATTTCAAGTCTGATCTGCCTGACACCAAAGTTTATGTTCTTCCCATGGATCTGCTATCAGAATGAAACTTTAGAAGATCAGAGGGTGTGAACATTTTAAAGGTGGACAAACCTAGGAAGTCGTAGAAGTGACAGTGGACACAGTGGCAATGACAAAGAAGTCCCTGGTCTGAATTACAAGATGGTAAAATAACATGTCCTCTACAAAACTGTGGCTTCAGTTTAACACAAGAATGTCCAATCCACGTTCTGTGCACTGTGACTCACATACAAAAACGTATTGAATTTACTTTAGGAAGATATCAATCAAATGCTTATCACTTTTCAAAATGGCCTGGCATTTGCAGAGATGTTTCATTTAGTTCATTCAACCACATTCTGCAGACATTTGTCGAGTTCCTAGATGTGCAAGGAACTGCACCCTCAGCAGCAGCCACTTAAGCAGAAACGATTTCCCAAGGATGCCAGATAAATGAGGTACTTAAGTCATAATACAGGCTCCTTAACAATGAAATAAAGCCCCTCCTGCAACCCCATTTAGTATTTCTCCATCCCGCGTTGCAAATGACACAGCTGATTTCAGACACTTTAATAAAAAATCGTTCAATAAAGGTTTGCGGAGTGCATCAAGTATAGAATCTATCCTGATAAGCCCTCAGACAAATTCACAGCAAATGAATGGGGGACTTGGCGTGATTCAGCTCTCCAACACCAGCTTTCGGAAGACATCACGAATGTCCCCTCCCCTCAGCTGGTGTCCTGAGGACTGCAAAGGCAGACTCACACATTTAATTTCTGTGCCCTCCAAACAAAATGCATAAGAAAATGAAAGTCACTTCAGTCTTTTGCAATTTCAAAATGAAGCCACTCCCCATCTAGCTAGAAGCTTTCCGTTTGCAAGGTCCCTTTGAGCAACCTTTACAGCTGTAGAGTTGAAGAAACTAAAAGTCAAGAAGTTGATAACATCAAAGTTGGTCAATACACCACTAGAGACCTTTTCCTTTCAAAACATTGCTTTATGAGTCCATTAGAAAACCTCATAGCACTGAAGTAAAATACGATAAATATGATACCTCCTTAATTTAAACAAATGCCAGGTTGAAGGGAAAAAAACAAACTACCAAGAGGCATTGATGCTTCCAGACTGGTCCCTGGACCACACTGAGTAGCAGAAGGCAAGAGAACATGCTAACCACCTGGTTAGGCCCTTTATATATGTTAGTTAATCTAATGAACTGAATTAAGTTGGGTTAATTCCCTTAGGTTCATGATCTTCAGCTCCATTCATATTGCTGCAAAGAACATAATTTCATTCTTTTTTATGGCTGTGTGTATATGTACCACAGTTTCTTTATCCAGTCCACCATTGTTGGGCACCTAGGTTGACTTCATGTCTTTACTACTGTGAATAGTGTTGCAATGAAGATATGAGTACCTTTGTCTTTTGAATATATATCCAGCAATGAGACTGTTGGTTCACTCTCCCGCATCTGCTTCCTAAGGGCCCTCTTTGTATTCTGGTGGAAGGGGACCTCTGTGTCATGTGTTATATAGACATGAGGTCAAGTATGGTTAATAAATATAACATTTCACTTTAAAAAATTCTTTGTTTCCATGAATATCCAGCACAAGAAAAATGTAAAGATTCCTGTGCTGAGTTAGGTTAAGGAAACCGCTGTCTGCTTGGTCACCACACAGATCAGGGTTGGTCCCCAGGTGGACTCCTCGGTTTTCCTGACATGTGTATTACTGTATAAAGGGCTTTACAAACAAGACACTTTTTTTTGGTTGGCAAAACTTTTCTTTATTTTTACTTTTATTTTACTTTAAGTTCTGGGATACATGTACTTAACGGGCGGGTTTGTTACATAGGTATACACGTGCCATGGTGGTTTGTGTGTTGCTGAGATTTGGTGTATGAATGAAACCGTCACCCAGGCAGTAACAGAGCACCTAATAGGCAGTTTTTTAACCCTCATCCCCTCCCCACTTTCCCCCTCTAGTAGTCTGCAGTGTCTATTGTTCCTGTCTTTATGTCCATGTGTACCCAATGTTCTCACTTATAAGTGAGAACAGGCAGCATTTTTTGGTTTTCTGTTCTTGTGTTAATTCCCTTAGGTTCATGACCTTCAGCTCCATTCATATTGCTGCAAAGAACATAATTTCATTCTTTTTTATGGCTGTGTAATATTCCATTGTGTATATGTACCACAGTTCTTTATCCAGTCCACCATTGATGGACACCTAGGTTGATTTCATGTCTTTACTACTGTGAATAATGTTGCAATGAAGATATGAATACCTATATCTTTTGAATATATATCCAGTAATGAGACTGCTGGATTGAAAGGCAGTTCTGTTTTAACTTCTTTGAGAAGTCTCCAAATTACTTTCTACAGTGGCTGAACTAATTTACATTCCCACAAACAGTATATAAGTATTCTGCTATTTCTACAACTTTGCCAACATCTGTTCTTTTCTGTCATTTTAGTAATAACCATTCTGACTGATGTGAGATGATATCTCATTGTCGGTTTGGTTTGCATTTCTCTAATCATTAGTGATGCTGAACACTTTTGAATATATTTGTTGGCCACATGTATGT
Source organism: Saimiri boliviensis (assembly GCF_048565385.1). Classification (NCBI taxonomy): domain Eukaryota; kingdom Metazoa; phylum Chordata; class Mammalia; order Primates; family Cebidae; genus Saimiri; species Saimiri boliviensis. Next base: position 78,073,232 of record NC_133457.1, read on the forward strand.
CTTCTTTTGAGAATTGTCTTTTTATGTCCTTTACCCATTTTTTAATGGGTTATTCATTTGTGCTGGTTGAATTAAGTTCCTTACACGGTCTAGATATTAGACCTCTGTCAGATGCACAGTTTGCAAATATTTTCTACCATTGTGTAGGTTTTCTGTTTACTTTGCTGATGATAGTGTCTTTTGCTGAGCAAAAGCCCTTTAGTTTAATTAGATCCCACTTGTCAATTTTTGTTTTCATTGCCATTGCTTTTAAGAACTTAGTCGGAAATTATTTGCCAGCATCAATCTCCAGAATGATATTTCTTATGTTTTCTTCTAGGACTTTTATAGTTTGAGGTCTTGGTTAATTTTTGTATATGGTGAAAGAATGGGGTCTAGTTTCATTCTTCTGCGTGGGGCTATCCACTTATCCCAGCACCGTTTATTGCATAAGGAGTCCTTTCCCCACTGCTTGTTAATGTAGACTTTTTTGAAGACCCGATGGTTGTAGGTGTGTGGCTTCATTTCTGGGTTCTCTATCTTGTTCCATTGGTCTATGTATTATGAGATAGTTCTTAACCCCACAAGCCATACCTAATGTAAACATCCTAAGTATAAACACTCAAGCAAGGCAAGAATGGAGGACCAAGCAGAAGCAGCACTCCACCTCCACCCTCCATCAGGGCATGGCATTCACTCACAGCATGTGATGCACCTTTGGCCAAATCCCTTACCCTCCTGGTGGTTCAGGTGCCTCAATTACAAATAGTCTGGGTCTCCAGGGCATGCGGAATGCTGAGAAGGCATTCAAAAAGGTGAGAAACTAAAAGAAGATCCCATAAATGGCTTTCAGAATTACACAGGAAACAACTATCCTCCCACATTCCCTCAAGAAAGAGACAATGCTGGGAACTCCTGGGAAAGCTGAGTATCAGAATGCCAAGGAAACTAACTCTGTGGAAAAAAAACATCACTGCACAGAAAGAACGATGACATCCAAGAGCCACTTATCCCTCAGAGTCCTTGGGACCATCTTTCCCCAGGGATGTGACAGCCCATGGCAGAGTTGATCCTCCATGGGGAGCTGCTCACATCCCACGTGGGCCCAATGTGAGCAAAAAGTCCAAGGAGCCAACAGGAAAAGTTAAATTTAGAAGCACAACTGTCACTTTGCATTCAAAAAGGAAAGAAAAATATAACTCATCAAGTCTTAAAGTTCAGGGCCAAAATAGCCTGGTTCAAGTTTTCAGGGTGTAGATTATTTAAGAATCCACACATAGAGGACACTCAAGAATAGACTTTTCATGATTCCTTTTCTCTCTTCTACAATTTCGTCTTTCCTAGGAACATTTTCTTTCTCTGCTTTTGTTGGTAATTAGCATTTTCTCATACGCTTTTGCCATTGGCTTTTAGTTGAGAATTTTTCATATCCATGTTCTTATAAGAAGGGAAAAAAATTACCCTAACCACAGCTAACAATTGTTGGGCATGAATGATACCATAGGCACAGGGAGAGGTGCATCCTTCTTAGGACAACCCAATGTACAAGGAGGTGGAGCCAGGGCTTAGGAGGCAGAGCTTATCAACTCAGGGGACCCTCTTTATTAAAAAGCCTACCAAATTACGAATGGGAAATGAGACAGAATGTCTTGGAAGGCCCATTGCAAGTAAGGGCTCTCAGGCTCAGGCTTTCTAGTAAACTTCTTATGGCAGTGAGGCAGGCATCAACAACCTCTGCTTGGAAAAATGAGGAAACTACAGGAAGTTACGCATATTGCCCCTGAGCCTCTCAATAGCAAGGAACAGAGCCAGGTGGCTTAAAGACCATGATGCCATCCCATCCCTAGAAAAAGGAAAATAAGGCTTTTTATTGTAGCAGAAATTAGACCTCTTTTCGTACATTTGTAAAACTTGATGGTTAGTTGAAGCTTTACTTTTTTTTTTTTTTTTTTTTTTTTGAGACGGAGTTTTGCTCTTGTTACCCAGGCTGGAGTGCAATGGCGTGATCTCGGCTCACCGCAACCTCCGCCTCCTGGGTTCAAGCAATTCTCCTGCCTCAGCCTCCTGAGTAGCTGGGATTACAGGCACGCACCACCATGCCCAGCTAATTTTTTGTATTTTTAGTAGAGACGGGGTTTCACCATGTTGACCAGGTTGGTCTCGATCTCTCGACCTCGTGATCCACCCGCCTCGGCCTCCCAAAGTGCTGGGATTACAGGCTTGAGCCACCGCGCCCGGCCGAAGCTTTACATTTTAAAGAGAAACTAGGGAAGATATGATCAGGGTCTTTTTATGTTAACTGGTTTAAACTTGCCCTATGGGGATATTATATTCTGTTGAAATCAAAAGATGTTAACCAAAGACAGAAATGGTGGGATTTTGTAGTTTTGGATCCTCGAAGCTGGGAGATAAGGTCACCTATGGCCTTCTGTTTTTGTGAAATGCAGGCCAACCTCAAGGTGGTTGTAACACTTAATCTGTCTATTGCTCAGAAGCCATGGGTGAATGTTCAGCAGCCACAAGGTAGGATGACTTGGTGACAATGCTCTTCAGGCCAAATAGTGACAACAAAAATGGGATATATGAAGACAAGACCTAGCATCAGGGATAACACTCCTACCATGCATGAGTTTTTTTCTCATCCTTGGAACACATGATGGTGACTTCCTTTTGAATAAAACATTTACAGTCTCCTCTAAAAATGATCATTTTCCTTCCTGGAGCTTTTAGAAGATAAAGCAGTCCAACAATTCCATCAATTCGTTCTCTTTTCTGAAGGGAGACAACTGATACAGTGAGAAAGACCACTGGAGGAAAGTACTATGGTGATTCCTCAAAGAACTTAACAGAAATACCATTTGATGCAGCAATCCCATTACTGGGTATACACCAAAAGGAACATAAATCATTCTACCGTAAAGACACATGTACTTATATGTTCATCACAACACTATTCACAATAGCAAAGACATGGAATCAACCTAAATGCCCAGCAACAGTAGACTGGATAAAGAAAATGTGTTACATACACACTATGGAATAGTATGCAGCCATAAGAAAAGCACAAGATCGTGTTCTCAGCAGCAACTTGGGTGGAGCTGGAGGCCATTATCCAAGGCAAACTAACAAAGGGACAGAAAATCAAATACTGAATATTCGGATTTATGAGTGAGAGCTGCACAATCGAAACACATGGATACTAAGAGAAACAACAGACACTGGGGCCTATTGAGAGTGGAGAGTGGAGAGTGGCAGGAGAAGAAGGATCAGAAAAAATACCCATCGGGTCCTATGCTTATTACTTGGGTGATGATATAATCTGTACACCAGACCCCCATGATCTGCAGTTTACCTATGTTACAGACTCACATATATACCCCTCAACCTAAAAGAAAAGTTAAAAAAAAAAACAAAGGCTACTGGCCTGAGACAGAAGGCATGAGTTTGTTATCGGGTTCCACAACCTACTAAAACTGACACCTTAAATGGGTTATTTAACTGATGATTCTAAGTTTCCTTGCTTGAAACTTAGAGTGAAGATAATATTAATTACCCACAACAGGGAACTGAAAACAACGCACGTATTGATTACTGGGGGATGGATAAATAAATGGCAATCAAGTGATAAAATGGAATACCAGACAGCAGTTAAATGAACGAGAGCCAGGAAAGCCAGTGTATGTACCTAAAATAACACAGAGGTCAAAGCCTCTGGAACAGGCTATACTTCTGTGCTGACACCACATCTCCTAATGTCTACTCAGGGCTCAAATGGAGTCTCCTCTCTATGTTTGAATAAGTTCCAGGCCCCAGGGCCCAGGGCCCAGCAACACTTTTAGAAATAACTCTTTTACTTTTTTTTTTTTTTGAGACGGAGTTTCGCTCTTGTTACCCAGACTGGAGTGCAATGGCGCGATCTCGGCTCACCGCAACCTCCGCCTCCTGGGCTCAGGTAATTCTCCTGCCTCAGCCTCCTGAGTAGCTGGGATTACAGGCACGTGCCACCATGCCCAGCTAATTTTTTTGTATTTTTAGTAGAGACGGGGTTTCACCATGTTGACCAGGATGGTCTCGATCTCTCGACCTTGTGATCCACCCGCCTCGGCCTCCCAAAGTGCTGGGATTACAGGCTTGAGCCACCGCGCCCGGCCCTCTTTTACTTTTGTATCACAGAATAAAAAGATCAGCCCCGGTGAAGGAAACCCTTGTGAGTAAAGCCTCTATTTTCTTGTAGAAGGAGTTTAGGTAAAATTTCTTATTGGCTCTTGTTAAAAAAATTTTTTGACCTGTTTTGAGCTTCCCTGGAGTCCCCAGAAGTCTGATGTATGGACAGAGGTGGTAAAAGATGAATGACAAAAGAAAAAATGTTTTTCCTCTCATAGACCTAGGCCTGAAATGCCTCCTTAGATCACCTGTTCAGCTGAGCTCACTGCTGTGGCAGGATGGCTTGGCCAGTGGTCAGCGCTTGTACAAACACGTTATGAGGCAGTGAAAAATAATGGGCTGAGGTTAAGTGCTGAGACTTAGCAAGATGAACACACACACACACACACACACACACACACGCGTGCGCACACACAAAAGGGGAAAACTGTTATGTGGTCTTCTGGGTCAGAATGAGCTTTCTACCCCATTCAACAACATTGAAATCATTTAGTTGGGGGTCGTGGAAGCTTAGCCATGACTGTCAGCACTGGCTCCTCTTCCCTCACCCACAATGACCCAACTTCCAATTGGTAGCACCTGCACTCTTTCACCTGAAGGCTGTCTTCAGGCATGAACACTGCTTTACCTGTGTGAGAGGCAGGCTGGACATGCCAAGGCATTGACACCTTTGGGAGCAGCCCCTAACTCATGACTGATGGAAGTGGTGTATAAATACCCCAGCTCCCTCACCACTTGAAGGGAGAACTCTGAGGTATGTGTTCTACATTGTATCCTGGGGGTTCCCAGCCAGATTAAACTGAGTTGTTCACAGTGGTAATTGGGAATGATGCAAACTATTTCGTTGATTTGCAAAATAAAAAGCTCTGCCCTGGGGAAGAGAATCTTTGTGAGTAAAGCTTCTATTTTCTTGCAGAAGGCGCTTAGGCAGAATTTTCTTTTCAGTTCCTTTTTTTTTTTTAACTGTTTTGAGCTTCATCTTTCCTTCCAGGTCTCACTTCCCCATACCCTACTGTTGTTTTCTGGGATCAACCCCTAAATAAACTATACACACCCACATCCTTGTCTTAGAATCTGCTTCTGGGGAATAAGAACGTAGCGGGGCACTTGACGGGCAGAGCAATATATTAGTGATCGCCAAGGGTGTGCCACTGCTGTACACGTCATTTATGCATCTTTAGTTACCCACCCTAAATCAACTTGTATGTCAGGAACCAACAAATAAAAAAGGATCACAAACAAAGATATGAGGATCCATGCCAATGGAGGGTTCGGCTGGGACAGAGTTTGTTGGAAAAAAATGAGGATCGTATTTCTTCCAAAGACCCTGACACGTGCAACTCCTGTGTTCATGCAGGAGGCCTCGTATTCCAGCATCTATTCCAGGAATTCATTTTCCAATAAAGGTACTTGAAGAAAAAATTATTTTCTCTCTCTGATGCTGTGTTTGTAATGAGGAGGCCACTGGCCACTGGAAGTAGCTTCCACCACAGAATAAAATGGCTGTTTACTCAGCAAATCAGACCATTCCCCCATCTTTTTAGCTTCTCTCCTCCCACTTACTGTCATAGCTGAATATACAGTGTTACACCTGAAAGTTGTGAATGTTTTTAAGACCCAAGGACTAGGGATACCTCCTCCTCACTTCCTTCTTTCCTTCCCTTCCTAGCACAAGATATCTGAGTCCAGTTCATGGTTCTGCTTTGGAGGGAAGTGAGAGGGATGTTAAGGATAACTTGCCCTTGTTAAGTTACTTTCTGTGGTCAACCAAAGCTCTAAGTTTCCATAGATCACAAAAGTCTCTTTAAAAGCTGACCTAAATAAGTATTTAAGAAAAATGACTAAAATCTACAAGATATTTCCTGAAGAGAAATATATACAACAAATTAACATTTACCTGGAAAATCTGTCATGGTGTATATATCATCAATATGTACAGATGTTTATCTACATGTGTCTATATGTGGGTGTGTATGTGTAGAGTCCAGAATGTACCTACACACAAATACATGGATGAATCTCAAAAACAGAGTGCTAAGAAGCCTTAAATCCAAAAGCACATGTTGTGGGATTTATGCACATTAAGTTCTACAACAGGCACAAACTAACCTATGGTGATGGAATCAGAAAAGTAGTTGTATGGGCAGTGCTGAGTTGGAGTTTCCTGAGAAGGAACCAGAGAGAACTTCCTGGGATGATGGTATGTCCTACACATTGACAGAGGCTGGGTGCAAAGGTTTACTGTATGTCAGAACTCATGAATGCACACTCAAAACTTGTATACATCATGCATATAAATGTAACCCAAAGTAGAAGGGTAAAAAGTGATAAACTTAAGCTAATGATACATATGACCTAACAACGTGTGTGAGAGAGAATGGGTTGACTTCTGAAATTACTTTGAAGTCTACTAAAATAGCATGGATTGATGGATAGCCAAAGGGTTGGAAAGAGGGATAAACATGTGATAAAAGCCAGTATAATAAAATATAAATTATAGAATAAACCTAGGTGCTGGGTCTATATGCATTCACTATAGCATTTATTTTATTTTTCTGTATGTTTGCAAAGGTTCATAATAAAATGCTGGAGAAAAAAAAATACAATTGGCTATCTGTATCCATGGGTTCTGCATCTGCAAATTCAACCAATTGTGGATAAAAAACTATTTGGAAATTTTGATTGCAGCATGGTCTGAGAGACTGCTATATTTTCATTTCTCTTGAATTTGCTAAGAAGTGTTTTACTTCCAATTATGTGATCGATTTTAAAGTAAGTGCCATGTGGCTCCAAGAAGAATGTATAATCTGATGTTTTTAGTTGAAGAGTTCTGTAGATATCTATCAGGTCCACTTGATCCAGAGCTGAATTCAGGTCCTGAATATTCTTGTTAATCTTCTGTCTCAATGGTCTGTCTAATATTGACAGTGGGGTATTAATGTCTCCCACTATTATTGTGTGGAAATCTAAATCTCTTTATAGGTCTCTTGGAATTTATTTTATGAATCTGGGTGCTTCTGCATTGGGTGCCTATACATTTAGGATAGTTAGCTCTTCTTGTTGAATTGATTCCTTAGCTAAATCAGTGTTAAGAGGGAAATAAATAGCCCTAAATGCCCACATCAAAAGGTTGGAAAGATCTCAAATCAACACCCTAACATCAAAACCAAGAGAACTAGAGAACCAAGAGAAAACAAGACCCAAAGCTAGCAGAAGACAAGATATAACTAAGATCAGAGTGGAACTGAAGGAGACAGAGACACAAGAAACCCCTCAAAAAAAAAAAAAAACAATGGCTCCAGGAGCTGTTTTTTGAAAAAGTAAAATAATAAAATAAAATAGACCACTAGCTAGACTAATAAAGAAGAAAAGAGAGAATAATCAAATAGACACAATAAAAAATGATAATAGGGATATCACTACTGACTCCACAGGAATACAAGCAACTGTCAGAGAATACTATAAACACTTTTATGTGAATAAAGTAGAAAATCTAGAAGAAATAGATAAATTCTTGGACACATACAACGTTCCAAGATTGAACCAGGAATAAGTTGAATCCCTGAATGGACCAATAACAAGTTCTGAAATTGAAACAGTAATATAATACCAACCAAAACAACAGCCTAACAACCAAAAAAAAAAGCCCAAGACCAGACGGATTTATAGATAAATTCCACCAGAGATATAAAGAGGAACTGGTGCCATTTCTTCTGATACTATTATGAACGATTGAAAAGGAGGGACTTCTCCCTAACTCACTCTGAGGCCAGCATCACCCCAATACCAAAACCTGGCAGAGATACAACAAAAAAAGAAAACTTCAGGCCAATATCCCTGATGAACATTGATGCAAAAATCCTCATTAAAAATACTGGAAAATGAATGCAGCAGCACATCAAAAAGTTTATCCACCATGATCAAGTCAGCTTCATCTTTGGAATGCAGGGCTGGTTCAACCTATGCAAATCAGTAAGTGTAATTTATCACATCAACAAAACTAAAGTCAAAAACTACATGATTATCTAAATAAACACAGAAAAGACCTTCAATAAAATTCAATATCCCTTCATATTAAAAACTCCTAATAAACTAGGTATTGATTGAACATACCTTAAAATAATGAGCCATTTATGACAAACTCACAGGCAGTATCATACTAAGTGAACAAAAGCCAGAAGCATTCCCCTTAAAAACCAGCACAAAACAAGGATGCCCTGTCTCACCACCCCTATTAAACACAGTATTGGTAGTTATGGCCAAGGCAAAGAGAAAGAAATAAAGGGTATTCAAATAGGAGGAGAGAAAGTCAAACGGTCTCTGTTTGCAGATGATGTGATCCTATATCTAGAAAACCCCTTGGTCTCAGCCCAAAAACTTCTTAAGCTGACGAGCAACTTCAGCAAAGTCTAAGGAAATGATTCTAATATCCAGAATCTACAAGGAACTCGAAAAATTTTACAAGAAAAAAAAACATTAAAAATTGGGCAAGGGACATAAACAGACACTTCTCAAAAGAAGATATTTGTGCAGCCAACAAACATATGAACAAAAGCTCGACATCACTGATCATTAGAGAAATGCAAACAAAAACCACAGTGAGATACAACCTCAAGCCCGTCAGAATGGTGATTATTAAAAAGTTAAGAAACAACAGCCATCTATTGTTAAAATAGATGCTGGTAAGGCTGTGGAGAAATAGGAACACTTTTACACTCTTGGTGGGAATGTAAAATTAGTGCAACCATTGTGGAAGACAGTGTGGCAATTCCTCAAAGACCTAAAATCAGAAATACCATTTGACCCTGCAATCCCATTACCAGTATATACTCAAAGGAATATAAATCATTCTATTATAAAGACACATGCACACATATGTTCATTGTAGCACTATTCACAACAGCAAAGACACTGAATCAATCCAAATGCCCATTAGTGACAGACTGGTTAAAGAAAATGTGGTACATATATACCATAGAATGCTATGCAGCCATGAAAAGGAATGAGATGATGTCCTTTGCAGGGACATGGATGGAGCTGGAAGCCATTATCCTGAGCAAACTAGCACAAGAACAGAAAATGAAACAATGCATATTCCCGCTTATAAGTGGGAGCCAAGTAATGAGAACACATGGACACAGGGAAGGAAACAACACATACTAGGGCCTGTGGGGGAGGAATGGGAAGAAAGAGCATCTGGATAAATAGCTAGTACATGTGGGGTTCAATTCCTAGCTGATGGGTTGATAGGTGCAGCAAACCACCATGGCACAAACCCAGATATCCTGCACATGGATCCTGGAACTTAAAATAAAATACAATTAATTTTTTTAAATGAAAATGTGTTTATTGATGAAAAGTAATTTTGACTAGCATAATCAATAAAAATGGCTTGATTTCCATTTACAGATTTTATGAATAAATGCTAGAGTTTTTTGTTAAAAATATAGGAAAAAAATTCCACAAAGTTCCAAAAAGCAAAACTTAAATTTGCCACATGCCAAGTACTACATTGAAGCCACATAAATGAAGCAATGTGTAGGCATTGTATTAGGTATTATAAGCAACCTAGAGATGATTTAAAGTATATGGAGGATGTGCATAGGTTATATGCAAATGCTATGCCATTTTATATGAGGGACATGAGGATCCGTGCATTCTGATATCTGAAGTGAGGAGGTGTCCTAGAACAAATACCCCATGGATACCAAGGGACCACTGGACCTAAAGGCAAGACTCTTGAGACTGAATGAGGAGACAGAGAAAGCAAAATTTTAAATAAACAGCATATCAAATTGTGGCATTGATGGTACAATAATTCTATATTTATAATGGGAATTACTGAGGATTCTGTCTCTCTGAAAACCACTAAGCAAAGCCACCAGGCATTGAGTAATTTTGCTTGGGCATCCTTAAAGGAAACATTCTTTTTTTTTTGAGACAAAGTTGTCATTTTTGTTGCCCAGGCTAGACTGCAGTGACGCCATCTCAGCTCACTGCAACCTCTGCCTCCTGGGTTCAAGCAATTCTCACGCCTCAGCTTCCTGAGTAGCTGGGATTACAGGTGCCTACCACCATGCCTGGCTAATTTTTATATTCTTATTTGAGATAAGGTTTCACCATGTTGGCCAAGCTGGTCTTGAACTCCTGACCTCAGCTGATCTACCCACCTCGGCCTCCCAAAGTGCTGGGATTTCAGGCATGAGCCACTGCACCCAGGCAGGAAACATCCTTTTCTGAGCCATGAACACAAAATGACTCCGCAAAGGGGCCACCGTCCAGGGTGACTGGGTAAAAATGGTTGATAGAGGGGAGGTGCAGCTGCATTACAACTTTCCTTCCTTTAACTTCAGTATTAAATAATTCAATTTAATAAATTAGCCTAGTATTTGTGATTAAAACGGAGCAGGCAGTGGGGAAACTGTGTGCTGGAATGTGGAAAGACATTGCCCAAAGGGCAGCCTCCCACCTCAACAGTCCTATGGATGCAAGGGTGCTATGGTCTTCGTGCTTATGTTTCCCCCAGATTCCCATGTTAAATTCCTAACCCCCAAGGCAAGAGGCATGACCTTTGGGAAGGTGATTAGGAATGGGATTCCTAAATCTATAAAAGAGACTCCCAAGAGCTCCCTTGCCCCTTCCTCGGTGTGAGGATAGAGTGGGAAGGCACTATCTATGAACCAGGAAACATGCCCTCACCAGACAATGAATCTACCAGTGCCTTGACCTTGGACTTCTGGCCTCCAGAACTGTAAGCAATGTATTTCTGTGGTTAAGACGACATTCAGTCTATGACATTTTGTTTTAGCAGCTTAAGCAGACTAGGACAAAAATGTCAGAGTTAAGTGCAGATCAAGCCCTCCTTTCCCACCTGCTTCTGCCCCTCAACCTCACCCCTGCGACCACTGCTACCCATTCTACACACCCGGTCTGCATACTCAGCCTAAAGACCCAAATCTCCATCATCCTTGATTTTTCTATGGATTTGCCTGGGGCAAGTCAACAAGATTTCAGCAGAAGTAGAATTCCCATTCCTCAGGAAAACTCCATGGGGAGGCTCCTCTTGATACTGACAGGCTGTTCATGTGACTGGCTCCTATGCTTTGACAACTAAGCCTATTTTTACTTTCTGCCTGGGTTTTTACAGTATTAGTGTCTGTCAGATTCATTTTACCTGCCTCCTATAGTAGAAAACTCCCATGACCAAAAAAAAAAAATCAGAGAAAGGAATCAGCGGCATGAAGAGTAACCACAGTATCTTAAGTGTAACAAACCAGACTCTATTTGCAGGACCCCTCAGGACTGATACAAAGTGGGTGCTTGGGAAATAGGCATCCACTCAGGGGCCAAGCACTAGCTGTGTGTTGAAGACTTGACATGCATTATTCCACTGACCCTGTTTGTCCCATGAATGAGCCCCACTTCTCAGGGAAGGAAATCAAGGCTTTGAGAGATTACGCAGCTGGTCCAGGGTTCCAAAGCCCATGGGTCCTCCCCATGACTGTAGAGCCCAGGCCCTACATCTCTCACTCTGCTCAGAAGTACCAACAATTACAAAATGTGGCCTCTCCTTACCTATCCAAAAGGTTCCCTCATGACCCCAAGACAGGGTGGGTACTGTGAGTGCCCATTTATCAGCTGAAGTCACAGAAGTTTCACTGAGTCCTGCCTGCTCTTTGGAACCAGTCCTTTGCTCCTTCCAGAGTGGCCTGTCCCAGGGGTCTGCAGCTTGTTGACTTTTTCTTTACTTTTTTTTCATACCAGTGTCCCTGACCCCAACAACATGGACATTGAATGAGCCCTGAGGTCTCCTGCAGGTCCAGGGCTGGAAAGCCAGGCTGAGCTCCTGACACAAAGGTTTTGACAGGGATGGATGAACCGCTGTGCTGGGCCCAGATTCATTTTGTTCTGAGTCAGCTTCCAAAAAAGGCTGCTAATCTTTAATTAAGGGATTTTATTGTTCTATTATAGAAATATCAGCACCCATAGGATAGCCTAGACATGTACCTATTTAAACTTACCCTCCCAGGTGGAATGTGAACAGAGTCCTAGGCCTCAGTGGGGCCTACCTCAGGGCACACAAACTGTGGGATGGCCGTGGCCTCTAACCGAGGATAGCCTATGCTCTACGCCTCTGTCCAAAGTGCACTCCTGGAGTAGCTCAGACCATCTCTGACCTTCACAGTCCTCAGCCAAGCCACTGCCATTGTTCACGGAGCCTTCTGAGAAATGTGTCAGGCCTAGAGAGCCTTTGAGGAGAGAGACCAGGCCTTCCTGGGCCTCCCTGGGCCTCATTCCACCCTGAAGCACCAGAGTCCACCCAGATCTGAGAGTATCAGAGAGCATCCAAGAGATGCACCCCAAGGCCCTGCCCTCAGCCCCACGGGCACCTCGCCCTGCACCTTGGCCGGCCCTGGCTTCCGAGTGGGTGGGAATGGTGAGTGCTGATGTAACTGAGGACCAGAAGGCAAGATTAGACCCACAAACAGGACAAGGCAGAAACATTCCTTCTCCACTTCAATCCACAGAGATTTTTAAATGCAGCTGTGGTGAAACACACCCTGGTATTTCCCAGGGCAAGAAAGCTTAGAAACAAAACCCGTGATCTCCAAAATGAAGTAAGAAACAGAATGTTGACAGGGATTGGGAGGAGTGGTGAACACACGTGGACCCTGCAGGAAGACAGGTTTAGTGTCTTGCACATTGCTGGTGCTCCCCTTTTATTCATCTGTTTGCCAGCTTGTTGAAGGTCCTAGGGCTTGCAAGCCCAGCTATTCTTCCCTCAGCGGGCTTGACAGAGAATGCCCATGCACAGAGATGGGTCTCAGGCTGCCATTCTCACCTGCCGTTCAGGCTGCTATAACAGAACACTGTAGACTGGGTGGCTTATAAACAACAGAAATTTATTTCTCACAGCTCTGAAGGGTGGGAGGTCCAAGATCAAGATGCTGGCAGGTTTGGTGTCCTGTGCAAGGCCTGCATTATGGTTCATAGATGACACCTTCTCACTCTAGCCTCACATGGTGGAAGGAGTGAGGGGTTTTTCTCAGGCCTCTTTTATAAGAACACTAAATCCCATTCCCGAGGGCACTGTTCTCATGACCTAATCGCCTTCCAGAAGCTCCACCTTCTAAGACTATCATATTGAGAGTTAGAATTTCAACAAATGAATAGCGGTAGGGACACAAACACTCAGGCCCTAACCCCCTGGAAGCTTCAAAACCTCTGATACCTGCTTCCCAGTCCCAGAGACTCGGACTTTTTGGCCTGCGGTGGAGCTGGGTGTAAAATCTCCACAGATGCCTCCAGTGAGCTAAGCTAGGGGTCTTCACACTAGAGGGCTTGTAAAACTCAGGTGGCTGGGCCTGCCTCCCAGAGATTCCAATCTAATAGGGCTCAGGTGCAGCCCAGGGATGAGCAATTGTAACAGGCACCCAGGGGCTGCTGCTGCTGCTGCTGCTGCTGGTCCTAAGACATTGGAGAGAACTTAGATGGGGGCAGAACAGAGCCCACCTGGCAATCCAGATTATATGACCTAAGGCTGATCACACAACCAAAGCTCGGAGTGGGGAGCCAGGTAGTGGGAGTGAACCCCAAAGGGCTGGAGACATGGCCATGGCCACATGTGCTCCTAGACCAGGAGGAAGCAGCAGTATGTGGCTTATCATTGTCATAAGCCACAGTGCAGCCAAAGGGTGCACTGGGGCCAGGAGGTGGCTTCCCTTGTAGGCTCTCCATTGCCGCAGGGTGGGTGTTCCCAGAACCCCACTGCAACACCCATGGCCTCTATGCACAGTTCAGTGCATTGTTCACTGCTCCGGAGACGCCTGTGAGATGAGCCCTGCGAAAACTGCCCTCGGGCAGAGCAAGCTGGGAGTACAGGCGGACAGTCCCAAGTGGCTGCTTCACTCTGGAACCCAAGAGGAAAGCAATTCCAAGGTATAATGAGTACTAGACACATGGTCTGGACACCCAGATGCTGTGGAACAAGAGGGTATTCCAGACCCGTGGTTTCAGGCTCTCTTAGGGCGTAAACTTTTACGCTTTGGACAAAACTTTAACAGATGCCTAACATACGGGTGGAAAAATGTTGGAGCTTTTTGATCATAAGTCAGTGGATTGGGGCAGGAGGAGGCGAGAGTACATGAATCACAGACCCCCTCAGCCCAGAGGTAATATTAAAAATATGCAATATGGCACAGGCAGTATCTGGGGAAGGATCAGGGAGAGTAGAGAGGTCCTTGGAAATGTCATTCCTGCCTCAACCTCCCCTGCAGAGCACATGAGGCATCCATCAAAGAGCCTGGAACCAGGGACAGCAGCAAACATTTCTGTAAAGGACCAAGAAAAAATATTTTAGGCTTTTCAAGCCCTGTGGTCTGTGTTGCAACTACTCAACTCAGCCTGCATAGAGCAAAAGCTGCCATAGACAACACATAAATGGCTGTGTGTGGCTGTATTCCAATAAAACTTTGTTCACAAAGGCAATCGACAGGCCCACTGTAGCCAAGGGCTCTTGTTTGCTGAGCTCCGGCTTAGAGGAAAAGGGTTTAGAAGCCACTAGAAACAATAATCCCTAGGCTTGTTTTTGCATTCATGACTCTGAATTCTCAATTCTTTAACCCAACATGCTTTGCTCTCAGACTATCAACTGGGCATCATAATACCGTGTTTCCTGACCTTGAGGTATTTGTTCCAAGGGCCAAACATGTTCTAATGAGCTAATGAATGTGAAAATGCTTCGAAACGTCTTAAGTACCTTACAAGTAGATCCACAAAATCTCTGCATCTAAGAGCAGAGCTCACCATCCTTTACCTGTGTTTCAGAAAGATTCCAGACACTACTTCCCAGATTAGGCTGCCTGGGCTGCTTTTACAGTGTTTTAAAAAATGCCTCAATCAAAATGCCCTAAGGGGATGTCAAAGCTAGAAAAACAAATAGTGTCTGGCCCTTTCTCCTACAGCCTGAGACTTTTAAACTCTTCATTAGTATAAAGCAGAAAATCCTCCACTCCCTATTTCATCCTGTTTGTTTACATAGTGGACTCTTAGGCCAGAAACTTATTAGCCAGAAGCCTCATAGTTAATACCATTGATGTCTCCGACATGCAGCCCAACCTGTAAGAATGTGGTATTACTGCTGAATGACACTAAATAATGTATTCATCATTAAAACAATCTTAATCCTACAAAGTTCTAGTGTTACTGCAGAGTGGTAAAACCCCTATAAATGATCTCTCATCAGTCTATCTTGTATTTCTGGTAGCAAAGATAACGTGGCTACAATTTATTAAGCACATAGTTATGACTGAAGGCCCAGCTGCTCTGCAAAGCTTACTTCACTGAATGATTACCACAAGCCTGGGAAGAAGGCATCTTAATTTACATTTTACAGAGGGTGGAAATGAGGTCCAAAGAATTTAGGAAGCCACTTGGCATCACGTAGGTTGAAAGTGATGGAACTGGGATTTAGGATTTACTCCAGAACCTGAGTTCTTTCCACACAATTGCCCAATGACTTCATCTATACAAAAGCGTTCATTATTTTTCCCAGGGTTCTTTTATTACCAAAGAAAAGATGCAATTTGCAAATGGCACCACAGGGACAATTTCTGCCTCACTGATGACCCTCCCGAGGTAAAAAGAGAAGCAAATTGTTTCATTTGATGAGGCAAGAATTATGAAGTTAAGCCAAGAGCTATAGCCAGGCTTGCAAGACATAAATTTGGGTTATGATTTTTCTATAATGGTGGTATTTGGCTTTTGAAATAAGATAAGCAAAAAGAAAAATTGGGAAATTTGCTTTTTCAAAAAGAAACAAGCTTGGAAGAAATGAATGTAACAGAGACTAGTTAGCAGTTCACCAAACCTGTTTTCTCTTCTTTCCACATCCCACTAATGTATATGGCCCAGCCTCCCTTGAGGTTAGAAGTTGTCATGTGACTGAGCTCTGTCAATGGAATGTGAGCAGCAGTGAGCATCTAGTGCATAAAACCCCGTTACCCCACATCCTCCATGCCCTTTCCCCTTAATCCAAAGAAGCACAGCAACCTTGGAAGTCAAGTTGAGGAGGAAAAAGCCTAAAGATAGAGGGATCCAGAGTCCATGGACCCCTTCTTGCAACTAGAACATTCCATGAGAAAGAAAGAAACTTCTCTCATGTAAACCCACAAATCTGTAGGACATCTCTGTTACAGCAGCTACTATTACCCTATCTAACTAATTCAGCAGCTACTATTACCCTATCTAACTAATTCAGTGGTCAGCTCTGTGGTCTGTGTTGCAACTACTCAACTCGGTTTTAAACAAATTAAAAAGCAGATCACATTAGTTTCAAATCTGTTCCGCTTAAGAATGTCAGCAGCCACGATTTGAATCATTATGAGAATTACAACTTTAGAAAGAAGTTAAAGTTCTTTGAGCTAGTGAAATAATGCATAGATGAATTTTAAGTCTTTAAATTTAGTTATTTTATTGGGTTCAAACCCAGCAATAAACACACTAACCTGATTGCAATTTGCCATTTCTAATATTTTGGAAACATTTGGTTGAACAAAATATAGTATTAAAATTAACTGCACCTGTTTCCTTGCGCTTTTGTAACACAGCTAATAGAAAATCTAAAATCATACTTGTGGCTCACATCACCCTCCTATTGGACACTGCTGCTCTAGATTGTGCAGACCTCAGATTTTCTATTCAACTATTAACAGGTATTGAGCACTGCAAGGGTGTTGGGTAGCCCTACTTCACTTCTAAAAAGCCCTGTGACCTTGGGTAGGTTGTTCATCCCCTCTGGTTCTTAGTTTTTTCATGTAAAAGATGAGAATGTTGGCCCTATCATGCTTTGTAGATATTACAGGTCATGTCCAGCCTGTAATTTTAAACCAGCCCACCCTGATGTTACAGTTTAAACCCCAAACAGTGGGATCCTGACACTGCTCATGGCCGGTACCCTGAACCCATGTTTTCTGCTTGCTTGTCTGTGCTGGGCTCCAGTTCTGTTTATGGACCACACGCACCCCTTGAACCTACCCTTCTAGTGCTTCTCTCATACAGACTTCCAGTTTCCCTCCTCGACTCCAGTTTACATTGAACAGTTAGAATATGTGGCTCTTGGCCATTCCAGCCAACACCTGACCTGTAGGCACTCCTGACCATCCCCTTGGGGTAGTGCCCTGTCAGCCTGACCTTGGTCTTGAAACAGGCTGAGTGTCCTCTTTACCTTCAGAGGTCTTAGGCCCAGCTAAGCCAGACAGATTGGGATGATCCATTATCAAAGGAAATCCAGCAATCTCACAGTGAAGGTCATGCCAAGGGCCATCATTTTAAATTTTTTCTTTCTTTCAAAGTCCATCTGAAAAAAGCACTCTGAGGGAAAGCTCATTTCCTTAAAATATCAAAGACTCAGAAACAAAAAGATGATAAATTTTTCCAGAGACAGACTGAAAAGTACATAAATAAAATTCTGCAAAGTGTACAAATAAATATTACAAAGAATTCATTTCTGCTACAGTTGTCTACTATCCTCAATATTACATTTAGCTAACTTAATTTTCCATGGATCAAATTTATTCAAAGTTAAATTTCTCTTAATAGGTCATCTGAGTAAACAGTTTCAAGTGTTACTTGCCAAAAGGAAAAAAAAAAATGTTTCCAGGCATCAGATGAAATCGGCAGTATCAGGCTAAGAAAACAACCTTAAAAATTCACAGAGAGCTGGAAAAATCACAAAGAAAAATTGGAGCCCGGAGGTCAGTATTGCTCATGCAGTTCTGGGTTAAAAAAAAAAAATCACAAATTTCCACCAAAACTAGGTCTTCAAGGGGTGAAGGAAAAAAAATTTTTTTTTTGAGATAGGGTCTCATTCTGTCACCCAGGCTGGAGTGCAGTGACATCATCTCAGCTCACTGCAACTCCATCTCCCAGGCTCAATCGGTCCTTCCAACTCAGCCCCCCAATTAGCTGCGACCACCAGCTTGTGCCACCACGCCTGGCTAATTTTTGTATATTTTATAGAGACAGGGTTTCACCATGTTGCCCAGGCTGGTCTCTAGCTCTTGGCCTCAAGTGATCCACCCGCCTTGGCCTCCCAAAGTTCTAGGATTACAGGCATGGGTCATCGCGAGCAGCACCATTTTTTAAAAGCAGAAAATGTATAAACCAATATATCCTTAAAGTAGCAGCTGTCATGGGAAGACAGCATTCTGGGCTTCCTCTGGCACCAAAACTGGGCACTCTGGGATCCTGGTTTTCAGACAGAGAGAAGGAGAGAAGGCATGGGAGAGGGAAGTGGAGGAGGGGAGAGAGGAGAGGAAGGCTTGAGGTATGGCATGGAATTCTGCAAACACAGCAATTACTAAGGGAAATGGGAGAGTGTCTTGGGGAAGAAGTTTTCTTGAATTTCTATTCTTAAAATTTCTAGGAATAAGTGGATTTCTTCAAGGGAAGGGATAAACATAGTTGAAGATCTATTTTATAGGTGAGGAAATGGTCATCTGAGAGGCAAACCAGCCCCATGCCCCAACAGCGACTCTAACCAGAACAGAGTTAATTCCATCTCCAGTCTCTGAATCTACAGCCTTCTTCTAATGCATCTAAAGCCAGGGCTTCTGACAGCACAGTATGAGAAGCCCTATGACATCACAAGTCTGATAGGCATACTTTACGACAAATGCTAAATTAACTCCTGCCTGTGACCTTGCCACCCTATCTCAGACAACCAGGACGCACATTGCACTCCAAATGCTCAAGTCCCTGTGTGAATCCTCACTCCTCCAAGCACAGAGGGAAGCCTACTCCACACGCTCTGTTAAGTGTACTGCTGCCACTGACATCATCACGAATAAGAAGGGAGAGAGGCCGGAACCACAGAGCTCACTTCCTAGCCCTCTATTTAAGATTTTCGAGGGCAGACAGCACTGTAGTTAACCAGCACAAGTAATATTCATTGTGCCCAGACCCCCTTAAGAAAATCTGAACAATGTTCTAGAATGAACCTTCCTTTAGGTCACTCCTGCTCAATCACTTCACCCAATAATAAGGTAGAGAAGACTAATATTATTAAAATGATGCTTCTAAATCAGGATGCTTTTAAATGGGTGTTTTAGCTCTCAACTTTTCTCATAAAATATCTGTCCAGTCCAGACTGAGAAGCCACTTCGACAGCATTCTGGTAAGGGCATGGAGGTAACCAGGGCTCAGCGTGTTTGAGGCAATGTTCTGATCCTGTTGTTAGAAATAGTCGATGCAGCCGAGGTGATGGCACTCACTGTCATGCCTGAGGTCCTCGGGGCTTGCCTACATGCGAAGATGGCACTGAAGCCTCCTTGTCCAGCTGAAGGTCTATTCAGACCTGAGCTACCTGTGGTGTGGCCTGTTGACAGACTCTCTCTTGCAGGGAGTAGCTGGAGAATGTTGCTCTAGGAATCTTGCACTGTGCCCCTCCCATAATTATGCCCCAGAACAGAGGGTAGGAAATTCACAAATACACTCCTACTATGGGGCCATCAAACCCAGGGCATTAAGCTGTGCACACTGTATTACTTTATTCCCAATTCTCACAGCAGTCATGAAAGGTCAGAATGATCATGTCAACTTCACAGAGAAGCACGCAGAGACTCAGAGAACCTGGCTGTTTGGCCAAGGTCCACAGCTTCAGGTCAGTGTGACTCTAAGACCCAGGTTAGAGACAAGGCTCTCAGA
The DNA here is from genome assembly GCF_048565385.1 of Saimiri boliviensis. Taxonomy (NCBI): domain Eukaryota; kingdom Metazoa; phylum Chordata; class Mammalia; order Primates; family Cebidae; genus Saimiri; species Saimiri boliviensis. The sequence continues at coordinate 78,093,080 of NC_133457.1, forward strand.
TTTACATATTTGATCTACCCCCTTGATATGTTTGCAGTTGGGCTGGAAAGACAGGAGATACATCCATATGTTCAAAGACAACTGCAAGATCTGACCAGTTTGTCCAATAGCCCTTTCTGTGATGGTGGAAATGTTTTGGGACCTGTGCTGTCATCTGTGATCCTACTATTGAGTATCGGACATGTAGTTGATGCCATGGAGAATCTGAATATTTAATTTTAGTTGATTTGAATTCATTTGAATTGAAATTGCCACTGACTGTCCATATTGGACAGCGCATATGGAGACATTTTATACCAGCAGCAGTCAGAAAAGAATGCTGCAGTCTGGGGGGTCCAAGCAAGCTTCATAAAGTACATGGGCTCTGAGCCAGCCCTTGCATGTTAGGATTTGCACAGAACTTCTCCTGTTTCAGGCATGAACATCTTCCCTGTGGAATTTGGTTTTGAATCAAGGGCCCCAGAAACCAAGCCCAGTCCTTTTGGTCTGCAGGTGAGGAAATCAAGATTGTCCCACCTGGTTCCATATTCCCTTTGGACCTGCTGAACGCAGCGTGACTCAGCTCACTTTTGCTTCCTCCCATATTCCTCCTGAAGCCTTTGCTCTCCTCCCTTTCCCTGGGTGCCCTGCTAACACGGGCAGGTCCTGGGTTTGCGTTCTTTTTATCTACCTAGACATTTTCTTTTCCATCTGTGAGGCTGTCATTTCCTCTTCTGGAATGACTTTTAATGCAGTTTATGCTTCTACATCTGTCACTCCGAGAAAGGCATTTCCCAAGATAGTGAACAATGCTACTCACAGAGAGACCAACCACCTGCCCCCAAAACACACCCCCAGCAACAGGGAACGGAATCCCCCCATCCTTGCTGGTTCTGCATGTGGCTGAACCTAATGCTCAGAGCTGGTCACCATGTTCTGTCTGACTCCATTCTCTCCCACACCAGAAGTGACAACTTGGCTTTCTAATACTATTAGCTGATCAATATTCATCAACTTACTAGTTGGAGAAAGGTGGTGAAAACTATTTGACTACAGAGCCAGATCTGTTCTTGGCACAGAACCTGTGCCATCACTGCCATGACTTTTCAGGACAGTCCTTGGAAATCTCTATTTCTTAGAATACACATGGCTCAGCCCCTCAGTGGGGTGCTCGGACCCTTCATGCCCATTGTCATTTCTAGCTCATGTGGCTGCCCATGTGCTGCTTCACTTTCAAGTGGAAGATGTTCCTTGTGAGCATGGAACAACAGCCACAGTGACCCTTGGATCCTCCAGCTTGAGGCGCGTGGGCTACATAGGGGTTTTTTGGTGGTGGGGATGTGGCAGATAATCTATTTTTAATTCTTTTCAGCTTTGCTTGAAAGCTGATTGTTGAGAGTCTAAGTACCGTGGGGGAAGGGCACGTCCACCCATCTTCCCAACAGACTGTAGTCCCGCAATTCCCTGACATGCCTTCTGCACTCAACGGTCTGCAGTTCTTTGGGCCATAATAGAGATTGTTTATATCCTTCCATGTGACACTAGATATGAGACAGGCCTTTGGATGTAGGATGAGCAGGTCCTTGAGCTCCTGGGACCTTGACAGTGGCATACATGAGGCCAAGTCCCCACCAGGCAAGGAAGGAAGACCCCAGAGACCTTTGGGGTCCAAGTCAGGGCAGCAAAATATGGCCACAGACCTGCGAGCTAAGAATGGTTTTTAAATTGATAAAGCATTATAAAAAATTCTTGAAAGAATACACTTCAGATGCAATATGTGTCCGGCAAAGCCTACAGTGTTTATTGTCTGGCCCTTTCCAGAACAAGTTCGCCAACTCCAGGTCTAAACTTTCAGGGACCTCATTCATCCAGAGGCGTTGAGGTTTGGTGGGCTGGGTCCTCACCACTACTCACTCCCTTTATCTGCTTTGTGTTTGTTTTCTTTTTCAGTTCAAACATTAGTGATAAAATGTTCCATATATCTTCCTGAGGAATGCCACAACAGTTATCAAATCTAACAACCAGTAAATGAAAATTCACCTCTTTCAAGAAGATCAACATTGCGTGTGAGGATCTGGCTCAATCTCTGTGTCGCTACTGTGATAGAAACGAGGCTCCTGATTAAAAATCAGCCAGAGAGGACCCCAGCTATCAAAGCAAAGGTGACCACAAAACGCCCTCACCCATCCTGCTCCTGCCTCAGTTTCTCACTTGGCATCACCAGCCTCCACATCTGATCTCAGTGCTGCATTAGGAGCATTGATGTCTCTGACTTACCCCCAGCTCCAGTAGGAAAAGAGCACAGAGGTTGAAACACACCTCGATAATCCCTTAGGATGTCACCTGTAAGTTTCTTAGACTCCCATCCTAAATGTCCTTAGAGGCTCTCTGGATTAAAATTCTAAGAAAACACACAGGAGGCTGGCTCTTCCTCAGCCATAACCAGAGAAAATGACAGCCACAGCTCATGAGTAGCCAGTACTGTTACCTGGTTCGGTGCAGTTCTTGCTGCTCCGGAGACCGGCATCTTCAGAAGTCAGAGTGTCGTTCACCTGCATCAGCTTCCTCCCCATCATCCACTTTCTGTCTTCCCCTATGAGGTCCATGAGGTCAAGCTCTGGGGAGACAAAGAATAACCACACATCACTCACAGCTGGGTTCCAGCCTCTGCCGACACTGTGTGCCCAGTGCCCTGATGAGCTAACATTTGCTCAGCCCTGCCTGCACCCCTAAGCCACCCTTCCTCTAGCTCCCTGAGGGATTCCTTGCCGCGCCAGTGGGATGACTTTGAGGTGTGTGCTCTTAACTGGATTATAGATTCTTCCCAGTAGGATCAAGCTCCAGTTGTCTACTGTGCAACTCTCTGGATAAAGCACACTTGATCAGCTGCTCCCCCTTCCCTGTCTCAATTCCCTGCTCCCAATGACATGCTGAGAAATGCTTAACAACCAACTCTTGAAGTGGGGAGAAAGCCCTGATTTGTAGCCATTGGCTAATTTTCACGGTGTCAGTATTTCCACTGTAGCCAATACCACACTACCAACATGACATCATTGAAAATGGAGTTCGAAAGAGATGGACACAATCAGCTCCACTGAGTCAGTAAGAGCTGGATCCAGCCCACTGAGGCCTAGCTCCTGCCAGTATCTCCTGAAACCAGCCCCCAAATAAACCACCCACCACTGAATATGCATCAGGAGTCAGGATCTGCTTCTGGGGGTTATCAAGTGAAGACATAATTTGCCATCCCCAAAGCATAGGCCCGCGAGTGACACACAGCAAGTTTCTAATGAGCAAGAGATGCAGGCATGAACTAGGAACGAGTAAGTTGGGAGTGCAGGTAACAGGGCTCAGGACTACAATGACTGTGGGCATGGAGATGCCAGAAGAAAGAACACAAGCTGGAGAGTACACTGAAAGGGGCAGTGCAGTGCATTCTGTTTGGGGCATGCTGAGTTTGAAGAGCCTGCAGAGCACAGACAGGGAGGTATGCCACCTGTGCAAACGTGAGTGGAAGGGTGGAAGGCACATGCATGGATAGGGTCTCCCGGTGGGGAAGTGGGGCCACTGGGGAGAAGGAATGGAAGAATGCAATATCCTTCAGAGAGGAGACAGACCAAAAGGATTTAAGAAGGGATCATGAAAGGAAGGTGAAAAGCAAGGAAAGCAAGTGTCATGGAAGGTACGCAGAAAGAATTTCCTGAAGGAAGGAGGAGTAGCCGACAACCCTGACCACCACGGACAGATCAGGTAAGACAAAGGCAGAGACATGACAGGTGGAGCCTGGCATCATGGGGCCACAGGGAGACACAGACCAAAAACCAAGCTGCTGAAGTGGCTCTTTCCAGGGGCTTGGCACTGAAGAAGGAGGGACCTGAGGCAAATACTGCCTCTTGAGTGCCCAGAGTCGCTGCGGGCAAAAAATAGATCGAAACACAAGATAGGGGCCTAACCTTGGGCCCAGTGGCCTTTACACAAGGCTACACGGTGCATTCAGCCATACCAACAAGGTGTCTGAAGTGCTCACTGAAGAGCTGGAGGGCATCCTGCCCTCTCCTCTATTTCCACAGTGATTCAGTTTCCCAAATGGTTTCTCCTTCATTATTGAATTCAATCCTCACAACACTGCTGAGGAAAGAAAGACAGAGTGTGGACGTTGCCTCTCAAGCACCTGATCACTGCTGGTTCAGGGCAGGTGCTCAGTAAGTACACATTACAATAATTATTCCCCCTTTATAGGACAAGAAAGTGAGACTCATGGAAGAGTCTAATCACAATGCTTGTGGGCACCTCACCTAAGCTAACATGATGCACATAATATCAGCAGCTCATGAACTGAGGTCTTCCTCAAACACAGACCCGGCTACCAGATGTAAATTTAGCAAGATATCAAATTATAGCTTAGCCATCTTGTCCAGGAAAGCCCCACAGCATCTTTTTTTCACCCCCAAAAAATGGAGGAAGGATGAGGAGTCTAATATCACACTCTTGAAATACAAAATTCTACATGGTGGCCACATGTATCGGCTTAGCCCAAATTATGAGAACAATATCAAAGATAATTCAAGGTTAAAGCAAGGCGTTTGTGCAGTTTGGATAACCTGAATGGTTGCTTCATATGATTAAGAATAGTGATGAGCAGAGACAAAAATGTTCAAAACCTCATGAAGAAATGTTAAGGTTAGCAGCCTTAAACTCCCATATTATCACAAATAATCAGAAAGTGTGGAGAACAGCAACCCGTCTGTCATAGGCTGGGTTTCCCCAGAAGCAGCCCCTGCGAGGAGGGTTTGAGAGCAGGTGGTCTTTAAGGGAGGTGATCCCAAGAAGAATCAGTAGACGAGCAGAGTAGGACAGGAAACGCTAATAGAGGGTGAATTTTAAGTCAGTTGCCATCATAATAACTAGAAACTGATCTCTCTAGAAAGCTCTGGGGGCAGGTGTAGATATGCATCTGAGACACCTAAGCAGTGAGGAAGCTTGGGTATTCGTCTACCTACTCCTGGTCTACATTGGTTGAAACTGATGAAAGAGGACATTAATCCCCCAGCATTTCCAATCTGCCACATGGATGTCCAAGGTGATGCCCAGAAAAAGGCCTTGGGCAATGAGGGGCAGGTGCTAGAAGCTGCACTGTGCCAGCTGGCATTGAAGAGGTCAGAACTGAGTAAAATGGGTCTGGCACTACGGCATCTGCCCATCCACACAGTACCTAAAGAAAGAGTCATGCTGTGGCCAGCAGCATGGCCATTCCACTGTTCTTAAAATCTGGGATGAAGAGAAATGCTTTGTGGTACTGTAATCTTAATGCTCAGGAAGACCCCAAAGATTTTGGCTACTCCAAAAAGCAAGAGTAACCCTTCCAATGACTTCCAAAGTTCCTTCATGTGCCAAGTTTCCATGGTTCTGTAATTCTGAGAGAAAAGCTGATACCAATTAAGAGATGTAAAAATAAAACCAGCTATTGTAGCAGAAAATCAGAGGATTTTTAAACATAATGATTCAGTATCTTCAGGAATTAGACTCTTAAGGCAGCACCTCTGAATTTTAAAACCTACAAACTGTTATCTCAGTAAAAAATGTATTTGACCACTGACAGCTGATACAATAACAAAGAGACCAGAGTCTGAGAAAAGAATGATGAAGCAATGCATTGCATTCATTTCCTTCCCACAGAGAACCAAGTTTGACAATATTATAAGCACAGTTCATTTGTCCTCACAAAACGCCTGCTGAGCTAAGAAGAGGCAGTTGGTTCTGGGGTCAGCTCACCTGTAGAGTACGTAACTCAGAGGATAAGCGATTTGCCTAAGATTAGAGCCAATCCACAGCTACATTAACTATCATTTCACAGTTCGTGTGGCTTCCATTCACTAAATGTCTGTTACATGCAGAAACCTTTCCATTCTTCACCATGTTTCATCTTCATGGACGAAAGCTCTACATGGAAATACTAGGTCCATTTTGCAGATAAGAAAATTGATGGACAGAGAGGTTAAATATCTTGTCCAAGATCACACAGTAGCAGAATTAGGATTTGAAGCCACATCTTGTAACCCCAAAGGACAAATTCTTCGTAGATCCTGGAATGGGATGAAATCCATCCCAGTTTCATTATTCAGCTACAGGAAAGTAGCTCAGTAATGCAGGCTGCACCTTATAATAGGTTAGCAGTGAAGTGGTAAATAAGTCTCATTGGATTTATTTCAAAGATGGTTGTTTCCCCAGAAATCATAGTCATGCACCCCAAAATGACATTTCTGTCAAGGTCAGAGGCATATATGACAATAGTCCTGACTTTCTTTTTTAATTAGAGGCATGGTCTCGCTCTGTCGCCCAGGCTAGAGTGCCATGCTGCACTGCAGCCTCAAACTCCGAGGCTCACATGATCCTCCTGCCTCAGCCTCCCCAGTATCTAGGACTACAAGTGCATGCCACTGCATCCAACTACTCCTATTGTTTTTTGTAGAGACAGAGTCTCACTGTGTTGCCCAGGCTGGTTTCAAACTCCTGACCTCAAGTGATCCTCCCACCTCGACCTCCCAAAGTGCTGGGATGATTATATGCATGAGCCACTACAGTCAGCCCCGTAAGATTTTAACACCATATTTTTTGCTGTATTAGGTATGTTTAGATACATAAATACTTACAATTGCCTACCAGATTCAGTATAGTCACTCACGTGCTGTACAGGTTTTTAGCCTAGGAGCAATAAGCTATACCATTCAGGTTTATGTAAAATACACTCTATGATGTTGGTACAAGAACAAAATCACCTAACAATGCATTTCTCAGAACACGTCCCTACTGTTAAGTGACACATGGCTGAATTAGGAACAGCAGTGAGGCATGAGCATCACCCATGAAAGCTTCACAAATGAAGGAATGGGACTTCCAAAGCCCCACTGTGTGCACAACACTCTGCTTGGTGTGATTTCCCAGAGGCCAAGCTGGTCCCACAAATTCTGACATGGAGGACTATCTTCTTGCACTTAGGAAGGAGGGGCGGGCGGGGGGGGGGGGCAGTTGGGAAGGCTTGGAGGGGTGGGAAGGTGAAGGGGATATGGAGAGGCGTCCACACTGGCTGTGCTCCCTGCTCTCCCCTCGCTCACCTCCCCAGCTTCCTTGGACTTCTCTGCTACAGCAAAGAGGCCGCTCCACAAAGCTACACTTGAGCAATGTCAACAAAAACACTTGGCCCTTGTCCATGGCATTCTTGGCTCCTCATCTGCCAGGCCCTGGAAGTTGCATGTTGGCCTAATTAGTCAGGGGAGGGATAAGGGAAGAAGGGGAGGCAGCAGGCTCACATGTCACATGTCACGGGTGGAGGCAACCTGCAGGACTGCAGGCTCTGAGAAGAAGGGACAGGAGTGGGCCGTGGGGATAGCACAGGATGCTGGTTGAAGGGGAGGAAACCCAGCTCTCAGCTCGAGAAGCAAGCTACATGCACTAAGGAAGGACACAAAGTGAGGCTGGGTGCCAAGTTTCCATTACAGAGCTGTGTGCTCACCCTCTTGTGCTCTCGCCTCCCTCCCCCTCCCCTATTGCTCTCCTCTCCACAACGGGGGCTTAGAGAGCCCAAGGATTTCTGACACCGAGAATGGATCTCCTTGCAGGGCCCTGACAAACAGCCTTGACTCCCAGCCTTCATCCTAGCACTAAGGCACTGTCTCCTATGTGGACCTTGCCCCATAGGGTTTGCAACCCCTCCCAAACACTAGCCCCACGTCTGGTGGAGAGGTGGAGCTGCCTGCTCTCTAATGAGAGGATTAACTCTTTAGATAGCTGGGTGGCAACAGATGGGGGAGTTTACCATATCATCAGCAAACTTATCTTTCATGCCCCTCGCTATGCGCCAAGCACCAAGCACCCTTCCTGTACCATCTAGTTCATCCTCTTACAGGGGGTGCTGACAACTGCTCTGCGGCTGCTGACGGGTGAGGCAGCCAAGCCAGGGCTCCAGGCCAGAGCTGACTGCAAAGTTCAGGTATGTGTTTCTCACCTGTCCGAGAGCTCCAGGAGCCCAGGGAAGTGGCTTTAGGGGCACAGCAGTTTCCTTGAGGGGACGTATTAACTCTCTCCTCCCTGTTAACTGGAATACCGCTTTTTTTTTTTTTTTGAAGCTGGGATGTAGAAAATCATCAAGCTGCAACACTCAAGAGAGACTTGACAACAGCCTCCTATTTGCAGATGTAGAAACTGACAGGTAAAAGGTCAAAGACTGATAAGGTCTGAAGAGAAACCAGAGAATAGAAACTCAGTTTTGTAAAGCCGAATGCAACATTGTAGAAAGAATGTCTGGAAAACTTGGTTAACGGCACAAGAAACACAGCCAAGAGTGGCAGCACTAGCTCAGGCTCTCTAGGCTGGTTTGGTGCTCCTCACTAAGGCTATAAATACCCCTCCCTACAGTTTACACAGCTGCCTCCACTCTGTGCACCCCAGGTCTTCACCCTGGGCTTGGAGGTCAGGTTTGCATAAGCTCACAGCCATCGGACGCCTTCTGCAGACTCAAGTGAGCAGCACTGCTCTCCAAATGACCCTTTCCCGCCCCTCCCCCTGAAGTCTCAGTAGGATGAGCCTGGTGTCCTCACCCTCTGTGGGTAAAGAGCGGAGCAGTGGAGGCCCTGGCTTCATGCAGGTGGATTTTTCTCATGGGTTTTCCAGCTGAAGCAACAGCTTCCCTGTGCTTTTGTTCATGGTCCTTGGAAAAGAGCACCAATTGTGGAGAGGCTGAAGCCCCCTAAATGCAGCTTTCCTAACCCAGCAGGAGAGAAGGAAGCTGGAGGCTAAAAGGGCCATACATTCAGCCCGCTGATTGCTTCAAAACTTCCAGAACGTCAAAGAAGGGAAGAGAAGGTGGCTGGGAGAAGATCTCCAAGCCACAGGAGGCCATGGATTCTGTTTAAATTCTTTCATGAGCTGTGTACACAGCCTATCCAGTGGGCAAGGAGATGCTGAGAACAACCCCTTGGGCTAGGTCAAGGTCTCCCTCTAATGTCACCAACTCAGTGAAGGCAATCACAGGCATCGACTCACACTGGATGTAAATGTCTTGCCAGTGTCAAGGCATTACACCTCCACTCCAAAAGGAAACCCAGGTTGAAAGAGCATTTTCAATCCCTCCAGTAGGACAGGCCTCCCTTTAACCTGGAGGGGAACAGGGGAGGCAGGGCACTTCTCTGGAGTTCCTGTTCTCCAGTCAGAGGAGCAGCAGCATCTGCACCTCCTGGGGCTGGACCAGAGTTGGAATCCGCATCTCACAAGATCTGCAGCAGATCCCTGGGCATGGTGGAGTCTGAGTTGCTGCTCCCCAACCCAGAGGGGCAGCCCTCCCAGCAGGATCAGCAAAGGGAGGTTGCAGAGCCTGCAAGTGTCTAGCAGGGAGCTGCAAGGTGCAGGGAAACAGTTCCCATCCCCAGTGGCTGGGCTGACAGCACAGAGAAAGCAGGAACCCTGATGGAGAAAGGGAGAGGGGTGGCTAAGCCATCAGCTGGGACTCCAGGGCTCTGCTGTGAGGCTGTGGGGTTCACCTACGTCCTGCGCCCTGGGAGAATGGCCCCCTCACCAGTCCCAGTGCAACTCTTCTACGGGAGGGCAAAGGGAGGCCCAGCTATCTCCCTACTTCTCACCAAAATCCCTTTGCCTTCATGTCCCATGTGACACTGACTCCTACACGGCCTCGCCCACACTGGCCTAGGTTAGGTATAAGGAGAGGAGACTGGCTGAGCCCCTGGCAAGGGTGGCATTGGAAATAAGGGATGGCCCAAAGCACCTGGACCAAAGCCCTGAGCCAAGAGTCCAAACTGGCCCCAAAGGCAGGTTCTGCTGTGACCATCAGACAGATCAAGGCAAGTTGGTTGCGAGGCTGGCACAAAGATGGGGAAGCCCACCCATTCCCCCACTGCTTCCAGAGGGAAACCCTCCCTCCAGGAAGGCTTCCTGAACCCTCCAGGGCTCCCTTCACAAAAACCTGTCTGTCTTTACTCTGTCACCCATCCCTGACCCCCACTTGCAGGTTGTAAGCTCCAGGGGAACCCAGCCTCTTCGTTGTGTTTTTCTCTTAGCTGTGTCTCCTCCATCCCAAAGTAAGTCTGAAACTTGGCCTGGGTGCTGTTGCCATCATGCCATAGCATTTCATTAGAGCCACCACCTGGGTCCTCATTGAACCACCAAGGCAGGACAGAAGAACAGTGTACAAAAAAGACCCCAGGTCCATGGGTCCCACTCGCCAGGGCCATGCCCCTTGACCTGGGGGCTAAGTTAAAATGATAGGCCCAAGAATTTTAGTGGCAAGCTTGAGCCAGAATCCAGGTTTTCTGGGTTACTGGACTAAACTGGCTGCATGACAACCTTGTTTCTCAAAGTGTGGTCCCAAGACCAGCGGCATCAGCGTCACCTGTGACCTTGGGAGAAATGCAGGATGCTGCATCAGAACCTGCATTTTCACAAGGTGACTCACATGCCCAGCAATTCTGGAGAAGCCCTGACAGCCTGTGCTTACCTATTTTATCCCAGATCCACTCACAGACATTGTCGCATGCCTTCAAAGTTCCTGGCACAGTGCACAGCTTGATCTCTCCATCTCTAAAGCCCCATGTGCAGTCTTGAACACCTCCAGGACCAGAAGGGCCCCTCACTGAGACCACATAAGCCCCTGCTGAAGATGCTGCAGCATCCACATGGGGTGTGGCCACCTGGAGATGCTTTCTCCCATACCTGCCAACAGTCCTCTTTTATAAAATTTTTATTTCAATAGTTTTTGGGGAATAGGAGGTTTTTGGTTACATGGATAAGTTCTTTAGGGTTGGTTTCTGAGATTTTGGTGCACCCATCACCCAAGCAGTGTCCACTGTACCCAATGTGTAGTATTTTATCCCTCACCCCCAACCCCCACCCTTTCCCCCAGGTCCCCAGAGTCATTCTTATGCTTTGTGTCCGCATAGCTTAGCTCCCACTTAGGAGTGGGAACATACGAAGTTTGCTTTTCCATTCCTGAGTCACTTCACTTAAAATAATGGTCTCCAGCTCCACCCAGGTTGCTACAAATGCCGTTATTTCATTCCTTTTTATGGCTGCGTGGTATTCTACGGTGTATATATGCCATATTTTCTTTATCCACTCATTGGTTGATAGGCATTTAGCCTGACTCCATATTTTTGCAATTGCAAACTGTGCAGCTCTAAACATGAGTGTGCAAATGTCTTTCTCATATAATGATTTTTTTTCCTCTAGGTAGATACCCAGTAGTGGAATTGCCAGATCAAATGGTAGTTCTCCTTTTAGTTCTTTAAGGAATCTCCACACTGTTTTCCACAGTGGTTGTACTAGTTCACATGCCCACCAACAGTGTAAGAGTGTTCCCTTTCACCACATCCACACAAACATCTATTTTTTAGTTATGGCCATCCTTGCAGGAGTAAGGTTGTATCACATGATGGGTTTAATTTGATGGGTTTAATTTGCATTTCCCTGATCATTACTGATGTTGACAGTCCCATTTTCAAATTGCTTCCAAAAGCTTCACAAGATCAAGTCCCAGCAGCCTGGTTTCAGAGCTCTCTCTTTCAGAACAGCCCCATCTTTCTTCATTGAACTACAAGTAAATGTGATTCCTCTAATGACCTATATGGCTGAGCCCCGGAGTTCTCCTCTGCTCAGAGCCTGCCGTTCTTGTGATGGTCTTCAGATGTTTCAGGGGCCCAAGCTCAGCCCCAAGGCAACACTCGCTCCTCAGGCTCCCCTTCCTCTGGCCCCTGTTGCTCTTCAAAAGCTCTCCTGCCACCCTTTGCCTATTGATGTCTTTCCCTAGGTTTGATAGTCTGTAGTGGCCCAAAGCCCAGGGATGTTGGCTGGCCCCACCTAATGAAAACCCTTCCCCTCTCTCCCCTCTCTTCTAGTCTCTTTCTCTCTCCCTCCCTCCCCCACTTCCCCTCACTCCTTCTCCTACCCCTCTCCCTCTATCTCTAGCTCTCTCACACACATACAATGTCCAACATGGGGTTTCTTCTTACAAAGTATAGAATGTTGGTGTCAAATTCATATGTTGAAATCCTAAATCCCAATTTGGGAGGTAATTGGGTCATAAGACCAGAATATAACCACTAAATCCCAAGAATGGGATTAGCACCCTTGCTAAGGGGACCCTGGTGAGATCTGTAGCCCTTTTCCCACCATGTAAGGATACAAGAATACATCAGTATGCTGTTCAGAAGAGGGCCCTCACCAGAACCTGACCATGCTGGCGCCCTGACCTTAGGCTTCCAGGCTCCAGAGCTGTGAAGAATAAAGTGCTCTTGTTTAAGCTGCCGAACCTGTGGTATTCTGTTACTGCAGCTTGAACTAAGATACGTCTCAAACTCTAAAGAACATGGATACGTATCATCTAGGAACCTTGTTAAAATGTACACTTTGAGTAAGGAGGTCTGGTATGGGCACCGAGATTCTGTGTTTCTCAAGAGTTCCTGGTAGATGCCAGTGCTGCTGGTCCAAGTACCGCTTTCAGCAGCTAAACCCAATTACACATTTTTAAGTGAGTGTACACATACACGGAAGGGTCTGAGTCACTACAAGCATATGCAAATGTGCACCCCAGCTGGGCTGTGTTTCAAAAAGGAAAATGCAAGTTCAGGAGCAAGGCATTGTGTAGAAGCTCCAAGCAATTCCAGGGACTCCCAATCAGGCTGGGCAAAGCAGCCACGACGAAATGGGTGCTGTTGAAAGTGAATTCACAGGAATAGAAGTGAAGAAGATGATGTTCTGGCCGGTTGTGGGTTCTGTCCAGTGGGAAAAGGAGGATGAAGGTATGCATGCAGGATGTTCTTCTCTTCATGCAGTAACTATAGAATGACAGTTTAACCCCCGCTGAAAGCAGGAGCCTGCTGGGTCTTAACTATTACTATACAGGACTCAGGAGCAAATATGATAATGGTGTGCCCACCTCACCTAATGATGGAGAGTGAAATTAACCACAGGTTTCTCAGGTGGCAGAGGGCATCTGTGTCAGCCAATACCCCATCCATCCACTCCCATTATACTGAATGACACTCAAGTGCAGGAAGCCAATTCCACTCAACCTATATAGGTGTTTGTGTGATGGGTCTCACAATGAAGACAGCTTTCAGCTTTCAAAGGGTGATAAAGTTGGAAAGAAGGGGGCAGACGGCAACAGGTACACCCACAAGTTAATGGATACAATGTAGATCTCTGGCCCAGAAATTGAAATCACCTTTCAGATAGAAATTGTCAGTTAAATGCTACTTGTTATCACTCTTGGGCTACTCTTTGACCACCTGGCCTAAGATCTAACATGCCAGGGAATACTGGGAAATTAGTAGAAACGTATCTGGTAGGTGGGTGGTTACCTATCCTCTCTGAGCTCCTGTAATGCTCCCCAGGACAACTTTCCACATTTAAAAGGCAAAAACTCCCAAATACCGTGACGATCAACCTAGGTCTGTGCTGTCCAACAGAGCTCTGTGCAGTGCTGGCAATGTCCTATATGTGTCCTGTCCAATATGGTAGCTACCAGCCACATGTGGCTATTATTCACTTTAAATCAGACTATACAACTGGGAGCTGAACTTTTAATTTTATTTAATGCAAATCTAAATTTAAATAGACACATGTGGCTAGTGACTAAAAGGACTGGCCTTTTCTCATAATCTGAGGCCCCTGTTCCAAGGCCATGAGCCAAGGCAGAACCTGGTCCGTCATAAGACTGCAGTGGCAAAAGGAAACAAAAGAAAGTGCAATGACTTTTAGATCGAGGTGGCTAAATATTCTGATGTGACAAACAAAATGGAGTTTGTCTGACTTTTGTTTTCTTCTGGCCTCCTTCTTTGCCTGGGAAGAAGCAAGCCAGCTAGGCTTACTGGTAGAAAAAAATGGAAAGGATCATCAACACTGAAAACCAGCCTTAAGCCCTTTTACCCAAAAGAATTATAGGACCTTGTATAGTGATCTTGCATAGTGATGGCATAAAAGCATCCCCCAACCAGGATTTAAAGTAAACACAACTCAAATTGACCTGGAAATCACATGATGCCCCATGGGAAGACATCTGGACTTATGGTAGCAGAAATTTGTCATCTTGGTGATTTGGCAATTTGGGTTTCTAATCTCAGATCTATTACCAACTTTAAGCTGTTGGAGAAGTTGAATTACTTTATCCCAGTTATCACATGGGAACATTCAAAAGCATGAATGAGCTGACCTCTAAGATCCCTTGAGCTTGGGCTTTAAAAGTCTTTTTTATTAAATCTAGGATAGGATCATCTGTTCAAAAGCTGGTAGGATCCCCACCTTCAGAATTGTGTACTACTAGGGGATGAGCTACATGACTTATTGGAGAGTAGGAAGAACATATTAGAACCTTTATATCACATTCCACTCTAAAAACAAAAAATACAAATTCATTTAATATTTAAAATATGAATTGACAGTGGCACCCACATGAGTGCACTTGTCAGCATATCCCATAATTAATGTAATAGGAAGGCAGCTATTGCCCACAGCAGGTGAAGGACCTGAAGGGAAAGTACAGGATGGACCTGGGGCCCTGCCTAGATCTCTTCCTTTCCTAGTATCGCAGCATGATGTACTTTCCATGGGCTCAGTTGAGCAGATTTGCCAATATTATTTGAATTACTAAAATCTTTAAAATATTTTGAAATGAGATGGTGACATGATCATGAAATCTACTTACACCAAACGTGTTCATTGATTGCCTTTTGGCAAAAAAAAAAAATTTAAAAGCTGTTGAACTTAAAATGAATTATGCATTTCTCTCTCATAAAAAGACAAGTGCTATAAATATGCTAACCTTTTCTGGGAAGACATGGCCACCAGCTAAGTGTGCACCTAGCAGATATTTTCAGAACACACACTACCCCTTATGTCTGCCCCCACTTCAAATCCCTCAAGGTGAGTTTGTAACAACCAGTGAAAGAGCAGATGCTTTTCTAAAGATATTTGTTCTATGGAGAGAGCATTTTGAAAATGAATATCAAGACATTTTATGTCTTAGTATGACAAATTGTATCAAGAAAATGATAAAAATCAGTACAGTCTAAAAACATCTATATGCCCCACTTAAAAATTTGAAATCAAAATTACATAACCTGATTTAAAAATTGCAAAACAAAGAGTGTCAATAACTTTTACTGGAAAATAAAATTGTAATTAAAATGCAATGTCTTTTATTTTTAAAATTTTTTTTTATAAATCCATTTATTAGAAATGTGTAAATGCAACACCTTCTGAAAAGCTGCAAGATTAATCTACTGAAATCAGAAAAGATGAGAAGATGTTAACTAAAGTCTTTGGGTAATTGATGAATGAAATTGGAAATTTAATATCTTGATTTAGTAGTTATAGCCCATGATACTTTTCTTCCATTTGGATCTATATATCTTGGGGATTATCTATTACAAGTAGGACAGCCATTAAACTTTAAACTTAAGATAAACTGAACCTCAAATTAAAATAAGCAGACCTTCTGTTAGCTGTATCTCAACGTATGAAACTAATATTTTTTAAAATGGTTAAGTATATTCTAACATGTTTTCTCAATAAGACACTACTCATAAATATAACAATATTTTCATAGTTTAGAAAAATCAATATTTTTGTTCTATTAAAATATAATTATTATATTCAAATGGTTTATTTCATGGCTATTTTATTCCTATTAAATTTATCTTTCACTGTATATAAAAATCTGGAGCAAATCCAGGTTTTATGAGACCTCAAGCTTATGTAATATGGAGATGTCTCTTTTAAATATAAAAATTTACAAATACAAAGGTAGGTACAAGGCTTGAAAATAATATCTCATTATACATATGTATACATAATATATATTATAGTATTTCCTGAACATAATTTCTAAAAAAAATTTTTCCTAAGGACAGTATGAAGATTACAGCTTCAGATGACAATCCATTCCAACTGTACATACGCCTTGCCTCAGGCTCTGTTGATATACTCTGAACACCTGTATTTTTCATACATCTAATATATTTGACCCCTGCAAACCAGCCAAATGTGTTTCTTCAGTTTTCTTTAAAACTTAACTTTTTGTTTCCAGCTGTGTAGAATTGGACAAGTCTCCATCACTTGGCTCCTCAAAATCACTGGCATTTCCATGCTTTGTGATTGGACAAACAGTTGGATTTATTTGTGAGTTTGAGTACAAAATTGTCTGCTCTCAGGCTGTCTTGTCTCTGCCATTATACAACAGGGCAGGAAACTAGTCTTTCCTCAATTCTGGGCTTTTCTTAATTCATGCCTAGAGTAGCAATATCACCAGGTAATCAGGCAGAGGGAAGAGAAATGCAGTGATTTCTTCTCCACAGTCCCGACTAGAACACCTTCCTTCAAAGGTACCAAGTATCAGGACTCTTGGGGGTGAGGAGAAGAAAGAGGAGGCACCATGTGAACAATGAGAAAACACATTTCATCTGCGCACAGAGTAATAAGAAATTTGTCTCCAAACAATTATTACACTGCAGTTATCCACGTATGATTCTTATTTCCCCCATTAGACTATTAGCTTCCTGATGACATCATTTTTTTTTTTCTTATTGGCTCCAGTGGGAGAGATTCAATAAAACTCCACTGGGAAATTTAAAGTGTTAACTACACTGGAAGTTCGGTGCCTGTACTTCCCCCTCCCAGCATCCCCTCTCCCTTAGTTAGAATCAACCTCAGATTTTCGTTTTAGGAGAGAGACCCCCTCCATCACCCCCAGTCTACCTGTTCTCGGAGGAAGCTACACCCACCCACTGCACCACCAGCACAGATGCTGCCTGAACTAAAGGCCAAAGTCCCACAACCTGTAGGCCATAATGATTGGTTATGAGAGGTGCCTATGTAACTAAGGCAGGCCAATCAAAGCAGAGCTCCTAAAAAGATTCACCTACTCTGTCCCAGTGACCTTGAACCTGGAAGTAGGAGAGCCTGGATGCTGAGAATCCACAGACAGCACATAAAAGTGAGCATAGCAAGACCAAAGGACAGAGACAGGCAAGGTCCTGATGTCATCACATTTCTGCCTCTGATACCTGAAGCCAGACTAATCATAAACTTTTCAATTCCATGTTGCAATGAATTCCTTTTTTTAGCCTGAGCCAAACTGGGTTGGCTTTCTTCTAATAGCAACTTAAAGGCTCATAACTGATTCATGCTTCTACTTTTTAAAAAAATCCCATCCCATGTAAAATCTGTTCAAATCCCAAACAGAACCCTAGTAATGCTCTTTCTCAGTGCTTCCTGCCTCCATCCTGTGTCCATCACAATGCACTGCTGAGCAGAGAGCTATTTTCTTTGCATGAATGTCCCTCCCCATGCCATGAACGTAGAACCTCTCAACTGGCTTCTATGAATCAGTGTAATAAAGCTCTAAGAGCCTTGGGGAAATTGTGAATTAAGATGGCTATGGGACATAAAAGGTTCAGTTCGAGCTGCAAGGGGAGAAGGCTGGGCACTGATGGTGAAACAAGGTAGTTGACATCCAGTCCCCCAAAATACCTGGCTAGCCTCTGGGCCAACTGACAGCAGAGGCTGGCTCAGTCACACAAACAAAAGCCTCAGATGTCATTGTAATAGTGCAGTAATGCTTTACATTGCAATATAGCGTTTGCAACGTTGAAAGGCATCCTGGTTTGGGTTTTCCAAAAGCTGAGTCTGAGACAAAGACTTGGGTGCAAGTAGTTTATTCTGGAGAGAATCTCAGGAAAAAGTGAAAGAAAGTGGAAAGCAAGAGAGAGAAGGGGGAAAAGGATATATAAAAGCACATTACAGAGGTTGCTGCCACTGGTAACAAGAGCAGGATCCCTCTGGAAGCTCCGAAATACATTCTGAAACCTTCCCAAAATTGTCCATCTGAAGAATGAGGCTGTGGCTTCCCTTCCTCACTAGGTGAGGTTTGCTCCAGGAGAACCAACTCCCCAGACTCCAGGCTGCACTTTTGTTTGTGTTTTTGTTTTTGAGACACCGTCTCGCTCTGTCTCCCAGGCTGGAGTGCAGTGGCATGATCTCAGCTTACTGCAACCTCTGCCTCCTGAGTTCAAGCAAGTCTCCTGCCTCAGCTTCCCAAGTACCTTAGACTACAGGTGCATGCCACCACGCCTGGCTAATTTTGTTTGTATTTTAGTAGAGATGGGGTTTTACCCTGTTGCCCAGGCTGGTCGCAAACTCCTGAGCTCAGGCAATCCACACATCTTGGCCTCCCGAAATGCTGGGCAACCTGCACTTTTGAGTGGGTCAAGCTGGCTCCTACCTGTCAGGAAGGCCCTGAGCCAGAAAGCAGAGGGACACATGGCCTATGCTTAGGGCAATGCTGTATTGCAACAAGAGTCTGAGCTTACACTGAACTGCCCACGGCACCAAAGGCTGGGAGCTGAGGAGAGCCAAGGGGCTGTCTTGAGGGATACCAAGTGATGTCAGCCCTGAAGGTAACCTTGAACTCATCTTGGGAACAATGTCTCAAAACAAGTGGGAAGATGTGTTTGGTCCAGAGCCATAGAAATGTAGAATTTCCTTTTTCTTTCTTTTGTTTTCTTTTTTTTTTTAAGAGACGGGGTCTTGCTTTGTCACTCAGGCTGGAGTGCAGTGGTGGAAATCTAGCTAGCTAGCTACAGACCTGCACCACCACATCAAAAACAAATTTTTTTTTAGAGATGGGGTTTCACTATGTTGCCCAGGCTAGTCTCGAACTCCTGTCTCAACCTTCCAAGTCGCTGGGATTACAAGTCTGAGCCACCACCGCCCCTGGCCTGTAGATTTTCTGATAATGTTTCTCTCTTCTCCTTTCACCATTGGAACTTGACACCAGAACTTGGTGCTTCACAATGAGAAAGACAGAACTGAGGGGAGCACAGGCAATGAAGCTTTCGTTTAAACACAAAGCCGCTTTATTCTTCTCACTTTGTCCTACTCTTTGGCCCATTGCTTGCAACTTTCCAAGTTGGAAACTGAAACCAGCAATAGGAGAATAGCAAGCTTGAATGGAAAAAGATCCATGCTATCTCAGTTTCAGTACAGAGCCTGAGATCCACTGATAGGTAAGGGAAGGCAGGGAAAGGAGAGAGGATGTGGCTCAGCCAGGCCAGGATGGGCTGATGCAAGCAGGGCTTGCCCTGGCCACCACCTGCTCCTGGGAAACAGGAGGCTGTTTTGCATATTTCAGCCAGAGAGCAATGCCGCTCTCATTCTCATACCTAGTGAACCCCTATATTTCTAATTGATTAGGGATTTGCCTAAATAATCAGGCTTTGTTTATTTTTTAGATTCCTGACAAGAAGCACTGGTATCTAACCACAGACTTCCAATAACTTCCCCCTTGAAAACAACCAATATTTGGCATGTAGGTTCGGCTGTGTGCCCATAGCTGAGGGGTCTTGTCCTGCTCTCCACAGTTTTGCTCCTTGTGTGGCTTTCTGTTTCCTTCTCTTCAGCCCACATTCTCTCTCCAAAGCCACATGAGACTGTTCCCTTCTCAATGCTGTGAGCTACCCTGTTCATCACAGCCACTACCAGCCAAGGTCAGCAAGTCCTCTCATAGGAAGCCAGAAAGAAAATCCTTTTCCACTGTTTCTAAAAGTGAAGGAAGCAGGAACAAAGGCAGGGGGGTCAACAGAAGAAAACACACACACACACACACACACACACACACACACACTCTCAAAGGCTGGGGTGGGTGAGGTAGAGCAAGGGATTCTAGGAACAAAGGGGCGTGTCTGTCTCTTCTGGAATCTCATACGGTCCCTGCATTGCAGAAGGATGAGTGGGTGGTGAAAGGGCAAGTGGCTCAGGCAAATATTGTGACTATAAAGACACACACAGCTTTGTCAGTGCCCAGCACCCAATCTCACAGAGGGTATGCACTGCTGACGTTCAAGCTGTATTACATTTAGAAACCATCGTAGTAGCAAAAGCGGTAGTTACTGTAAAGTGGGTGAGATTAGTAAATGTCCCCATCATAGATAACATGGGCATTGTCCTTTTCTCAAGGTCCCTTCCACCAGTCCCCACTGAGTAGCAGCAGAAAGTTGTGGAGAAAGGGGAGAAGGAGTGGCCTGACCTCACCTTAGCTCCAGGGATGGGCCATCATCATTGTAACATAATTGGGGGAATCAGCATATGGCATCGCCCTGGCCAAAAGGGCTGGTTCAGGAAGAAGTAGGTGGCCCCATTCTTGTCAGTGAGATGGGAGGGGAGGTTTGCTGGTGGCTTCTGAGAAGAAAGGCCTCTCGCTCCTCAGAGAGAGCTGCTGATGTCCTGTTCTCTTTCTTTCTGTGGATAGAAGCAATGCTTACAACTGCTACAGCCATTCTGCCAATACTGGGAATTACCCTAACATAAGGAAGGGCGGGAAAGGAGAAAACAACACTGGGTCCTTGATGACATCACTGTCCCATTGATCCCACCTGCCTTGACACCCACACTCCCTGCAGAAACAGCTGCTGATAAATCTCCCAATGCAGCAAGCATTTTGCATTGTTTTCTATTTTTGACTGTGAAGCCTGACTTATATGTCAGATTACGCCTTTTGTTAAGAAGACATAAATATTGTCGTGAGAAACACCAGACTTTGGTTTAAATTGCTGCTCTGCAACTTTCCGACCTATGTAGACTTTAGCATGCATAAACTGCTTCCTGGAAACTGGCTCTACACAGGGTGGACTGTTCCATATACCACCTCCTTGGACACAAAGACTTTTATGAAGGGCAGTGAGGCTGAGCATAGCGCCTCATACCTGTAATCTCAGCACTCTGGGAGGCTGAGATGGAAGGATAGCTTGAGACTAGGAGTTCAAGACCAGCCTGGGCAATACACCAAAACAACACCTTTACAAAAAGTAAAAAAAAAAAAAAAAATTAGCTGGGCATGGTGGTGCACACCTGTAGTAGTCCCAGCTACTCAGGAGGCTGAGGTGGGAGGCCACTTGAGCCCAGGAGTTCAAGGCTACAGTGAGCCATGATCACACCACACCATTGCACTCCAGCCTGGATGACAGAGTGAGACTTTGTCTCTAAAAGTAAAGTAGAATATAAAACTGGGACAACAAATGTTCACCACAAAGTCCCTGTCCTCTTTCTGGAGGATCCATTGTCCATCAAGTCACACTACACTCATCTGTAGAGTGAGTGGGAGCACACACCCCTGTTCTCACCATATCTCCACCAGAGCGGCCTTTCAGCCAGCTCTAGCACCCCTCAGCTCTAAACTGCAGTAGAGAGGGTGGACAGACCGGAATGACGAGACTCTGGAACAAATTTCCATCTTTCCAAGGGGATTCTTTGCCTCTGAGAGGTTGAGTGAAGCCAGGAAAGGCACTGTGAATGGTGGTATCTGATTTGCAAGGCAGCTTGAAGCAAGGTTTGAGCCTCATGTGGAGGCACTGGGGCTTCTGAGGAGCTGTAGAAAGTCTTCATTTGCCATCTCCTGCTTCCAAGGCCACCCTGATTCGGTTTCCAATTAGAAACACATTGAATCTGTGACTCTGGCCGATCCCATCTTCTCCAATGACAGGCTGTCTACCGCCAGATGATAAACAGGAAGTCACTGAGTAAGAGGAGCATGTCCGTCCATGCTGGAAGGGGTTACCTAACTTGGGAAGGCAGAGCTCCAGTAACCACATCTCATGCTGCGAATGATGCTATGGCAATGATGCCTCACAGGCCTTCTGCAAAGGGTGGCAGAGGAGGATAGCAGTCTTATAGCCTCAATCTTTTTTGGGGAAGCAATAAACCAAAATGCGCTCTTCTACAGGGACAGCAGCTCCTCACAGATTCAGGCAGAGGATGCACATGCTGTGAACTGAGAAACTGTATCTCAAGTTCTTTTGTTCTCGGCTCAGTTTTACTTTACAATGCTGCTTTTGCTATTATTATTTCTAAATACAACACAGCTCTAACTTCGGCAGTGTTTACCCTCAGGGAGATTATGCGCTGGAAACTGGCAAGGGAATTTGTGTACTAGGAGTAATAATATTTGCCATCCTGGGTATGCTGACCTCATGCCAGGCATGGTCTTGAGTCCCTTGTTTTTTGCATCTCAACACCGTACTTAACCTACAACAGCTTGGTGAGCTGGGTGTTGTTTTCCTCACTTCCAAAATAAGAAATCAATAGCTCAGAATCGAGTCCAGCAACTTGCCAAAGGTCACAGGCTACCTGTCCTCTCTGCATAGGACTGACTGCAGGCAACAATTAGTCCAATGGCAGCCTGGCAGAATACAGGTGATCTTGAATATAATGGGACAAAAGAGAAAAAGGAAAAATGACAATGTTGAAGGTGATTATCTCGGGTTCACAGGCTGTGCAGCAGCAGAGCCGGGCCTGGTGTCCACCTCCCAGCTCCCACTCCAGAGATTTTCCCTTTATCTTTTGCTACCTTAGTCTCAGGGCATGCAGATGCTTTTCCTTGGCTTCACTAACATACTATTTATTTGGCATGTTCTACCCCTCAGTGTTTCCATCTGAGACATGGGAGGGGGAGATCTACTTTGTTAAAAGGAAAACACAGCAGGAACATCAAAAAGAGATTTTTCCCATAGCAAAAGCTATAAATAGAGTGAAATAGTAACGGTGAAATCCTGGTGATGGGGAACTGAGTATTCACTGTCTAATTCGTTTGATGTTTCTGTATGGTTGAACATTTTTATATAGGATTCTGGGAGAGTAACAATGTTTTCAATGTTTCGGTGGTACATTAATATTGATAACACCCCTCTTATAGTATCTGAGGGTGATAAGAAGATAGATCAGTGGAACAGCAAAGGCTGTGGCCAAGCTCCATGTGTTCCACAAATCCCTCCAGGTGTGGCCCAGCTGCTGTGTCACTGTGTGGTCACACCACCTTGTCTGGTCACCAATCTTCATGTGTCACTGCCACTCAGCAGTGCTCCACTTCTGAGACTGTTTCTACTATGATTAAAGGCCTCTGGGCCTGTACTGTCACCACCAGAGTGACATGGTGCCAACACAGTGGCCAAGCACATGACAAACATCCATTGTTGACACGACAACATCCTGGGGGGGTCAGGTGTGTGGAAGCAGCCCATTCCAGAAGGAAGTCTCCTGCATGCTGGATCCTTTGCTCCTGAGACACCTGCACAGTGAAGTCCCAGCATCCCAGCACCTTGGCATCTCTCAAGCTGCGCCCTTGTTTCATTTCCTCCTCCAGAGCTGTACTGTGACTTATCTTCTCACCCAAGGGGCTTGAAGGGCTTCCCCTCAGAAGCAAAGCCATACCAGCAAGATGTCCTCCTGGGAGATCTATGAAATAACTTGGCTCAGAGGCAAATTATCTCTGAGCAGCTCTGTTTTCTCAATCCTTTCTTGAGCTATCACTATTAGTAGAAAAGTTACCTGGCTCTAATTTAATTGTGAAACAAGGCTTGTCCCTGTGCTAATATTAAAATGGAAATCTAGTGAAATGGCTCATTTCTCTGGTGAATTACTGCCAGAAGGAGATAGGGCCTGAATACAATTTGTCTCACAAACCACTCTGATTCCTGAAGACACTGGCCTTATCTTGTGCTTGATCAAGCTCCCTGTCTGCTGCTTGTTCTCAAGGTCTCTGAAAAGCCAGGGCTTAGTGGAAAAGCCACGGGAAAGTGTCCACTCTTCTATCTGCCCCATCATTATACTTTCCATTGCTATTCCCCTGCATCTCTGATTATCATCTTAAAAGATGCCCAGTATCCAAAGAAGTTTGCTTTTGCCAGGTTTTCCAGAAAAATGTTCAGAGTCCCTTCCCCATGCCTTTGCCCAAAGTCTGAAATGGGGAAAAAGAGCTCATGGGTGGGGGGGAAGAAGAGCCGTGAGGGTAGAAGCAGCAACGGCGCCAGCCTTCAGGAGCTTACAGCTGGGCCTCCCCAGGACTTATGGTGCTTGTATCTGTTGTTTAAATGAAAACAGGTGAAAAGGGAGGAAAATCAGTTTAGGAACAGCATTTCTAAACGTGTGTAGGAAACTACACAAGTTCAGTGCTGCAGAACACACAGGTGGGAAGGGCTCACAGCCCCAGGCCTCAGACTCTTAGCAGCTTTTAAGTAGCAAGTGAGTGGGGCACAGTGGCACGTGTGCCTGTAGCTCCAGCTACTCAGGAGACTGAGGTGAGAGGGTGACTTGACTGCAGGAGTCTGAGGCTGCTGTGAGCTATGATCTCCCTACTGCATTTTAGCCTGGACAGCAGAGGGAGACCCTATCTTTAAAAATAGAAAAACGAAAAGAAGCAGTAGAAGGAGTAAACAGGAAAGACTCAAACTCCCAATGGAAATGCACACTATATCCAGGAGTTTGGAGGGTGTTTTGGTTGGGTTTGGTTTTTATGGACACAAACACATTCTGGTTCTTGCAGGAGTCAAGCTGCCCTGAAAAGAGATATAAGTCAGACTTCTGAATTTCCCTACCGCACCCAGAAAAAGGTAGGAAACAGAACAGGCATTCTTAATTAATTCCTGCAGGAGAACTAGGTAAAAAGATGCTTCCCGACGTCATACTCAGCCCTCCTTGGAGGTACAACCGGGGCTGAGATTTGTGTTTGACATTGAGCCCTTCTGGGATTCAAAGCCATCCCCCAGTCTCCCACTGGACCGTAACGATAAGAGGAATCCAGTCACCTGTTCTTGGCTGATCCCAGCTGGGAATTTACTGCTCATTCTCCTGGGCCAGTCTTGGTGGAGTTAACCGTCCAAGAGGAGGACTGATTCAGGAAACTGCTTTTTAGGTTTAGACTATAAACTTTTTGAGACGGCCCCATCCACAGTTACAGACGGCTCTGGGCCGCTCACAGCTCACAGAGGCAGGAGAAAGTGACAGTCCCAGATCGCAGGCTCACCTTATGTGACTCTGTGCCTCCTTTCAGGATTTCTCTTTAAAACCCTATTTTTGCAAATGGTTTCTAAAAAGACCCAAATGAACTTTTCTCAAGTTGGGTCATAGCCATGATAGCAGATGAGTCATCAGAAGTCCAAACCTAGGGATCATTTTGTGGAAGAATATAATTTTGGAACTAGGAAGGTCCTTAGAGAGGGCTCGGTGCAGCAATCCAACAGAAATATAATGAGAGCCATGCAGGCAATTCCAGATTTTCTAGCAGACATATTAAAAAGTAAAACCAAACAGGTGACATTAATTTCAATAATATATTCTACCTAACCTGATATATCCAAAATATTATCATTTCAACATGCAATAATTATAAAAATTACTTTATCAGCTTTATCAAGATATAGCTTAAGTACCATAACATTCTTTTTTTTTTTTTTTTGAGAAAACATCTTGCTTTATCACCCAGGCTAGAGTTCAGTGGCACGATCTCAGCTCACTGCAACATCCACTTCCCAGGTTCAAGTGAGTCTCATGCCTCAGCTTCCTAAGCAGCTGGGCTACAGGCTCGTACCACCATGCCCGGCTAATTTTTGTATTTTTCATAGAAATGGGGTTTTACTATATTGCCCAGGCTGGTCT
Organism: Saimiri boliviensis; assembly: GCF_048565385.1. Lineage (NCBI taxonomy): Eukaryota > Metazoa > Chordata > Mammalia > Primates > Cebidae > Saimiri > Saimiri boliviensis. The sequence continues at coordinate 78,118,544 of NC_133457.1, forward strand.
TAAACTCCTGGCCCTAAGTGATTTGCCCACCTCAGCTTCCCAAAATTTTGGGATTATAAGCCAGAGCCGCTGCACCAAAATTTACTCATGTAAAGTGTACAATTAAATGGTTTTCATATATATATATACATACATACATATACATATATGGGGAGAGAAAGAGAGGGAGGGAGGGGGAGAGAGAGAGAGAGAGAGAGAGAGAGACAGAGAGAGAGACAGAGACAGACAGAGACAGAGAATCTTGCTCTGTTGCCCAGGCTAGAGTGCAGTGGCACAATCTTGGCTCACTGCGACCTACACCTCCCAAGTTCAAGAATTCTCCTGCCTCAGCCTCCCAAGTAGCTGGGACTACCGGCACATGCCACTGCACCCAGCTAATTTTTGTATTTTTAGTAGAGACGGGGTTTCACCATGTTGGCCAGGTTGGTCTCGAATTCCTGACCTCATAATCTACCAACCTCAGTCTCCCAAAGTGCTGGGATTATAGGCGTCAGCCACTGCTCCCAGCCAGTTTTTCACATAATTACAGAGTTGTGTAACCATCACCATCATCTAATTTTAGAATATTTTCATCACCCCAGAAAGACACTTTGCACCCATTAGCAGCCACTCCCTGTTACCCTCCTGCCCAGCCCCAGGCAACCATGAAACTGTCTCTGTCTCTACAGAGCTGCCTGTTCTGGACATGTCATATGAATGGAATTGGACAATATGTGGTCTTTGGTGAATTGCTTGTGAATTCAGCATCATGTTTTCAAGATTCTTCCATGTTGTAGCACGCATCAGTGCTCCACTCCTTTTAATTGCTAAGTAATATCCCATTGTGTAGATGAAAAATTATTATTTTTAGAGACAGGGTATCATTCTATCACCCAGGCTGGACTTCAGTACCGCCATCATAGCTCACTGCAGCCTGGAACTGCTGGGCTCAAGCAATCTTCCAGCCTCAGCCTCCCAAGTAGCTAACACTACAGGCACATGCCACCATGCCCAGCTAATTATTATTTTTATTTTTTGTAGAGACAGGGGTCTATGTTGCCAAGAATGTCTCAAACTTCTGGCCTCAAGTAATCCTCCCTTCTTGGCCTCTTAAAGTGTTAGGATCACAGGCATGAACCACTGCACCTGGCCAATAAAAAAATTACTAATGAGGTATTTTTCATTCTTTTTTTTGTACTAAGCCCTCAAAAGCCACCGTGCATTTTACACTCAAAGCACATCTCATCTGGCAAGTAACATTGCAAGTGCTCAGTTGCCATGTGTGGCTCATGGCTCCCATATTGGACAGCACAGAACTAGTTCACCTCTTCTTAAGAAACTAAGTATTGGCACTGGAAGAACAATGACTTGCCTAAGGTCACATGCCAGTCAATGGCTCCATCTGAGCTTGAACCCAAGCATTTCTGGGCCCATCCAGAAAGTTCCATCTTTGTCCTCTCTAGGTGGCCCAAAGTGTGGGTGAGGAGGAACCATGGTGGACCCAAGTGCTTTGGGCCACCTGGAGAGGACAAAGATGGAACTCCATCTGGCTAAACAGACATCCATAGGAATCCATGCTTCTCTCTCAACAACACTCCAAATCTTAATCACCTTTGATTTTCAACCAGGGCACAGGCCCAGTAGAACAAAGGTTAGGCAGCCCAGCCACAATCATCCTAAAGAGAGCACCTATCCATCCTATAGGGGAGGGAATTCTTAATAGTGCCGCCATTGACAGGCAGCAAGGGTTAAACTGATGGATCCCTGTGATAAACCACTCAACTTACCTGGGGTCCTTTGGCAGAGGAACAATACATACATCTCCTACGCTGCAGGGTAGCCCTGAAGACGAGGTACAAACATGCCTGGGTAGGTGAGGTCTGTTGGGTAATGGAAGTCAATGAACTTCCATACCTTATAAATAATATTGCCACATGGATCCCCACCCAGTGAATCAAAAGCATTTACTACTTCTGGGAAAGGGCAGGGCAGATGCCTGCTTCCTTTTGCATATAGTACTAGAAGTACCTTTAGTCTTAACAGCTGTGTGTGGGAGGTTTTATTATTACCTGCTTTTAAAGATGAAAGAAGTATAGCACAGAGAGTTTATGTAACTTTTTCAAGGTCACAGAGCTAGTAAGGGATGCAGCTGGCATTTGAACCCAGGCAATCTGGCTCCAGGATGCATATCCCTGACCACTATGCTGCCCTTGAGAAACCTGGAACTCTAGGAAACCCTTCCCTGTGAAGTCACCTCTTCCTCAGTGAAACCAAAAGACCTTCCAGCCCATGCTGGAATTTCACCTTCCAGTGTCCTCTGGAATTTCACCTTCCAGCTCCAGAGAACATTTGTGGCCACCCTGACCAGATTTCCCACACTAGAGACATGAGTCAGAAAGGCAAAAAAAGTTTTCTTCCTTTTGCTTATGAGTTATCATTACTTGTCATCACGCGTGTTTACAAGCCACAAGGGTCTGGATTTACTAAACTGGAAGGAAAGCTGCTGAGTCTGTTGCTGAGGAATGGCAGACTCTACTCTTGGACTCACTGTTTTTGTCCCCAAAACATGCCCACCCAACCTGAGTGCAGCTTCAGAAATCTGTGCCTGAAATGCAGCCTCAGAAATCTTTGCTTGAGGTGGCAAGCAACGTAATGAACACGGGGAGGCTGTTTCCCCACAGATGAGCTCTCCTTCCCAGCCTCTACTCACTGAGCATTCAGTGAAGCCTGTGACCTGTGAGGGAACCCCTAGTGCATGTGAGGTGACTTCATAAATGCAGCCAGACTCTGGTGTCCAGTTGGGAGTAGACAGACACCAGGCTGCCTGGGCAATGTCCCTCTGTGGGAGCACACTAGGACGGCACAGGCCAGAGGCTAGAGTCTGGATGAAGATGGGCACAGGCATGCTTAGCTTGTTCATACAATGTTAAAAAAGATCCCCCATTTCATCTAAAAAGCCAGATTTCCAGTTTCTGTTAAAAACCAGAAGACCTGGCAACATGGGCCAGAGTTCATGCTGTGAGAGCCCTGAGGGGAACGTCTACCCCACATTGGACAGGAAAACCTCCTTTGTGCTCACCACAGTCTCCACCACTGCCTACTGTCTCCCACTGGGTCCTCTGATTTAGACACAGAACATGCACACTGGACTGGGCCATGGAAGAGGATGGTGTGACCCGGCTTATCAGGCTTATGAAGCTTGTCAGGTCTTGCTTTGGTGTTTTCATCTCACAGGTGAATGCCTCCTTTCTCCATCTCCTCCAGAAGGTCTTGAAGGACAGGACCATTCCATGCACTTCCCTTGTCTCTTTTTCCTGCCAGACTGGGTTGGGCCCTCAATAGGTTTGCATGCAACGTGAGAAGAGCCTGTGGGAAAGCTTGGAGGATGCAGGTAACAGCGGGGTGACTTCACACAGCTCCTCACGGGTCAACCCCATGCCAAGACCTCGGAAGGCACGGAGGGTGTACAGATGTTCAACCTACAGGCAAAGATGCTGATGACTCAAAATTGACAACCAGAAAACAATCCGAGAAGCCAATGCCAGAAGCAAATACTGCATGGCAAGGGTTCGGGAAGTCTAGAGGATTCTGACTTGACTGCTTAGAAGAACTCAGACCCCGAAGGGAACAGGGGCTGCGCCAGCATAACGCCTGGCAAGGGCAACGTAAGCCTGTGCTGTGCACACCTTCATCAGACCCGGGAGTCTAAAACAATTTCATGCCTCCCTCTCAGGAGAAATGCCCTGAAAATGACAGACTCCTGCAAGCATGAAAGGTTATTTGCACTCCCCGGTTGAAATTTCCAGGATGTGCCAGGGCCCTGGGACATCCCAACAAAGAGATGTGAGGCTTTAGGTCTGTCCCCTCCTCTACCTACTCCTGTAGGAAATGGCAGATGAGACCACCAGACCCAAAGCTGGATGCCTTTTATAAATTATACCATTCCGCCTGTTGCCTAGGGGCACTTAGTAGCAGCACGATTGCCTAACCCCGTGGGAAGCCTAAGCGTCCAAGAATTGCTCCACAAGTTGCCACACGACCTTGCTTCACTCCAAGAGGAGAAGCACCCATTGCATAATTATATAAATCTAAATGCACACAAAGCTCTACTACTATGAGATTGTGAAATCAAGCACCACCCCTTCTGTGTGTCTCTTTAGAATTTAGCACAGGGCTAGCGACACATTCATTCTAAACATGCTGACCCCTCCCCAACACTGGAGGCTCCACTGGAGAATCCCAAGAAGTTTCTATCATGGGAGTTGTTGAGTAAGATCTGCAGAGTTGTTCTCTGTGTAGTTTACACAATCCAGTGAGACAAAGTCACATACAAATGAATGTACCCAAACGACTCAAGGGTCATTGCAAGAGGTTTCTGGAACATGTGCCCCCTCCCCCTGCCATTCCAATTTTAGGCTTTCTTTTTTTTTTTTAAGCTGAAAAAGAGAGGAAAGAGAACAGCTTTGAATATTCGCTTATTGGAAAAGATGAAACTGAACCCCTCTGTCAGCTAGCTGATTGCAACAGATGACAGCAATGATTAAATCAGCTGTCTGGGTTAATTAGCGCTTATGACCACAAGTATATTGTTACTCTGTCACCACCAAGATTTTCCTTCTTACTCCAAGTCTTGGTGGTGAAGATTTTGCTACTAGCAACTGCTTAAACCCTCACAAAGCAAGGGGTCTCTCCAGTACAAAGGTTGTCTGAGTTCACCCTGCCTCCTATCTGTTCCTTCTGCTGTTGAAAGTCTGTTTGACTCCATTTCCAACCTAGTTATTTTGGCCCCAACACCTCTTTCATTTTCAATTCACAGTTGTCTGGGGTAACATTTGCTCTGGCTAACATGGCCCACTCTGTCAAGACGAACAGTGTTTGCCCGTGATGGTTGTAAAAGATAACAATGAATTTATTAGGAGCTACACACAACACCCTGTGTTGTCTTTGGTGGAATCAACCACCACCATAAATTTCAAATCCATGCTGCTGGGCTGCAACCACTGAGAATGTAGCCTAGCCACAAAGAAAGGCCATCTGTGGTCTATACATCCCATTAGGTGGCATTCAGAATATACAGAATCTCAGCGACTTTCTAAAGTTAGGACAGTGGGATCAACTTAACTGTCTGCTCACCATTGGAGAAAGTTATGCGACAGAGCCAGCCAGAGAGCACACAGATACTGGAGTGGCCCCCGTCATGCCCCCTTGGGGACTCCTGCTGTCCTGGGGCAGTGTCCTGACGACAGCCCCTCAACTGCAGGGCTAGCATCTCCTAGCTCCTCCTGAAGGGCTTTCTGCAGCACCAGCACAAATACACTGAGAGGTAGATAAGATTTAATTCTAAGTGAGGCGAAGCATGTGAGCAACCCTCAACCTGTAGAGGATTAAATTAGGTGCTCAATATCCCGGCTTTCTTGCCCCTCTCATGGGACAGTTCTGAGGCCTGTTCCACAGTCTCTCTGAGACTCCTGCTAGGACTGGACCCTCGTTGTTCCCTGTGGTGTTCTGCTTAAGAATGCACCTTTATCAGCCCTTCCCCTCACTCTGTCTCATTACCTCATTCTCTCTCCTGTACTTCTTAGGTCACCTCCTTGCACCCAAGTCTTTGTCTGAATGTGTGCTTCTAGGGGAACCTAAATCAAGACACTGGTGAAACAGGAAGGATTCAAATTCATAAGTTCTTACTTTTCTTCCCTGTCTGTGGCTCTTTCCACAGGGAATGGTTTAGTGCTCTCTTACTATCCTTAGTGCAGAAATAGAGGGCATAAGAAAATGCCAGAATGAGGGAGGGGCACCTCTGATCCCACAGCACTGAGTAGCTACACTGGCCTAAAAGCTGCCCACCAGCATGAGTGCTGCCCTAAAATCTCTTTGCTCACATTATCTTCCATATAGAAGGTGAGTGGGGTTTTCCATTCTGAGCAGCAGTCATGGGCAGCAGCATGGCAAAGGCAGGGTGAATACATAGGTTATCAGTTAGTGATGTCTGTAATGGTACCAGATGGAAGAGTGGTGGCTGGTATGCCAGGCATTTACAATCATTTATATATGAAAAAGTATAAGGATTTTGGATTAGACAAACTAAAAAGTCAAAATTCAGCTCTAATATCAAACAGAAGTAAGATCTTGGGCATCTTAATTTACCTGTCTAGGCCTCAGTTTCCCTCAACTGTAAAAATGCAGCTAACAATTTCCATCCTATAAGCCTATGAGGATTGTGGATGATGATGTGTGAAAGCACCTGGCACACTCCCAGCTCCATAAACATTTAGTTCCCTTCACCACAGAGAGCCAAGGAGCTCCCTTATAAAAAGTGTTTTGGATTTCTTAAGCAAATACATTATTTGCCAAAACTACTTAATATATTAATGGCAAAGAATCTCAAAAGGATTAAAATTTTTTTAAAAAGCTCTAAGATCATGAACCTCTCTCTCTGGCCACACCTCTCCTCTGGTTGAAGCAGTTTTTCAGTGGAATTTAATGCTCCAGGCAAAGACATTTGATTCTAAATAAACTATAACACACCCTGGAGAGTATGGTAATTCTCAGGTCAATTGAAAACACTGAAGAAGGAAGATGCTGAGAAAAGGGACAGGCTTTAAATGAAACATGCTTTGAATAATTAACCAGCAACTATGCAAGTTTAGACTGTGTCCATTAGTTGATTATGCTATTTAGAAAAGGGACTGTCCCATTTGGCATGCCAGGACGGGGACTGTATCCCAACCAGAGGAACCTGATGCTCCTGACAGTATATGTATCCCAGCAATCCAGATAGTGGAAATTTGTGCAAGTGAGAAGTAACTTCAAAACCTTGTGCAAATTGTATGAGCAGTGGGTTGGAAAATATGCTGGAAAGTTAGCTGCCAAAAGCCAAAAATGACAGCAATTTAAGGCATTGGAAATTGCCAGCAAATATGCCAGCACCCAGCACTGAGCTTAGCATGGCATGGACACTACACACATGGCTGTTGAATGACTGAATGACCGCTGACCCCTGCACATCTCTTCTGCACACTTGGAATGCTCAGAAGACAGCATGTTAGGACTGCAAATAGGAAAGTGGTCTTTCAGATCAGGCAAGTCAAGAGACAAAGACTCCTCCAAGGAACAGTCTTCTGAACATGCTGAGCATAGGCAGTCTTCGCTTGGCACAGTTCTGATTGGCATTAATTTAGTGCCCCAATAACACTGTCCAAGTTTCAGTTAGCATGGTGTATTAACTGTGAGTAATTGCTGAAAGTGTAAATTTTGCCACTAATGCTTCAGTCCACAAATCACCATGCAATTAACATGTGCACCATGATCCATGACTAACACACTGATTTTTTTTCAGAGTCACCAGGGGTCACTGTGCATCAGTTACTCAGTCCACCAACAGATAGCAAATCGTGAAGTTGTGTTGCCTTCCTGTCTCCCAGTGAAAAATCCATTTTACAATTGATTATTTTACCAAAAGAAGACAAGTTGAGATGAAAGTGAAGCAAAGAAATGAAACATGTTCATGCTAGAAATGAAATGTGAATGGAACATAAATGGAGTCAGAGAAGCAGCAGCTGAGTGTGGGGACACTGACATTCCTGAGGTATGGACACTCCAGATTTGCAGACACAGGAATTAGTGAAGGCAAACTTAACACAAATAAAGAAAGGGTCTTGAGGAAATGGATGATGTCTTATAGAAATGCTTGAAGATATTTCATGACACTGAGCGCACAAAAGATAAGATGTCGGAAGCTGAGCCAAACTTAGAAAGGGGTATGGAAACTTGCCAGGGCTTAGGAAAGATACTCCACATCATAAGCACCGTTCAAACTACTCTTGGTAAGTTGGTTATACAAAGAAAACACTTTGATTCTCAAAATTATAATGGCTTTTTAACTGGACATTGACAAACTATAATTGGATCTATTTGTGAGACACAAAGTGATGCTGTGATCTACCCATACAATGTGGGATGATTGGATCAAGCTAATGTACATATCCATTCTCTCAAATACTTATCATTTATTCCTCCTGTCCAACTGAAGCTTTGTATCCTCTGACCAGCATCTGCCTATTCCCTCCACTCCCCAGCCTCTGGAAACCATTATTCTGTTCCCTGCTTCTATGTGTCTGGTTATTTTAGATTATACATATGAGATCATGTGGTATTTGTCTTTCTGTGCCTGGCTAATTTCACTTAGCACAATATCCTCTAGGTTCACCCATGTTGTCACAAATGACATCACCTTTCAAGTCTGAACAGTACTCCATTGTGTATATACACCACTCCTCTTTATTCATTCATCTGTCGATAGATGCTTTGGTTGCTGCTGTAACTTGACTATCGTGAGCAGTGCTGCAACAGACATGGGAGTTTGGATATCAATCTGATCCTAACAGCACCATGTTCTGGAAAACCTGCCCCGGGGCCACTGCCAGGATGCTGCCATAGCCTCCTTCCCATTTTCCATTTAAAACACGCCTGGTGTGATGGAGAACAGGGAAAAACAGGTCTTTCGATATCTTTGGAAATATACCCAGAAGTGGAGTTGCTGGATCATACAGTAACTCTACTCTCAGCTTTTGAGGAACTTCCATGCTGTTTTCCATAATGGCTGTCTTAATTTACATTTCCACCAAAAGGGTACTAGGGTTCCCTCCTCTCCATGTCTAGATTTCTAATGTTCTGTTAAATATATCGACTAAACATTAGTTCTACTATTTTCCATTGTACTATATTTTATAACCAATACTAAGAGTTTTTAATGATTTGACGAAAAACGTTAAAATTTACAAAATAATTTTTCTTACTGTTTAGGTCACATTGCACAGGTTGAGCCAACATGTTAATTTCCACAATTCGGTACTACTGTGGCATGATGAGCACGGAGCACACAGAATTCTCTTTGAAAGCAGAAGCTGGTAAGGAAGACAAACGGCAAAACTTTGCCTAGAGGGTGCTTCTGAGGCCTCCTTGCTCCAACAAAGAGGCAACTTGCCAGCAATGTGGTCGATTTTCTCCAAGCCACCCCCAACCCCCGACTTTTTTTTTCTATTTCTGGGACTGTGTCATGCTCTGGAACAAAAACGGACTGAAAAATAAGAAACAGAACCACCCTGTGTAGGTTTCATAAAGCTTTACCATTTAGCAAGTTGTCCTTTAAAGGATGGGTTTCTTCACGGAATACCCTCAACCATCTATGGCAGAGGACACACGTATCACACTTAGTGACAAAGGAGGAAACTGAGGCTGAGACAAAATTCAGCACTAACCCAAACCACATAATTAGGAATTCAGGGACCCACAACAGTGCCATCAAGTAGAAATAAAATCTCTATTTAAAAAGCCCACCTGTGTAACTTTAAATTTTCTAGTGTTCACATTTTAGTTTTCTAAAAGAAATTAAGTGTAGTAACTTTTAATTAACCCCATATATCAAAAATATTATATTATCAATGCAGCATGTTCTCAATATAAAATTAATAAGGAAACAGTCACATTCTTTTGTACTAAGGCTTCAAAATCTGATGAGCATGTACACCTACGGCACTTCTCAATTCCACATTTCAAGTTGCTACATCAGCTACACGTGATTGTTGGCTACCAAACAAGAGAGAACTGGGAACTGTCTTCTGCCTCTAGAAATGAGCATTTCAGTGGCTATGAGCCTCATATTTTTATCCACAACATTATTACCTCAGGATTACACCCTTACCTCCTAAAGAGTTTTCGGAGAAAGTCATAGATCACTGAAAAGAGCTGAAGACATTTTAGAAATTGGATTTAAAATTTTTTCTCCATAGTTTTCTTTTAGTCAAAAAAAAAAAAAAATTACGCAAAGCAACTAGAGAGGTAGTTTTGATGAGGGTAAGGAGGAGGATGGGCAAAGGGTGCACACAGAATTGTTCCTGTACCTACAGAGCAAGGTTCACTCACCAGGCAATGTCCCGCTGAGCCAGCAGAGAGCCTGGTGGGGTCATCGGCCTTGCTTTCTAAATGCTACGTATGTTTCTATTCATGACTGACATGCAGGTATAGAACTGATTTTTGTTTCTAAATCTAATAATCGATTTTGTATCCTCTTATTTAAAAAGCATATTTATAAACAAATGTATGTCTTTTGTTGAAATGTTTTTATCTTCCTTTTTTGACTTATTACGCTGATTATAACCACAGGTAAAATATTGATTAAAAGGGATAATGATCACTCTTGCCTATTCTTGACTTTAAAGGAAATGCTTTTATTATTTCTTAATTCGTAATCATATTTACTTTTAGATTTTGACAAATACTCTTCACTCCCTTCTAGCGCTCCTTTGCAGACAAGATATAGAGATATAGTGACAGAGAAACAGAGATAGAGATAGAAAGAGACAGAGATAGACAGAAAGGTAGAGATAGGAGACAGAGATAGAGGGAGAGAGAGACAAAAAACAGGCTCAAATTTGAAAAATGTTTTTCTGCATCTGCTGAAATAATCCTATTCTTTTTTCTTTATCTGTTCATGAGATAAATTACATTATAGATTTAAATAAACATTTTTAACTACTGACCAAAATTTTTAGTGTTATACATATTTTCACATTTTTTATTTCTTCTTCAGTCACATTGTTATATCTTTCTAGAAAAAAATGCCAATCTCATCTGAGTGGCCTAATATGTTGGTAAGAGTCATTTTATCTTTTTCATCTCTGCTATAGCTGTACCTATGTCCTCCCTTTCTTGCCTAACATTATTCATTTTTGCTGATCAAGCTTGTCAGAGTCTGTATTTCACTGTTCTTCATAATGAAAAAAACTTCAGTTTTGACCATTCTACTGGTAACAGCTGTTTTCTATTTCATTGACTCATATATATTATTTCCTTTCTTCTAATTTGTTAAGGTTTATTATTCCTTCTTCTAACTTACCACACTGAGCAATTAGCATATGTACTTTCAGTCTTCCTTTATTGTGATATAATAAAGCCTAAAATGATATAATAGTATGCAACATAAGGCTATAACTGTGTCTCTGTAGTCAAATGATTTAATTGGTGTGATGCTGATTCAATGATATTTTTGAAATGTGTGCTGTGGCCAGGTACAAGGTGACTTCTTATATATGTTTTATTTCTTACATATTTTGAAAAATATTATGCTTATTGTTAAGAGTAAAGTCCTATATATGTCCATCAAATCAAACTGTTGTTCTAGTCTTCTACTCCTTAATGATTTTTTTATTACTTGATCTTTCAGTTACCAAAAAAACTGTGTTAAAATCTCTCAATCTGATTATACATTTGTCATTATTAAAAATTTCTTGTTTCTTCTTGTATCTTCAGTTTCTGAAGTTTTTTTTTTAACATGTTGAGCCTATGTTATTAAATGTTTAGAAGTTTGAAATTGTTTTATCTTCCCAGTAAACTGTACCATTTACCATTAAAATTACCATTAGCATTAAAATTGTCTCAGATAATTTTTGCTCTTAAATCAACTTTATTGGATAGTAATATCCAATCTAATCCAACAGTGTCTTTTGATTAGTGTTTGCCTACTACATATTTTTCCATTCTTTTATTTGCAACCATTTGTGCCTTTCTGTTGTGAATGTATTATCTTAGTAATTTTCCATACATTTTAACATACACATTTCATTTAACAAAATTAAATTGCACTCTATATTAGCTCTCTTCTTCAAAAATACAAGGACTTGAAATGTCATAATTCTGATCACCAACTCAAATTGATCATACTGACATAGTCATTATTGCTTTATACAGTCTGAAATATCTAAAATATCTTTTATATAAATATATATGTATATATATGAATATCATTTGAAGTTCTTTAGAGTTTATATCTACTGAGAATTTCAGAAAAATTTTCCATTCTTCTAGTAACCCTGTGGTGATGATCAGTGTGAAACCCATTATTATAACATGTTAATTTCTTGGCATGAGGTTTCAAGGACCATAAAAGTAGTGCAAAAGACTCCAAACCCATCTGGGGCAGGTCCACGATAAGATATTTTTGAAGAAGACTCTCCCAGGTCCACCTACAGCCCGTCAAAAGAGACAACCTTTCTAGCATTTTATTTTATGGGAAGCAGATTTACCATATATCCTTGTTTACTAATCAAATGGCCCCTCTTTCACGTCAGGGTCACAGATCCAACTTCCCAACCCACTTACACCCTGTCTTCTGTCCTTATGCAGGAATCAAAAGGGACGTTTCTTGTTTACTGAGATGAGCAAATGCCACCAGGGGAGAGGCAGGGTGAGTGACAGCATGCTCCTTGGGTATTCAGCTTCCTCTTTATTTACAGCTCCAAGGATATCTCTCAGTTGCTTCTAAGTTCAGCTCTGCTGTGATGTTATCCAGCATTTCCTGTTGTTTTGGATCAGGAGGATTTTCAGGTTATCTTGTCTATTGGACATCACAAAGCAGTCACAGTAACCTTTAGAAAAGGTTTACCTGATTGTGTCATTCCTTTCCTGCTTAAACCCCTTCAAAGACTCACCTCTGCCCTGAGGATAGACACCTGAATTCCTACTGCAACTTCACATTGCCTGCCTGCTGCCTTCTCCCTCCCCACCTCCTCCAGGGTCGCTCTGCCCCTCCTCACCTCTCTCCAGCAACAGACCTTCATGCTCAGTCCTCTGATGTGCCTCCAACCACACCACAGACTTGGCGGATGCTGGGATTCTGCCTGGTAAATTCTCCCTTCCACCTCACCTTGATGTATGCCATTCATGCCTCCTCATTCCTCAGATGCCGTGTCTGGCCCTAGAGGCTAATGTCCAGTTCCCCACTGCATGTTCTCACCACGCCTTCTTTCTAGCATTTAGTGCCGTTTATGATTAGATGCTTAACAGTGTGAGTATCTAATGGGTGTGTGTCTTCCCAGCAGCCTCTCAGCATTGTAGGCCTACCAGGCAGGCCAGAACCTGAATCACGGTATCTATTCATAAAGCACTAAAGGAATGCTTACTGAATTAAGATGAATGCAGAAGTATTAGGATGACCCCCTGATGAAGGGATAAAGGCTGGATTATAGCCTGACAATGGAACAAGAGGAAAGGTCAGATAGGAGAGAGATTGAGAAAAAAGAATTGACAGTGTTTGGTAATGAATGAGAGAATACGTTTAAAAGGGAGCTATGTTTCATTGGAAGATATCTGATCATCTACATTTCAGCCACTCTGAGTATCAAGTGTAAGAACATTCAGGTGGAAACCTCCAATGGCCATGGGGAATACTGGAATCATGCTCAGGAGCAGAATGATCAAAGTCATCTGAATCAGGATGAGGGCTGATCTTCCACACATGGATGCAGTTCTTAGGGAAGGCTCTAGGGAGAGAGGAGTGTGGTGCCTGGGGCTGCATCCTCAGAACCAAGGGAAGGAAAGAAGCAGGGGCCAGTAAAAGAGACACAGGGAACAGCCTCAGCCAAAGAGAAACAGGGACTGTAGAGGGTTAAGGAAATAAGGGATAGGTTTCCAACAGGAGAGCTGAGTCCACAATGTCAAAGACTGCAGAAAGGGCAGGAAGAACAATTTCCACAATACACCAGAAGAAGCTAGACAAGTTCAATCCTGCCATAAATTACCTACTTCTTTCCATGTTTTCCTATATGTTTTTTCAGTATAAACTTTAGAAAGACAGACAAGATAGAGGCATCTAGCCTGTGGGGTCCTTTTGAACTAGGAAAAAATGTTAACTTCCACTAAATTACTCTAAAAGTTCTCAGAGATTCAGAAATAATGCATGAAGAAATTCACAGTTATTTTGGGGAAGTTGTGTTCTGGAATTTCTGAAACTATCTGGAATTATCTAGAATTCTGAATGTGTCCTATTCCCTCACTTCCCATAGCCCACCTAATAACAGTTGTGCTTTAGAATCTTCTATGTTGTTTGAGCTATTTTATTCTGGTTCACAGATTCATTACTCTAATGTTATTCATATCCCCAGTATCTTACAAATCATACACATAAATCTTATATATCATACTTTCTAGTCATTAATATAGGTCTCAGGAAACACATGGGATAATTTCCATAACTCTTAGAGTTATTTGGAGAGCCCTAGCTTTAATATCATAAAAACAGACATAAAACATCCCAAAATAAAAAAAGAACCTTTTACTATTGCTTACATATTTTAAAAAGACAAGCACTTTCTGGCCGAGGCGGGTGGATCACAAAGTCAAGAGATAGAGATCATCCTGGTCAACATAGTGAAACCCCGTCTCTACTAAAAATACAAAAAATTAGCTGGGCATTGTGGCGTATGTCTATAATCCCAGCTACTCAGGAGGCTGAGGCAGAAGAATTGCCTGAACCCAGGAGGCGGAGGTTGCAGTGAGCCGAGGTCTCGCCATTGCGCTCCAGCCTGGGTAACAAGAGCAATACTCCGTCTCAAAAAAATAAAAATTAAAAAAAAAGACAAGCACTTTCTGAGCAAGTTTAATGACAAAAATACTGAACTTTACTAAGCAGAGTAAAGGAAAAAAATCATGGTTCAATAGAAAATTACGCACTGTTTATAGCACACCTTTCCAGATTACTCTTACTTTTCATTGCATTTGAGCTCTTTTACAACTCTGTAAATTTATAGTGACACAAAATAATTATTATCTATACATGCGAATTTTGTCTAGTAGGTTCGGTTGACTTCTCTCTCCTACTGTGAAAGAAACCAACTTTGCCTCCGTTTGCACATTTGTTTTAATACTCCTGATCTATATTCATGTCCATTCATTGAATTCTCCTTTGAAATGTCTATAACATCTTACCAGTTTCCTCATGCATAGTAAAAGAAAATCTTCGGCCGGGCGCGGTGGCTCAAGCCTGTAATCCCAGCACTCTGGGAGGCCGAGGTGGGTGGATCACGAGGTCGAGAGATCGAGACCATCCTGGTCAACATGGTGAAACCCCGTCTCTACTAAAAATACAAAAAATTAGCTGGGCATGGTGGCGCGTGCCTGTAATCCCAGCTACTCAGGAGGCTGAGGCAAGAGAATTGCCTGAACCCAGGAGGCGGAGGTTGCGGTGAGCCAAGATTGTGCCATTGCACTCCAGCCTGGGTAACAAGAGCGAAACTCCGTCTCAAAAAAAAAAAAAAAAAAAGAAAAGAAAATCTTCAACATATGCTTATTTTATATCTGTAGGAAGGTCCTGACTAACCATTTCTTACAATGATTACTTAACTAAGGATGCGAACTTGCCCTGTGAATTTAGAGACAATTGACAACTTCCCTGTACTTTCAGATTACAGCCATGTGTCAAAAACGTCAGCTGCAATCCCAGCTGCTTTCAGTATAGTCTTGGGAAAAGAGTGAAGAATTGGTTCTTCCCACAACCCAAACCTCTATCATCCAAACCTCGATCTATATGGGAAATCTCAAATGCAGTACAAGCAAAACTGACCTAATCCCACACCTGCCCATTGACTCAATGAATGAGTAAGTGAAACACCTAAAAAACCTGGGGTTTCTATTTATTCCCATCAGGGCCCATGCACTCTGGCTCTAGCTTAAGCCAAGGCCCCTCCCTCTGAGTTGTAAATTAATCTTCCTCTTGGAGCTGGGCCTCCAGTATGCCCATTCACAATCCCACCCCTCATCTCACCTCCTCCGCCTTTTCCAGGAAATTCTTTGAGTTATTATTCTCAAAGCCTAACACTCTATTGAGATGAGAGTCCATGATGGAGACCTGATAGCGTCAAGGCACAGAGAGACGTGCTGAAGCCAGTCACTTTTTCCAAAGCACCAGTCTGGGGAGCCTGAAGGTATAACTGGGTCAATCAAAGGGAACCATTCAGCCTCACTGCCCGATGGGATCAAGTTCACTTATTATTCAGCATTTCTACAGCCCACAACATTCATTTCTCAGCACCCTTTTCCCATAGACACAAAGGGCAGCCATTTTGCAGTAAAATAATCCCCATTGTCAGGGGAAGCTGATTCACTATTCATCACAACTGCCCTCAATGAGAGCTGAGTGTGCCAGAGCTCTTGAATTCAGAGCCACCAGCCTGGAAGGAGCATCTCCAAATCACTCAAGAAGAAATCGAGCTGAAGACTCTGTTATCTGTCCACAAGCACCACTGATGCAGACTGCAGTGCTAGTTATAAATCATTCTTATCTCCTCATCAATGCTGGCTTTGGGAAACACCCATGGGCGTGCACAGTTAATCTATTTAAAAGTAGTTTTCAATTTTTGAAAAGAATTCAGACCTGGCAGGGCTACCCCAGCCGGAATGAGGCTGGGTGAGATTTTCCTAATCAATAGGCCCACTTCAAGAATGGAGAAATGGAGTGGACTGAAAAGGGCCAGGCCATCCTGAGAAAAGCCTCCCTGGCCTGAGAGGAGAGCTCCGAGTAGTGTCTACACAAACCCTGGGGCCTCAAAGCACAAGGATGAAGCAGGAACACATGGCTGAGCAGAAATGCCATCCAGAAAGAATCTTGGACAAGCGTGAGACAGGCACGCCCCCCCCACAACTCTGGATGCCCCCGTCCATGCCCTACCCTGACAGCCACATCTCCACAGCTCTACTTTGCCCACTGGCATGGTCTTTTTGGACACGGTTGGTTTGCTTGCCCCCAATCTACTCCAAGATCCCTGCAGGGCTACAAAGACTTGTTCAAAAAGTAGCATCCAAATCTAGACCAACCCTCTTCACAGGGAGAGGCTGGGAGAGGTGGTAGCCCGTGGTCAGCCAGGCTCACAGGTAGCAGGCGTGGCACTTACTGCTGATGCCTGCAGATACCCTCGCCGGCCAGGCACCCTGCTGCTGTGAGCTCTGGCTGCTCCCTGCTCTCAGCTGCCTTCATGTCCAGAGACGCTGCATTGCTCAAGAGTCACACATTTCACCTGCCCCATGCCAGAGGCAGCCAGGGGCTAGTGAGTGGCCGACTGGATCTACAAACAGTGTTCCCTTCACCCCAAGATAAAATCAACTGTGTGATGCTGTGCTCGAGAGCACCCTCTGGGATCAGCCAGATCCAAGCAGAAACAACATCCCAGCCTGACCTTCATCTCCACCCTATCGTCCTTCCCTCCCTCAATTACTCACCTGCCCAAGAATTAGTCTCTGTCTAAAAACAGTGGGCGGCCCAAAGAAGGAGGTTTGAGATTCCTTTTTCATTTCCACTTTCACAAGAGAGATGAGTTACTGCAGCAGCATCTTCTCTGGCTTCTCTGGCTTCCTGAGCCTGTCTGCACATACAGAGTTTGGTCCACTCTGAAGAAAGTTTCACTATATCTGGAGTTCCCTGTAACCTAGAATTTGGAAACTCCTGGAAGGAGGAAACTGCTTTTACGATGCAAAGTCACATCCAGAGCTACCTCTCTTTCTAGAATTTGGACTGTGTGGTAATGAGGGTCTGCATGTTATTTCAAAGCATCAGGGACCTCAGAGGTACTCCACTGAGGCTGCAATGGCTAAGAAGAACGTCACAAGCCTCTAGTTTCAGGCACAATTAGATAAACTCTGATAGTCACAGCAGTTGTTGGAGTGTGACCCGAAGCCGCCACTGGCAGTCATACGGGTCTATGATGATTTTCAGGGGGAAAATATAAAAACAAATTCTTTATTAATAAAGCATTACCAGTCAACAGAATTTTCCAAGACATAGGGCATTTGGAAGAAACTAACAGAAGGAGGCACCAAAACCACTATGTTCACAGCTGGTTAAACAGGCCATCTCTGTTAGGCCCTTGGGGTTGGGCAGCCTAAAGAAAGATAGAAGAGACTCAGGACAACGGCAGATTGTGCTTCTCCCACACCACAGACCACGGGGCCCCACACAGTCCAAGGAGGGCCAAAGAACTGAGGGGCAGCTTCCCAGCCCCGGACTAGTGCCAAGGCTGCTCACAGGGACCCCAGGTTGTGTCCAGGCAGATTCTTCATCCATGCCTCTACTCCCCAACTTCCCAGAGGCAAAGCCATTGAGAAGGACTTTTGGGATCCCTCAGGCTGGCAGCTAGGACCCTCAGAGTCTGGCTGGGAGCTGGGGTTTTGCAGACATTCCTGGGCATGGGAACCCACGTGGAAACAGTCACTATCAGTGTGGTCTCCACTTCTAGGAAGTCTCCAAATAGGCTGAAGCAGACACCACTATTCCCCATGGAGGGCTGGGACAGCAGCTAGGTGGGAGAAGGGAGATGGACTTTCAGATCCTGGCCCCTACACTCCAAGCCAGGTGATCTTGGCCAGACCCAGAGCCCTCTGACCATGGGCAGGGTGAGAACAATGTGACAGGGTTGTGTGGATCAAATCAGCTACCCGCTAACATGCCACACCACTCAGGCCCTACAGACACACAACTGATGCGTGTCCAAGCTCCTCTGCCACCTCCAGCTGCACTGAATGGAGGAAGGAAGGCTCAGCCACCCTGGGGTCACCATCCTCTGGTGGGCTAACATGTGTCCCAAGGAAGCACCCTATTCTCCAGCAGCTCCTGGTGCCTCTTGTGTCCAGCTGCTCATGCAAGTCCTCAGGTGAGGAGCGAGCCCTGTTCCCCATCTCCCAGCCGACCAGAGGGAGACAGCCTCAGGGGTGCCTGGAGAGGTTGCTGGCAGTGGAATGCCCAGTTGCAGGAGGTGACACTAGAAAGGCAATGAACTATTTATAAAATGCATCACCTGTTGCTTTTATCCGAGGGTACTGGGGCTGTTTTTCCTGTTGTGCTTCATACGGGCTTAGTGCATCTCAAACACTGCACAGAGAGCATAGGAGAGGGAGACAGCTGTTTCCAGGCCTGGCCCCAGACACAGTGATTTTGGAAAGACTCATTCTTACTCTATGTTGTTTTCTTAAAGAAATAAGCTTTTCTCAAAGAGCTCCAGTGACTGTATCATCACACTTCCTCCAGTGCAATTAACACTTTTTCCCACACTGTGATTTCCGACTGCCTCCCAACCTCAGGAGTGGGTCCTCCCATGAATTTGATGTCTGTGTCTGTGTCTGTGTGTCTGTGTGTCTGTGTGTGTGTGTGCGCGCGCGCGTACGTGCGTACTCCCGTGTATGTACTGGGTGAGGGATGGGAATAAAACTCCTTTTTGGGTCAAGTAGAGAAGAGAAGGGAGGGAGAAGGAGAGAAGGGGGAGGAAGATCAATAGTAATACTGATGATCATTGTGGTCAGTGTTGAAACAATCAGCCTCCAGAGGGCAGGGCGTGTGTCTTCTGTGTGTCTTGTGTGTGTTTACATGCTGCAGGAACCCGACGTCAGACCAGGGTGGGGACCCAGATGCCAGGGCACTGGCTACTGCTCCCTCCCCATAGTTAGGACTCTCTTGATCTCTTGGCTGTGGGTTGCCAAGGAGCCCTTTCAATCCAATAAATGTGACTGTAAAGTTCAAACCCAAGCATCCACTTTGCTTTAAAATCCAAATTACACTTTAAATAGGTACATCCATGTTGGAAAACTGTTTATTGGAATCTACTGCAGTCGAACATAAGCATCCCCTCAGATCCTGCCATTCCACTCTGGAGTATATGCCAAATCGAAATGCATGCAAGGGATGGCGGAAAGGCATGAACAAGAACATTCTGAGCAGCACAGCTCACTACAGATGAACGCTGGAAATCACACAAATGTCCACCAATTCTCACAATAAAACAGTGAATGACAATGATAATGAATAATCCACAACTAGGCGTGACGACGTGGATGACTCTCACAAGCATAGCATTCAGCAAGAGAACACACACACAGGTGACAAATGACACAAGAACAGGCAGAGCTGCTCTCCGCTGTTAGAAGCTGGGGCAGTGGCCACTCTTGTGAGGGGTGACTAGAAAGGACCATGTGCAGGTTTCAGGGTGCAGACCCTGCTCTGTTTCTTCATCTGGCGGCTGCTGTCTAGTTAGTGAAAATTCATCAAGCTGTATACGCTTAGGATAGATACCCTTTTCTGTACATATATTGAACTTTAAAAAAAAAGTTTTAAATAAAGTAACAAAATGAATCACATTCTCTCTGCACTGAAACCATTTTTGTCACTTCCTATTTGGGTTGAAAATAGAAAAGGCAGCAGGAAAATGTTACAGCCGCTCAGGCACCCGTAAAATTGACTGAAAGTAAAACCGACAGACGCGAAACTCAGACCCAGGCTTAAATCAGAAGGCGAGGTGCAGACTACGAGGAAAGTGGGAGCAGGCTGGGATTTGGTGAGAAGGAGGCCAAACCAAGAGCCCCTCATGAGAGCTGCACATCTCTCCTGCTCAATCTCTCTCTCACCAAGAGCAAATCTCAACCCAGCTGAATTTAACCACAGGTCAATGCCCATGCTGTTGTCTCATTCAATGACAAGACGCAGGAGCAGAGACAGTCCTGTCCATGGACAGCATGTGAAGGATCGGCTTAGAGCCCAGATTCCAGCCTGGCCCTGCTGGTGTTTGGTTGTCTCAGAGAGACTGGACCCAAACTGAGCTAGCACATGACAGGAACAGATGCTGAACCCGGAAAGCACAGATTCCCGTGACTTGAAAGGGACGCCACACCAGGCCTTCTCAGAAGGTAATTCTCATGAAATCCCTTTTCAGGATGACTTACAGATGGGAAAGCTGGTAAAGACAGGCAGCTGAGGCAGGGGAGGAGCAGATGGCCAGCTGGCTAAACAAATCCAGATGCATGACCCCGCCATTCACACCAGACACTGACCCCTGCCTGCAGGCCCAGGAGCATCAGGCATTGAGATTCCTCCCGTCTTCTCTTTCTACTGTAGAAGGAACTTCGAAGGAAAGGAAAATGGATGAACATCAGCAGCTTCTGAAACCTAGAGGGTCTCTATACTCAAAAGATGAAGAATCCTAATGAAACAGAGCTAATCAAATGTTTGTTGTGTGGCCATAATTTCTCATCATCGTTTCAGGACAAGTGCTATATAATGAAATGAAAATCACATTTTAAAGTTTGTTGCAAGGCTTGGAAGTGTCCAGAGCTTAGGTAGTTCCTCGGAGAATAACAGCCCAGAAAAGGAGAGGGAAAGTCTACCAAAAAATAAAGAGCGAGGTTTATAAACATGAGCCACGGCCCCCAAGGGACACGGCCTCTCTTCATCTCCACAATTGCGTCCCTCTCTGTCTGTGGCTCTCTGTCACAGCTGTTGACCTTTCAGTGTGCTCTTGCTCATGTTAAGCTTGTTTGGTTTTGTTTGTTTTTTAGACAGGGTCTCACTTTGTCACCCAGGCTGGAGTTAAGTGACGCAGTTACAGTTAATTGCAGCCTCAAATGCCTGAGCTCAAATGATCCTCCCTCTTCGGCCTCCCCAGTAGCTGAGAATACAGGCATGCACCACCATGCCCCACCAATTTTTGTCTATATATACATATACAGAAAGACAAAAATATATATAATATATATGTGTATATTTTGTAGAGTTGGGGTCTTGCTATGTTGCCAAGGCTGGTCTCAAGCTCCTGGCCTCAAGCAATCCTCCCACTTCAGCCTCCCAAAGTGCTATGATCGTAGGCATGAGGCACCATCACCAGCCTGCTTATTTTTTCACTAAAACTAGTGTAGAGTGGAAGATAGAAGCATACCATGATATACGGACCAGTCTATCAACCCCCTGGGAGGGATGGAGACTCCAAGCTTCTCCAGGAACGCACTGCTGGCTTCCCCCTGAGCTCTCTTGCAGAATTAACCTATATCACTCACTGTCAACACTCCTGCACACACCCACACTGCTCTTTAAGGGCACTTCACATGTGGTGTGAGAGTCTTTTGATTGTACATGCCAGTTCTCTATACAGGACTCTAAGTGCTTTCTAAGCAAGGGCTGTGTCTTATTTAGACCCATATGCTAACAGAGTGGCCCCCTAATAAAATTGGTTAAACTATATCAAATTAAATTATGAATAAATTCAAAAGAAGTAAAGTTCACCATGAGATAGAAGAGGTCAAGGACAATGGGGTCAAATTAGGCCTTGAAATGTGACTCATACGTGAGCACTCCACAAGTGTTCAAAGAAAGAGTGAAACTATTTCTTCACTGGGTTTGTCACCAAGTGTTCATACTGTTAAATACATTTATGATCCATTTACACCTTGACCCTGAAGGCTATGGACTGGCTCTGTATCTATGAGGTAGGTTGGAGCAGAAATCTGGAGGCTCCAGGTGCAGGCTACAGGACTCAGTTGTACCTTGTATGTAACAGAGAAACTGGGACGTATGAACTGATGTTCTGCAGGGGATACACCTGCCAGCATCTCAAAGCTAACGCAGGAAGCCCAGTCCATGTGATGTGCTTGAACAGTCAAGAGGAAGGAGTTGGAGTCTAGAGGGCCAGGCAGGTAAGGAGCCAGAAAGTGCAAGTACACGGTGTCAAGAATCTGGACTCAAGGGGAGATCAGGTGACAGTCCAGATGAGGGGCCATGGGAGAGACACTGTGAAGGAGCTAGTACAGAGACCCAGCATCCCAGACACTGCTCTTATGAAGACACAGGAATCCAGGAGGCTCAAGTATTCAACCTAGGTGTGCAAATGGGAAAGGACCCTCATGTAGGAGGTAAGTCCATGAGTTTTGGTTTAGATCAAGACAGAGCACCTGAGTGAAAATAAAAGTTTCTCCATGCACCATGCAGGGACCCCTGGCTAGTCCTTTGTACAAACTGGAGAGAGCACCACCCCACCCCACCTTAGTCCAGCACCGGGTGGGCAGGAAAGATGAGTGGGTAACACCTTCATGGACATTTGCAAAGGCAGCTCTTGCTCCAAGCAGCTACAGCTCCAGGCCAGGGTCTCAGTCCCTCTCAAACACTAGCAAACGTCCTATGCAGGGCATGCCTTGTGCCACCATATTAAATGGCCCCGATAGAGCACTGTTGAGATTTAAAGGATAACAGAGGATGTAAGAAATGAGTCAAGCATCCTTGGGTGGAAAATAGTCGAAGTGGGAGCGTTGCTCAGCAGCATTTAACTCAGTGTTAAACATGGAAGCAATGCCAACAGCTTCTACACAGTCACACCGCATTCCAGGCCAGTGCCACCAAAGGCTGGAGGAACAGAGACTTCATGACACCTATTCCTGGGAGTAGATGATTATAAGCAGTGTCTGTGACCACAGGGCTGGAAATCAAAGCCCAGGCCAACCATCAAAATAATAAATACTATACAACAGATATGAAAGCCATATCATAGGTGCTGTTCCTCTTCCCAGACTCTTTAGAAATACCTTCTGTTCATCATCTCATTTCTTAGGAGCATGCCGAAGACATCACGGTGCCCCTGTGCACCTGCAGCTCCCTCTAAAGTCAGCAGAGCCACCATCCATGGGAGACTCAGGAGTTAAGTCTGGACTAGTAAGGAAGTTAGATTCCATCTCATAAGGAAAGGAAACCCATCCTCCTTTCTACCCCAAGAAGGTCTGTATGTCCCTCTCTCTGTGTCGCTAGACTCTCAGTAAAGTAACCTGTGCTTCACTAACACAGAAGGGTCCCAATCTTGGCATTTCACCTGAAGTTCAGTCATGTAAGGAGTGAAACGCATGCTTCCGCGTGTGACCATGTGCAGAGGGCAAAATCACAGCACCTGCAGGCTGCCCTGTTTCACAACAGTGCTTCTCAAACTTCTCTTTTATAGGCAGTACATATAAACTTCGTTAAGCAAACTTTCCCGGGTCTCATTCTTAGAGGTCCCCATTCAGCAGGTTGGGGCAGGGCCCATGACTCTGCATTTTAATAAGCTCACAGGGACCCAGCAATGCTGATGCTGCTGCTTCAAGGCTCTCACTTTGAAAAACATGGGTTTATACTATGAGCAAAGTTTATAACATGCCAAAGAAATCTGAGCTGTGCAATCTCAATGGCTCTGTGAAACCAACAGAAAATAACATTTACAAAAGTAATTCTCATGTAATAAGAATGAATAATGATTCAGGGCATGGTCAGAGCAAAACCATATTACTCTGGCTGTAAATTAGCCATAGAAGGAAGCAGATTTCCAACATCTTTCAGGAGGTTAGAAATTTAAAATCAATGATCAGATTAGAATTAGTGTTATCAATATCAAGACAATTTAGCATAGATGCTCCCATTCTATAGATAAGGAAACTGAGAACAGACAAAAACATGCAGAAAGTTAATAGGAGAAGTGAAACTAGAACTCATGTCTCTAAGCTCACTGTCCAGCACTACTATTCTAGGCAATGCTCTTCACCCTTGTGAAGAGCCAAGTTTCCTATCCCTGAATGATTTCATGACAGGAACTACAAAGATGCAGGAGCATCAGGAAGTTATGCTGTCCTTCATAGCAGAAAATACAGATCAGTCCTGCACAATATCAATATAAAAGATTTCATTCCTGGTGTCTTCTAAAATAAACCCTCACTGTGTGCTAACACTCAGAACATTAACCAGAAAAGAGCATGCTCAGGCAAGTACGTTCCTTGTCTCCCTTCCTCCTCCTCTCCTTCCTACTCTACTTTCCAATAGACTTAGAAAACTTTGGAAAACAAACCCCAAGGTGAAGGAGACATCACAGGACACTTATGGCACCCCAGAAGCCTGCAGGAGTATCCCTTCCCATGCAAGACAAGATGTGTCCATGTATGGTTTCCTTGGCTCAAGATGCAAGGATGATGTTCTTGCCATCTTAGGCAAAACAACTGTCCTGATCTGCATGGAGTGGCATCCTTCTCCTTCCAGGCTTGGAGCTGCTGTGTGCAATTCGGTTAACACTGCTGGCTTGTACAACCACAGGGAGCCTGGGGAGATCCCCTCCCCATCCTGGACTGCTCATTGCTCTTGCGCAACTCAGTTGACGGTTAAAATTTTGTTTTTCCTTCCCACTTTGTTATCAGAGGAACAGTCAGTGTGTAGGAAAACCGAAGCAACTGTCAAGAAGAGGAGATAAGAAAAACAAGATGTCTGTTTAAAAATGTCATGATGTGACGCAGTTAAGGGAGATAATTTAGTCTGATACTAATAACAATCTTGATTCATTTTCCAAGTTGGTAGCTCCTCCTTTGCCATCACTGTCCTGTTCATACTGTGCTTTTGCCTACCTTTGTCATAGATGTTCTGGGGATTTCTGATGAGGAATGAGTTTACATAGAAGAAGCACAAGCTGAGGTTGAAGAAGTAAGGTGAGGACATCTGATGCCAGGCGGAGAATTCCCTCTAAATAGACAAAAATTATAAAAACATGCAACAAACCTAAAGGCAGGTAGCTTAGCCAACAGAGTTCTCTATAAATATGCAAAAGTTCTCTAACTCCAGAGTTCTCATCAGTGGCTTTCCCAGCTAGTGCAGGCTACTGGACTGCTACAGTGATGCCTGGAGAATTAAGATGATTGACAGCAGACTCATGCACAAAGGTGTTCATTTAACAGTATTCAAATATCTCAAATAAACTACTACATTTTAAATAACCAACAACAAATAAGCATGACCTATACAGTGAATGGAATGCCAACCAGACTGTGAGATGATAATTATTTAAAAATTCAGTGACCTTTATTTCAAATACATTGTCACAAAAGTGCTACATGAAACATCCTATTTAAAAGTCAAAAATGCAACATACAACATTGCATTTATTTTGCGATGACCACCTCTCTTTATAAATATTTTTATGAATAAAATAAAAATAGTTACTTTAATTTAAATGAGGATAATAATACCTAATCCATGGTTCTGCAGAGATAATTATGTGGGGTAAACCACAGAAACAGCCTGAAAATGCAAATAGAGAGTAGTTAGTATCAAATAGCTTTAGTTGTTCTTTTATAAATATTTTTATGACTAAAATAAAAAAGGTGGTCATGACAAAATAAATGCAATGTTGTATGTTACATGTTTGACTCTTAAATAGGAATATTTACTACTTACATGAATAATATTTACACATATGACCAAACACTAGAACACTGAAAATAAATATTTGATTGTCAAGGGTAGCATAATTTTAACTCAATTTCTTCTATTTCTATTATTACCTATAGTCTGCAGTATTCCACTACAAGATGTAAGTTAACTTCCATTTGGTTGGTACAATGTCACCAGGGAAAAAAGTAATCACCCAATAAATACTTTAGCCTCTCCTCCATATGAGGCACTGGGCATACAGCCATAAATGTACCGGACCAAGTTCCTGCTCTTAGGGAGCTGACATTTTAACTAGGGGAGGGTGACAATAACAAAATGAGCTAACAAATACATAATCAAGTGACGACATGGTACATGTTAATGTAAATTTCTGTGTAGTGAGTGTACACACAGCCAATCACCCCAGGACTTCCTGTTCCTGCTCTGCAGAGAGTAAGACCATGGCCAATATTTGATACATGGATTCTGTGGGTTTTCTAATGCTGCTGTATTAAATTACCACAAACTTAGTGGCTTTCAACAGCCCCATGCAGTTCTGGATGTCAGAATTCTAAAGGAGTCTTGCTGGGTTAAATTTAACCTGTCAGCAGGGCTGCATTCCTGCTGGAAGCTCTTGGGAAGAATCCTCCTTGCCTTGTCCAGCTCCTAGAGGCATCCCCCATTCCTTGGCTTGTGGCCTCTTCCATCTTCAAGCCAGTAATGACATCACTCTGACCTCGGCTTCTGTTGGCACATCACCTTCTCTGGCTGACTTTCCTGCCTCCCTCTTTCGCATATAAGGACCATGTGATTGCACAGAGCCCACACTGATAATTCGGGATTTTCTCACTATCTCAAGGTTGGCTAACTTGCAACCTGAATTCTGTCAGCAAATTGAACTCCTCCCTGCCATGTAACATAACAAACCCACAGATTCCAGGGATGTGGACATAAACATCTCTCGGGAGCACTACTCTGCCACCCACACTGGGGTAACTTCTTGTCCAACTTCCTGGCAAAAATGTCCAGAAATGTCTTTCCTCAGAGATGTTTAGCACAGAGATAACAGTCTAAGAGTGTTTTTTTCAGAAAGTATAAGTTCAAAACTACCCTGTTTTTGACTTTGGGCTAGTTACTTTAATTTAAATAAGAATAATAATATCTAATCCATGGTTCTGCAAAGATAATTATGTAGGATAAATCACAGAAACAGGTGTGAGCCCGAAAAATGCAAAAACAGAATAGTTAATATCAGATAGCTTTAGTTGTTCCTGAATCCCAATTTCTTTTTCTTTGTAATAAACTAAAAACTTCAAGCTAAATTCTGGGATACATGGTAATTAGCCAGTGGCACGTAATTCACCCTTTCCCACATTTCCACTGAAGGAAATACAGAGATGCATAAAAGAAGCTGAGTGTGGATGAGGGCCTAACACACAAGAATGGACTGTGACAGGTGGACCATGGAAGGGCACATAGGTCCCTAGGTGTGAACCTATCTCAGAAACATGAGACATTTGCTGCTGAAAGGAACTCTTATCAAGGCCCCGCCACCTCATCAATATGTCTTTCTATACCAATCCATTCAGAGACTCCAGTTCCTGGAAATGCAACTCAGCCAGGCAAAGAAGCAGAAGGAGGGTGGTATAAGGCCTTCCGGAGATTAGCAGAAAAGAGGGGCAATGGCAAGAACCACAGGAGGGATCAAACCGGGGGGCACATTTTCATGCACTGTCTCTAGATGTAAGAACTAGAACTATCACTGACCAAAATTATAATGAATAAGGCTCCGCTTCTAACTATGAGGCAGCAGGAGCAGGAGATCGCCTCTTGGGCAAGCTTAGTTATTCTAGAAAAGTCAACATGAACACTGGAAGGTTGACCAGAAACCATGCACATCAACCAGCCCCTTAGCGTAAGTGATGTTAACAGAAACCTGACCCTTGTGGCCGGGCGACAGTGGCAAGGGTGCTGCAGGGACAGGAGGGTCTGATCACAGGCACACCCCTGGCCCTGGATCTTCTCTTTCAAAGGCGGATAACTCAAGACAACTTTGAAAGTTCTCTGCAACATCCAAAGCAAAATACCATTTTTCTAAAAAAAAAAAAAAAAATCTAGTACAAGAAGAAGACGTAAATTTTAGAATCTATTTTTTAAATCTTGATATCAAAGAAACACAGGATATATGAAAGATAAAATCACTAAATAAAAAGAAAAACTAAGATTACAAGAAGAGTCAGCTAAGATGAAGATGACAAGACATAAAATGGTAGAAAAACCGGAAATGCAAACACAAAACAAAAATGGGAATAAGAGGCAGCAGAGAGCAGACCCAATGGTGCTGAAAATCAAATCACCAAGGGGGAAAAAAAAATGCAGTCTTTTACAGAATGAAGAGGAAAAGACAAAAAGACGAAGATGCAGCCAAATAAATATCCAAGTTACAAACAATTCATGTTCCAAGGAAAACCAAAACCAATAAGAAGCCACAATTAAAGGTCATATTCTCTGGGCAAAATGAAATAAAATTAGAACTTGGTATTTAAATAAATAAATATATCTATCTCTATCTATCTATATATGCACTCTGACAACTTAGAAATTAAAACTGAGTCTCTCACATAATCAATTGTAAAAAAAATAAATAAAAACTACAATTACAAAATTATTTGAAAAGTACCAGTAATGACTGCATGACATTTGAAAACTTAGAGTGTGAGTCTAAAGCTACACTAAACATCAAAAGTATTATAAGGCAAGAAATAATAAAAAGGAAATAAAGCATTTAATTCAAGATATTAGAAAATAAAACACAGGAATTAAAAGGAGATTTTGAATAAATATTAAAGCTTTATTGGCTCAGGGAAAGGGAAAAAAGAAAAATTAATGAAGAAATGCAAGATACAAATCTTCACAAATTAATAAAATACACCAAACACAGTCAGATTTTATCATGGGGAGGAAAGGAAACATGTAAGTTACTACTGAGAAAAGGTTACATAATCACAATTGCAGAACAAATTAAAACAACAGCAAAAAAGTACTGCATAATTTTGTTCATTTCTAAAATCTTAATGAAATTGACACTTCTCTAGAACATAAATTAACCACACAGAAAAGTATCAATGAAAGAAATTAAAGTTTGTTCAAAATTATCTTTGCAAAAGGCTATAGGCCAGGCAGTACTGTAAGTGCTTTTTATAAATTTTCAACATACAATTTCCATGCTTCATAAAATATTCCAGAACATAGAGGAACATAGAAATTATTAATTCATTTTGTAAAGTTAGTGTGATCCTGACCAAAACCTGGCAAAGAAGTTATATGTCTATTTCTTTCATAAATATATAAGCAAAAATTTCACAAAAAATGCAAACAAATGAAATCAAATGTCATATTAAACATATTTATCATGGCTTTGTAATATTTACTTTCAGAAGTGTTTTAGTAAGGATATTTTTCTCTATATATATTGTGTTATATTAAACACTTTAATAAGTGTTAATAAGGCATTTAATCACATTCAATATCCATGGCTGATTTTTTTCTAATGCAGAAAGCCACAAATAAAAGGAAACTTCTACAACATAATGAAGAGTAGCCAGTGTCACCAATAGCCAAGAGGATCCATAGCCCAATGGACAGCACATGGGCTTCCAATGGTAAAAAAAACTCCTCAGCTACAGAATGAATCTAAGGATATTGGTTCACACAACAAATTTATTTTCAATATTGTATAATTTCACATTTTTCAGAATAAAATGTAAAGAAGCACTATATTAAAAGACTTAAGGAATGAAACAAGAGCAACAATAAATAAAAAATACCAGAGGAATCTTTGCCAATAGATGTAAGAAAGAAACAGAGAAATACTCATGAATCTTGACAAATTTTTTAAAAGCCTTCATCAAATGAAGAAGTATACTATGAATAAAAAGAATCAACATTATAAAATGCCCTTTTCTCATAAATTATTTATAGATTTACCTAAACCTGGAAGGATTTGGAGAAAATATAAAGGATTATAAGTTCATCTGGAAAGATAAGTGATTATAATACATTTTTTTTTCAAAACAAGAGGAAAAAGGTCTTGACCTACTAGATAATTAACTTGCTAATAAGCTACAACAATTAATTAATGAGTAAATATAAAAAAATAAATATCATAAAATATTTGCCTCTGGTACATAAGAGAATAGACACGGAATAAAGGTGATACCACAAATGTGTAGGTAGAGGAAACAGTAGTCAATAAATAATGCCGGAATTAACCATTAAATATATTAATCTGTTTAAATTAAATTTTAATGTTATGCTAAAATAAATTCCAAATGAAGTAAAGAGTTAAACTGTTTAAAAAGTAAGCCATAAAAATGGGGATGGGAGACATAGTTATATGGAATAAATACATGTCTGAGGGTCTAAATCTAAGAATAGGACAATGAAAAAATACAAGGGAAAGAGACACAGTGTGAGTCAGATAACATGAGAATTTTCTCTGTGCAAAAACAAAAAACAAGACTTTTGAAATAGGGCAAAGTAAAATAATATACATAAAAGCTCTTACAAAACATTAAGAAAAAACATTATTATCCCGTTAGGAAAAAATGAAGACTGCACATGAGCAAACCTTTCTCACAAGAAAAGAAACACAGAAGTTCAATAAACGTCTGTAAAATGTTGAATCTGACTGGTAAAGAAGGAAGACAAACTAAACCAACAGGACACCATCTTTTTACAATCAAATTGAATTAAAAATACATAAAAATAATTCTGGCAAGAGAACATCAAACTGAGCATTCTCAAACAATGCAGTTGAGATTTCAACTTTGTTCCAACTCCGGGAAAGTCACACGGTAGTACGTGTTAGCCTTTACAATGGGTGTGCTCTTTGACGCTGATATACCACCTTTAGAAATCCAACCTAAAGAAATTGGCAGAGATTGTCAAAGTCTTCTGACAAGAATAATCATCACAGTGAAGGCATGGGATATCTCAAAATATGGACCTCAAATGGAAGCCTGAATAAATAAATAAGTTATGATATAATCAAAGGATACAACGTAATAGTTAAGACCACAGGATGTGGAATCAGACTTCCTGGACTCAAATCCTACTTGACCACATAGAAACTTTGTGACCTTGAGCAAGTTACTTAAACTCTTCGTGTCTTATTTTTCTTTGCATGTAAATTGGAGATAATAATGGTATCTACTCGATAGGGTTATTGTGGAAATTAAAAGAGTCAGTACAGGTAAAGCACTTAGACCAGTCCTCAGCAACACTAAATGCTCAATAAACATTACTTGCTGTTACACTAAGAAAAATATTGTGATTATTATTACTATCATGCATTCATTACAACCAGTTTTTAAGATTAATTTCACGGAGGAATGCCCATGATAAGTTAAAATGCATGATCCACCAATTGTACACGATTTCTTCCAGAAAATAGGAGGAAGCATCTCCTAATTCATTTTATGGGGCCAGTATTACCCTGGTAGCAAAAGCAGACAGTGATAGTACAAATGAAGAAAATTACAGGTCCATATCTTGTGTGATCCTAGCACAAAAGCCCTCAACAGAACAGGATCAATCAAATCCAGGAAATACAAAATGAAAAACACACCACAATCAAGTGGGGATTATACAGGGTATGCAAGGCTGATTCTGTATTTAAAATCAATCCATGCAATCCACCATATGAATTGTCTGAAAAAGTAAAACCACCTCAGCATATCAATTGATACATGAAAAATATCTGACAAACCAATATCCACCCTTGAAAAAAACTCTCAGAAAACTAAGATGAGATGGGACTTACTCATTTTGATAAAGGCACTCTATGAAAAACCTACAGCAAATGGCATACTTAACAGGAAAGACTAAATGTTTTTGCCCTATGATTGGGACAAGGATGTCCAATGAAACTCAATATTGTACTAAAAGTCTGAGCCATTGCAATAAGTCAAGTAAAAGGAATTACAAACCCTGGATCTCAGTGTTTATAGCAACTCTGTTCATAAAGTAACAAAACTAAGAACAACCCAAATATTCTTCAACATTAAATGGATTGACTACCGTACATCTGTATAATGGAATACTACTCAGCCATAAAAAGGAATGAACTACTGATGTGCAAAACAACTTAGATGAAGCTGAGAAGCATTGTACTGAGTGAAAGAAGCCTTTCTCAAAAGATTACAAATGTAGAATTCCATTTATGACATTCTTAAAAAGACAAAACGATAGTAAAAGAGAACAGATGAGGGTTCAGAGATGGAAGAAGTGTGTGAATACAAAGGGGTAGCTGGAGGGAGTTTTTTGGGGTGATATATTGCTCTGCACCCTGAATGTCAGTCAATTTTAGTTTTTTTTTTTTAATTTTAAAAGCAGGATCCAAGACATATGTAGTATGATATCAATTTAACATATGTAAGGGAAGAAATATTCCACAATGTTTGGAAAATACTGGAATTGACCTGTCCTCCTGCCCAGATTTACTGAAAGTAGGTGCAACTTTCTACACATGGCCCACCAACTACCTGTAATTTCAAACAACCAAACTGTGAAATGTCATTCAAGAGGTCCTTAATATCAGGTTTACAAAGCCTGGGTTCTTAAGGCCCTAGATAAATTTTATTTCTTTGGAGGTAATCTTCAAATCACAACCCAGAATTCCAAAAAGAAGGATGAAAAAAGTTGAAAACCTGTAAGCTCAAAGACTCCTGACAAAATGAATTAATGGCCACTCACTTTCAAAATGTTTAAATCATCCTAATGGTTATACGAGGTTACAATCCAGGTAGAAGGTGGTGAGCCAACGATGCAAACTCTCTCCTAAAGCAACCTAGGAGCATTCCAACAACCAATGTTTCTGATTAAACAAATCTCTTTTTTGTCACAAGAAATGGCTCACCCTGAAAATTCCTATTTTTTCCCACGTGGTAACTACACTAAATGCCACAAAATTCTCAGAAAGTTTCCAGCACTTCAGAAGCATTTCAGAATTTGAAAAAAATATACCAATAGTTACTTTGCATTAAATACTTTTTATAACCTTAATTTTCTGGCCTTTTAAAAAAAAGAATTTAGTAAGCAAGGAATCAGAAAGCCTGGGTTCTGGCCCCAATTCCAATTTCTTTTGACATTAGTTTTCTCAAAAGTAAAATCGGATGTTAAGATTCAATGGTCCCCAAGAGCTTTTCCATCTCCAATACTCTAGGAAACAGATAATAGTAAAAGTAATATTGCAGGAGCCACAGCTAAACTGCTTGAATGAGCAAACTACTCGAATAAACTACTTTCATGGAGCATTCATTCAGAAATATTGTTCAAATGACAGAAAAACTATTCATCAAAGAAACTGTTAACAAGCCATGCATGGCCCTTATCCAGCACGTAGCTCAGGTTGCTATACCTGACAGTAATAAAACTGTATCAGTGAAAAAAAAAATTCGTCATGGTTCAATTTTACTAATATAGACTGACCTGCCCCAACCTGCAAGCAACTTTTTGTGTAGAGTCCAAAATTACTGGGGGTAGAATTTCCTTAATTCTTAATGTTATAATTTTTAATTGAGTTTTTTTGAGACTAGGTGACAAATTACTTGACTGCTCCTTCTGTACTAAAAGACATGAGCATGCAGCATGAGGGATCCCTGTGGTGTTGGACGTGTACAGTATCCTATGATAATAAATACACAAACCTATGCAGGTGATAAAACTGTGTATAACTCAATACACCCACATATACACACACAAACATACACAACGTTTGAGTACAGTAGTCCCCATTTATCCTCAGTTTCACTTTCTGCTGTTTCAGTTACCTGAAGTCAACCATGGCCCAAAAATATTAAATGAAAAAATCCAGAAGTAAACAATACCTGAGTTTTAAATTGCCTTCGTTCTGAGTAATGTGATAAAATCTCAAGCTGTCCTGCTCTGTCCCGCCTGGGACATAAATCATCCCTTTGTCCAGCTAATCCACACTGCAGTCACTTAGTCACTCAGGAGCCAGCTTGGTTATCAGATCAACTGTCACGGTGTGGCAGTGTCTAGGTTCAAGGTGGACAGTAGCCTAATGCTATGTCACAAGGCCTACGACATGTCCCTGACCTTATATCCTCACGTAGGCCCTGCATCATCTCACATCATCACTGGAAGAGTGAACACAGTACAAGAAGATATGTTGACAGAGAGACCACATTGGCGTAACCTTTCTTACAATACATTATAATTGTTCTATTTTGTTGTTAGTTATTATTAATCTCTTACTGTGCCTAATTTCTAAATTAAACTTTATCATAGTTATATGGCTATAGAAAAAAACATAGTGTATGTAGCATTCAGTACTATCCATGGTTTCAGCCATCCACTGGGGGGTCTTGAAACATATCCCCCATGGATACTGGGGGACTACCATACAAATAGCACTGGAGAAATCTGGATAAATTTAGTGAACTGTATCAATGTTATTACCCTGCTTATAATATACTATAGTTTTGCAAAATGTTACCATTAAAGGAAATGGGAACGTGTACAAGAGATGTCTCTGTATTACTTCTTATGACTGTTTGTGAATCTGAAATTCTCTAAAAAATTTTCAATAAAAAAATGGGGTATGGGGAAGATGAAGCCTTCTCTCTGCTTCCGACCATTAGTCCTACCAGGAGATAGTAGCTCTTACCAGCTTCATGTGCACAGTAGTTAAAAGAGAAAGAAAGAAAGGAAGGAAGGAAGGAAGGAAGGGAGGGAGGGAGGGAGGGAGGGAAAAAGGGAGGGAGGGAGGGAGGGAGGAAAGAAGGAAGGAAGAAAGGGTTAAATAATTTGGGATGGTCCTACTATATATCTAAATAAATTATTTAGTGTTTTCCTACTCATAGTAGTGAGGGATGAATGTATCTTGACTCTAGGGGATTCTTTCTGCTGAAGATATCTTCCCCATTCCCAGATTCCGCTACTAATGGATTCTCAAAAGTAATCAGGTCTTTTTCCTCAAGACAGGATACTGAGTTATCTTTCTCTGGGAAAACTGACCACCCACTGATAAAGATCTAAAACTTGAGATATGAAGCATTGCCAAATTAAATGGCCCAGTAAGATAGCCTTACAGAGATACAATCAGCAACACCCTCCTTTGCACAATTTCTGGCCATCTTTTCAAGGGCACCGCCTAAATATGAGTAGTTGCCAAAGATTCCCTGACATCTGAAGAAAGCATATGTAATGTGAAAAACAAGGCATAACAAAGGAACAACAGTAACTTGAAGAAACAGAGCCCATATGGAGAAATTATAACCTCAATACTACTATGAATCTACTTAGGGAGACGGGAGATGATATTGCACCAATGAAGCGGAACAGGATGCTACTAAAAATAAATTCTACAGGAAGAAGAGTTCTTGGAAATTAAAAATATGACAGCAGAAATTAAACACTCAGTATAAGAGTTGGAAGATACAGTTTAAAAAATCTATAGAAATTAGAGAAAGGGATGAGAGAAATTGGGGAGAAGAGATATGAAAATTAGAAGATCAATCCAGGAAGTCAAACATCCAAATAATAGATGATCCAGAAAGAGAAAAGGGAGTACTTAGGATGGAGGATATTATAAAAGGGAAGTTCCCAGACCTCAAGAACACAAGCTGCCAGTTTACGAGAACCTGGTGAAAGATCCAGGAAAATGAATGAAAATAGACCCACGGCCGGGCGCGGTGGCTCAAGCCTGTAATCCCAGCACTTTGGGAGGCCGAGGCGGGTGGATCACAAGGTCAAGAGATCGAGACCATCTTGGTCAACATGGTGAAACCCCGTCTCTACTAAAAATACAAAAAAAATAGCTGGGCATGGTGGTGCGTGCCTGTAATCCCAGCTACTCAGGAGGCTGAGGCAGGAGAATTGCCTGAACCCAGGAGGTGGAGGTTGCGGTGAGCCGAGATCGCGCCATTGCACTCCAGCCTGGGTAACAAGAGCGAAACTCCGTCTCAAAAAAAAAAAAAAAAAAGAAAAGAAAAGAAAATAGACCCATGCCAGTCATATAATTGTGACATGACTGAGGATTAGGATAAGACAGTCCTTTAGGAGCAAACAAAAGAATATACATGCTCTTGAGGAGGGATACAGGCTTCCAAAATAACTGAAAACCAGAACAGCATCAGACTTCTCAGAGGCAACAATGGAAGCTAGAAGACATTCAAGTAATGCCTTCAAAATTCCAAGGCAAATGAGTTCCAACCTAAATTCTGGATCCAGCCTAACTATCTTCTAAGTGTGGAGGTAGAAGGAACATATTTGAAAACACATACAGTCTTGAATCTTTACTTTCCGCACTCTCTACTGCAGGAGGCACCTGGAGTGTATGACCCCCCCAGACACGTACACTGCAAATTCAGGAATAAGCCGAGACAGATGCATATCTGGGTACCAGGGAGCAGGGCTTTCATCCTAAGGGAAAGCTGAAAAAAATATGCAGGATGAAGCTGAAGGTCGATGGGAAGAGAGCTCGCAGCAAACTTTACAGGTGACCTCTCCAGACCAGAGCAGGCCAGAGGAATCAGCTAAAGACTTCCTCCAAAGACTTGCTGGAATACTTAGTATCCCTGCACATATTGCGAGGAGACTGAAGAGTCAGGTGTAGGGGCTCGCACCTATAATCCCAGCAGCTCAGGAGGCTGAAGCAGGAGGATTGCTTGAGCCTAGGAGTTAGAGGCTGCAGTGAGCTATGTTCATGCTACCATGCTCTGGCCTGAGCAACAGAGTAATATCCTGTCTCTAAAAAGAAAAGTAAATCTAGGCAACTAGAGAGGAGTTGAAGTTTAAACTAGTGGTGAAGGCTTAGAAAATGAAGCAGACAAACACATATTCATTCACATTCAGGACAGGAAAATTAAGTACAGTGTATTTCGTAGCTCAATGATGAACAGCAAAATGTGCTTGTGATAAGGTAAATACTGATGTTCAGCCCTCTAGTTCTTAGCTTCTGTTGCTGAGATACATTGGCATCAACTCTATGACTTTTTTTTTATAAAAGCCCAATGCCCAGGCCACAACTGGGAGCACAACAGTAGAATTTCAGGGAGGTGGGACTGAGACATGAGTAATTATTAAAGTTCCCTAAGTGATTACAATGCACAGAGAAGACTGAGAACCATGGAGTAAACCATAGATGCAGTGTTTACCCTCATCCATACTATTCCAACATCTGTATCTGCAGCCACAACTGCTTATCATCTTGAGTTTCAACTGTTAGCGCTGTCTCTTTTTGAGAGACCTAGATGCTCTCAAAGTCAAGATCTTCAAAAATGAATGTTTCATGTTCTGTCTTAAACATGGCATTATTGGACCTTCTGATGTTGCCAATCCCCACTCCAACCCCTTTTGTTCTATCATCAAAGCCTTAATCAAGAAACCTGCTCCTTACTACATCCTCCATGGGTTCAAATTCCAGGGCAGACTGGCTCACTAAAGTGAAAATGACTTCTGCTGAGATCAAACAATGCAGAAACGCAAAGGGAGAAAGAAAGAGAAATATTTGTTGCAAATATTGCAAATGTAAAAGTTGCAAATGTGAAAGTCCCCAAACTAGGTCACAGATGAGCTGACTTTATTTGTTCACTCTTTCCTAAAAATAAATAGCTATTGACTAGCCAAAAATGATTGCTAGATTTCATGATTTAAATAAGTGATGTTTATTGGTTTGGACAGCTCCAGGAACGACGTAGGTCTTTCCTTGTTCCCTGGAGCTCTCACTAAGCAACTCAACATGAAAAGGTCATGACCAACATGGTCTATGGTCCACGGATGGGTTCAGCTAAAATTAGTTTCTACCCAAGTCTCAAATAGCTACGTACAGCCATTCTCATCCCACCCACCACCCTAATGCGATTGATGTCTACATACCAATCGCATTACATGGCCAAGGCTTCATTTGGGGTCTATTCCTATAACATATAACCGGATCCCCTGATGGTGGTCCCCCATAGTGTCTGGAGTGCCAACTAACATCCTCCTCTGAAGTGAACCAGAGCAGCTGTGTCTCCGGCAACTGTACAAACCCTTGAAGTGAGCCCATGTTTTAATTTACTTTAATCTACCAATCTGATATTGAGAAATGGTACTTCATTATTTTTAATTTGGATTGTCCTGTTAAAACTGAGATTAAGTTTATAACTTGTGTCTGTTGGCCATCTGCAACTGTTTTCTTGTAAATTGCCTGTTGGCATCTTTTGCCCATTTTTCTACGTTTCCCTTTTTATCCCCCATTCTTCCTCAATCTTATTCCTTTTATTTTTCATGTTCCAGCTTCTCCTGACCACCACAGCCTCCTCCATGCCATGCTTTATTTCTCATCCCAATCTCTCATAATCCATGTAAATTACTTGTTCAACACCTCTGTTCTCACTCAAGCTTGAGTACCATGAGAATGGACATCAGGGTGTCCCTCACAGACAATGCTGTCACCCCAGCAGAGTCTGTCATTTGTTGAATAAACAAATGGTGTAATGTCTTACACCATTGGGATCCGGTCAGGTACTCCCTCAAACGATCCCACTGAGAGAGTTTCATGAAGGAACAGTCTACAGGGGTAAGAGTAGGGTTGGGAAACCAGTAAGGGCCGGTGTGGCCCCTTGCTGGGAAACCAGTGAGTCATGGTGTACAACAGCAAGGAGCATTGCCTCTCGAGGTTGGAAGCAGAACAAGAGGAGAACAGCAGGGGGAATCCTAGGAAACCTAGAGCCCATCACCACTTGGCTCATTGAAAACCTTCTTCCACTTAGGTCCTTAATACTTCACGTCCTCAAATCCTACAGGATAATCCCATTTGTGAAACCACTGGAAACAAATATAAATAATTTCCAAACAAGCTCTAGAGAAAAAGAGGGCAAAAATAGGCCAGAAAAAAAATCCAAATTACCTTCCTAGCAGCACAGCACATTTGCTTTGCAACTTCGGGAACATTCTCTAACCATCCCATACCTCAGTTTCCCCATTATGAAAGTCTGTGTACTATCATTCCTCCCAAAAGTTCTTTTGCCCAAGGAAAAGAAACCTCCATACAGAAAAAGAAAATTGCCAAAATTCTGTCATATCAGCCAACTTCTACCAGGCCTTGGAATTCTCAGCAAATAACTAGTTTTGTAATTCTTTTAGCTTGGCCAACCCTCCAGGGTAGGAAAAAAAAAAAAGGCTTCCCACAAGGATTCAAGGCTTGCAAGTAGAGGAAATCTTTGAGAAAAATCTGGGTTGATGAGAAGCTAAGAAAAGCCAAGAGGAAAGAGACATATCTATATATGTTTATGCAAAAAATAGAAAAGGTTGAAAAGCAATGTGTTTCTAAAATACTGCTTCTATGAAACCAACCTTCTGTTACTCCTTACTCCCCA
Source organism: Saimiri boliviensis (assembly GCF_048565385.1). NCBI lineage: Eukaryota > Metazoa > Chordata > Mammalia > Primates > Cebidae > Saimiri > Saimiri boliviensis. The sequence continues at coordinate 78,157,700 of NC_133457.1, forward strand.
GTTAACTGAAAAAGGCAGGGTGATTCCCCGTCTTCTATTCATGTCCTCCTCCGCAGAGGCTGGAAAATGCAGTAGCACACAGCCCTGATGTGGGTGGGCTTGGGTTCAAATCCTGCCACATAACAGATACCAGGCACTGCACTCCATCTTTCTTCAGCTCAGTGCTATCCCAGGGGAAATGGGTAATGATATTGAATCTGCTGGACTGATAGCAGAATTATATTATCAATGGCAAAACCTGCAATTATGGCTGAGCACAATGGCTCATGCCTGTAATCCCAGCACTTCGGAAGGTCGAGGTGGGAGGATGACCTGAGGTCAGGAGTTCGAGACCAGCCTGGCCAATATGTTAAAACCCCATCTCTACTAAAGATACAAAAAATCAGCCAGGTGTGGTGGTGTGTGCCTGTAATCCCAAGCTACTCCAGAGGCTGAGGCAGGAGAATCACTTGAACTTGGGAGGGTGGAGGTTGCAGTGAGCTGAGATCACACCATTGCACTCCAGCCTGGCAACAGGGCAAGACTCCATCTCAAAAAATAATAAAAAATATATAGAAACTTCCTTCTGACCCCAGTGCCAGCCTCCTATAGATCTCAGAGCTAATGATGGCTCTTGACTACACATACTAGTGTGGAAATTAGAAATCCCATCTCTGCTAAAAATACAAAACTAGCTGGGTGTGGTGGTACACCCCTGTAATCCCAGATACTTGGGAGGCTGAGGCAGGAGAATCGCTTGAATCCGGGAGGCCAGAGGTTGCAGTGAGCCTAGATCACACCATTGCACTCCCGCCTGGGCAACAACAGCAAAACTCCCTCTCAAAATAAAAACAAAAACAAACAAACAAAAATCCTGCAATTACTTTTGCACCAACCTAATGAATTGCGACAATAAAATCTGTATCAGTTAATGGGCTCCGAACACATGATGACTAGTTTTTATCATAGGCACTGTAGTTCAGTGATCAAAAGAGCTTCTTTATTTAACAAATATCTTTTATACTTGCCTCTATATTTAAAATATTTATATATCTTCTGAGTGCCTGCGATGGGGCCAGTGACTGGGTACAGAAGTGAGGAAAGTTCATAGGGTCCCTGACCTCCTGGAGCTTAGAATCTGGGGAAAAGGAGACATCACACAAATCATGACCAAACAAACACCTAATTACCAATTGCAGCAATAGCCATGAAGAGAACACATGGTGTATTCAGAGAGAGAAATGGAGGGATCTGGTCTATTCCGGAAGATCTCGAGCCAGGTAGTGAGGCATTCACTAGCCTTGGTGGACAAAGCAGTCCAGACAGTGAGATTAGCATGTGCCAGGGATCTGAGGTCGGAAGAATCATAGGCCCTTTGAGGAGCAGAGGAAAAGCCAGAGTGGGGAGGCATGGAAAACGCAAAGGAAAACAAAGCTGGAGATTCCAGCAGGCCTCAGGCTGGGCCTTAAGAAGGATCAAAAAAGCTGTGGTCATCGCTGCTGGAGAAATGGGCAGCCACAAAGGCAAAGCTGGGCTCTCAGCTCTGCAATTTAAATTTGCAGTTCAAATACCCACTGCAACCTCCTTTTCAAATATCACTTCTAGACAGCACACCAGCTAAGATAAGCAACAATGTTTTCATGAATGAAAGATATTTCAAAGATAATATACACACATACATATGTCCGTGCGTATGTCTGTCTATATATGCTTGTATGTATGCATATATGTGGTATTCACCTAAGCCACCTTGGGAAATGTCTAAAATCACTACTAAGTTACAATCCCTTTGGATTCTTTGGTTTTTCCACAGGCAGCCACAGCAGTATCTTCCACAGCTCTTATAATGGGACCCTACACTCCTCCATGGAATGACTGCTGGCATCTATGCCCTTCTCCTTCAACGTGGGCTGACATCTAACTGCTTTGACCAACAGAAAATAGAAAAAATGACATTCTGTGACTGACTTCTCAGGCTAGGATATAAACATGCCATGCACTTTCACCTTGTCCTTTTGGGATACTTGCCCTTGCAACCCAGATGTCATACTCCCAGGGAGTTCAAAGTGAGCCACGTGAAAAGTCCACATGGAGAGGCCACGTGTGGGTGCTCTGGTTGGCAGCCCAGCTCTGAGGGTCCAGGAAACAGCCACATCAACCCCGGGGAAGGGAGAGGTGTTGCTTCGGATGACTTCAGATTCAGCTATTAAGCCACCTAGACTTGCAATCTTTCCAGCTGAGGTCCCAGATATAATGAAGCAGAGACAAGCCAGCCCCACAACCCCCATCCAAATTCCTGACCCAAAGTATCCATGAGAAAAAAAAATAGAGAAAAGACAAGAGAGATCCAAGATGGCTGATCACTAGCAGCTCGGGATTGTAGCTCCCAATGAAAGCACAAAGAACGTGAGGACGCCACACCTTCACATGAACTCTTGTTACTCACGCACCAGGAGATTCCCAGCGGAGGAGCCCCACGGGTCGCCAGCGAGACTCTTGTGGCTGGCGAAGCGGTTTTGCCGGCGCCTCGGAGTGTCAGTTCTTGGTGCAGAGTCAGAAAAGCACCACCAATCTTAACGCCGCTGATTTAGTCGGCGCAGTGGGTTGCTCAGATTTCGGCACTGAGAATCAATAAGTTGGACGTCCACTCAGAAACCCAATTACTAAGACGGTAATTATAAAGACCACAGATGGATAAATCTACAACGAAGGGAAGAAAACAGCCAAAAAAGGCTGAGAATACCCAAGATCAGAATGCCTCTCCCTCAGCAGGGGATCACAGTTCCTCATCATCAAGGAAACAAGGCTTGATGGAGAACAAGTGTGTTCCAATTACAGAAGCAGGCTTCAAAATGTGGATAATGAGAAACTTCTGTGAATTAAAAGAACTTGTTCTAACCCAATCCAAAGAAACTAAGAACTTTGAAAAAAGGTTTGATGAAATGTTAACAAGAATACACAATTTAGAAAGGAAAATAAGTGAATTGATGGAGCTGAAAAACACAATAAGAGAACTACGTGAAGTATGCACAAGTTTTAACAGCCGAATTGATCAAGCAGAAGAAAGGATATCAGAGGTCGAAGACCAACTCAATGAAATAAAACAAGAAGACAAGATTAGAGAAAAAGGATAAAAAGGAACGAGCAAAGTCTCCAAGAAATATGGGACTATGTGAAAAGACCTAATCTACTCTTGATAGGTGTACCTGAATGTGACGAAAAGAATGAATCCAAGCTGGAAAATACGCTTCAAGATATTATTCAGGAAAATTTTCCCAACCTAGTAAGGCAGGGTAATATTCAACTCCAGGTAATACAGAGAACACCACAAAGATATTCCTCAAGAAGAGCAACTCCAAGGCACATAATCGTCAGATTCACCAGGGTTGAAATGAAGGAGAAAATACTAAGGGCAGCCAGAGAGAAAAGTCAGGTTACCCACAAAGGGAAGCCTATCAGACTCACAGCAGATCTCTCAGCAGAAACCCTACAAGCCAGAAGAGGCTGGGGACCAATATTCAACATCCTTAAAGAAAAGAACTTTCAACCAAGAATTTCACATCCAGCCAAACTAAGCTTCATAAGTGAAGGAAAAATAAAGTTTTTTGTGAACAAGCAAGCACTCAGAGATTTCATCACCACCAGGCCTGCTTTACAAGAGCTTCCAAAAGAACCACTACACATAGAAAGGAACAAACAGTATCAGCCTTTCTAAAAAATACCAAAAAGTAAAGAGCATCAATATAATGAAGAATTTACATCAACTAATGGGCAAAATAGCCAGCTAACATTAAATGGCAGTATTAAACTCATATATATCATTATTAATTCTAAATTTAAATTGACTAAATCCCCCAATCCAAAGACAGACAGCCAATTTGGATAAAAAACTAAAACCCATCAGTATGCTGCATCCAGACCCATCGCACATTCAAGGATACACAAAGACTCAAAACAAGGGATGGAGAAAGATTTACCAACCAAACAGAGAGCTAAAATAAATAAATAAAAAGCAGAAGTTACAATTTTTGCCTCTGATAAAATAGTCGTTAAAGCAACAAAGATCAAAAGAAGCAAAGAAGGACATTATATAATGATAAAAAGATCAAGGCAACAACAAGAAGAGCTAAAGATCCTAAATATATACGCACCCAATACAGGAATACCCAGACATACAAGACTAATAAAGAGACTTAGACTCCCACAAAATAATAGTGGGAGACTTCAACATTAATATTAGACAGATCAATGAGACAGAAAATTAACAACGATATCCAGGACTTGAACTCAGATCTGGAACAAGTAAACGTAATTAACATTTATAGAACTCTCCACTTTAAATACACAAAATATACACTCTTCTCAGTACCACGTCATATCAACTTAGAAGTTTAAACGAAATGTTGGTTGGCTCCTTGTTTGTTATTCTCTTCCCTCATTTTCTTTTACGTCTCCATTATTAAGGACAATTATAGGCATACCCATATTTAGACTGCATTCTAGCCTGGGCAATAAAGCAATACCCCCATTCTCTCTCCCTCTTCCTCTTTCCCTTTCTTCCTCTTCTTTATTCTTTTTCTTATTATTCTTTTTTCTTTCTCAAAAAAAAAAATAATAAATGGCTGTTTCATACCACTAAGTTTTGGGCTGACTTGTAATACAGCAATAGCAACTGATATAGAAATAGAAAGTATCTCAAAGTATATATATATGTATATACATGCACATATGTATATGTACATATGTGTATGTATTTGTATGTGTGTATTTTTTTTTCTTTTTTTTTTTCTTTTTCTGAGACAGGGTCTCACTCTGTTGGCTAGGCTAGAATACAGTGGCACAATGATAGCTCACTGCAGCCTCAATCTTCTTGGCTCAAGTAATCCTGTCACCTCAGACCCTGAGTAGCTGGGATTACAGGAATGCATCACCACACCCAACTAATTAAAAAAAAATTTTTTTTTAGAGATGGAGCGTCACTATGTTGCCCAGCCTGGTGTATATTTTTTCTTAATTACTATTTACCATTCTGATAACCTTCTAGAGAGAAAGTCTAGAATTATTCCTGATTTAGAATCCCTGGGCTTTGTCCACACTACTTCTGGGGAAAAAAAATGGCCAGGTAGTTTACATCAAAGAAAAATTTAATACTTTTAAAACACTCAAAATATACAAAAGTAATCCATTCTCATTGCAAAAAGGAAAGAAAATTCTCCTCAGCAAATATAACACCTTATTTTAATTGGCTTTGAAAACAGAGATCAAAAATGAGATCTTCATCCATAACAACTAAATAGGGCAACTAGAGCTCACTGCTCTCCACCACTGAAGGCTCACGCCGCTGAAAAAAGTATCTGCAGATTAAATAAAGCAATACCTATAAGGTGGGCACAGCGCACTGCTGGTACTTAAGAGCCCACCAAATTCCAGTTATTATTATTGCTTTTGTTGTTGTTAGAATTAACATTTTTCTTGATTCCGGTACTAACTTTTCCTGACCTAAATTAAGCAGCCCTCATGTTACATCTCCGCAGAAAAGAATCAATGTAGGCTGTTACTGCATATAACCAAATACTGAATATATGGAAAATGTTTTCAGCATATAACCAAAACTTTTCAGTATATAGCCAAATCTGAGTTTTGTTAGATGTCAAGAAAGGAGTCTCAGATTCCAAATGATTAGAAATGTTATGCAACACTATATAATTATCACACATCCCTATTTTGCTTTGGTTAAAATAACTGTCCTTTTAAGAAGGAAGGAAGAGAGAAAGGAAGGAAGGAAGGGAGAAGGAAGGAAGGAAGGAAGAAGGAAGGAGGGAGGAAGGGCCAACAGAAGGCGGGAGGGAGGGAAAGGTCAATATGTGTTGGAAAATAAGCTTCTGAGAAGTTACATTTAACAACCATTGCATGGCTTTCGAGGTGACTAAATGAAAATATTACCTTTGATCATTATGAAGGTACCCCCTGTGGGATTATATAAATATTACAAAGCTACACCCAAATGGTGGCTTGAATACCAGGGTACAGAGTTGGGAACAACGAACTGGGGTCACCTCAAGTTGGTATTTTCCTCTCCTCTTGGATTGCTGTGTGACTTTAAGCTAACCACTCAGCCTCTCTAAGCCACAAGGTTTTCAAAACAATGCTCCGTTCCAAACTTCAGTAGCCATACCAAAAGGACCACTGGCTAGTGTGTGTTCCATGTTTCCCGTGTAAAAGTCACCATTCAAATCCTTAGGTATGCTAAACACAATTCCCCAAGCATAATTTGCAGATTCACACACATTAATGAATGCGTCAAAAATTACCTTGAAAAACCTGTCTTGCTGCAAAATGTGACGGTGCATCACATACTGAAAAATCATCAATACCCAATGGAAAAAAAAGTGGCGACCATTTCAACTCAATGTTATTTGGTGGCAACACAGGGAGGCTGGTTGGCATTCTCTTTAACACTGTTGGCTTTTGCCTGTTAGATCTTCAGTTACTGTTGGGGAGGGGGGTCCTAAGACCAACAGAGATGAGACGGGAGGAAGAGGAAGTGAGAGGAAAAAAGAATGTGAAAGGCAGAAAGGAGAAAGGGACAGAAGGAGGGATAGGGAAAGGGCTGTGCTATGGAACTAAATCTGAGTCAGTGACACCTAAACAGAAATGTCACTACCAGGGAAACCATTTCAAAATGACATTCTGGTCCCTAGGTTTCAAGTTTGCAGAGTGTCTGACCCCCTCTCCCCTCCGTCCCTGAAATCCCAGCTTTCCCGGACCCAAGCACCCCCTCTCGTTGATTGACTTAACTATATTGGTCACATCCTTCATCCAGAAAAACGTTTTTTATATCCTGGAAAGTGGTGCGAACTCTACGTCTCTCTCATAGAGCCCCAACATAGCAGGAAAAAAAAATGGCCGGCGTGTAATCGACTTGGATTAGTCCTTTCCAAAGATGGCATGAACTATAAACTGTTTTTTCACTCAGAAAAAAAAAAGAAAAGAAAAAGGAAAATAAGAGAATTCGCGAAAACCCTCTTAGTGAGACTCTGGGTACACTGATGTCTGGCAGATGTGAATCTGCCATGAAAGACATTCTGCTTCCCTCACACCAGCACGGCCCTCTTCTTGATGTCAGAACACAAGGCTATGGGATCTGAGATCCAGGAGAGCAATGGAAAGAGCGGTGGAGTCTCCAACAGCTTCACTGAAGACCAACAGGGACTCTGCTATTACCATATATGATGAAGTCTGTCAAGCGGTCTGCTAAGACCTGAACGAAGACGGACGCCTGGTCAGCTTCCCCACCAAGCAGATCAGCCAAATTGGGGAAGACCCCTCTTAAAATCCATGGCACCTTTGAAAATTGTTTACAGTCACTATCAAAATGTCTTTATTCTGCGCCTCATAACACCTTGCCTTAGGAGCTACGTCGATCTTAACACCACAGCACATACTTGTAACTGTTTTTGTTTTTTTTTTTCCCCCTCACAACCCGTTACATGGCTGTTTTCCCACGAATCGTGCCACTTTCACAGCCGGGATATAAAACCATTTTACAACAGTTATTCTCCCATGTCTTCCCTTTGTTTTTTAGACAGATGCATCCCAGGGTCCAAACTGTCTCAGCAGGTAACCGTTCTGAGCACCCAAGATCGATTCAGCTCCACAAAGGCCGAGGATAAAGACAAGACAAAAGTTGTGGGTTTAAGGGCAGACCCCGCGCAGAGCGCCGGGAGAGGGGAGAGGAGCGGGCAGCGTGATCCATGTTCCGCTTCAAACCATTTCTTCCACAGCGGCAGCTCCGCAAAAGGGACCGCTGGGGAACAAGTCCCCGTCTTCCCAGTGAGTGGTCATTTTAGGAGAACAAGTCCCCTCCTAGCCCTTAGCTGGAGGGCCAACACTTTTTCCTCCCCGAAGTTCCCGGCACCTGTTCTAAAAGCGGGGTGAAGAGCGCTCTACTCGGGCCGTCCCGCCCGCTCTGGATGGAGAACATATGGACAAGTGTGTGTGAAGCAGTCCCCTAGAATCCTTCAGCAAGCCGAGGGGTGTCCAGGTGGTCACCTGCACAGGTGCCGGGGCTACCAGCACAACTTTGTCCCCGGCCCTGGGGGCTGACGGAAGGTGAGACTCCCCACCACCTCCACAGCAGTCCCTCCAGCTCGCGGGTAAGCAGCGCACAGGCGAGAGGCGAGAGGCGAGAGGCGAGAGGCGAGAGGCTCAGGTAAGGTTCCCAGGGCGGCCAGGCGCCCAGGCGTGCCGGCTGCTGGCGCTCAGGGTCCCCTCCTCCCGTGCCTCCGTGTGGGGCAGGGGGAGTCCTCCCGCCCGGAACCCAGCCCGCTTACCCCGGGGCTCCGCCGGGCCGCCCGCGGCAGCCCCGCGAGCCGCGAGACGCCCGGCCGCAGCGCGCACTCGGGGTAGGCAGTGTGCACTCACCCTTCTGCTCTCGCAGGCTCGACAGCGACCAGAGCAGCAGCGCCACCGAGGCCAGGAAGCAGAGCTGGCTCAGCAGAAGGTCCCTCCGGCGGCGGCGGCGGCGGCGGCGGCGCGCGCGGTCCTCGTCGCCCGGCGGCCGCATCCTCAGGCGGCCGGGCGGCGGCCTCGGCGGGCGGAGGCCGCTCCTGTAGCGGGCGGCCGCGGCGGGGACGGCGGCAGGAGGCAGCCCTGCGCGCAGCAGCCGCGCGTCCTCGCTGCGCTCCCACCCGGCCGCCGCCTCCGCCTCCTCTTCCTCCTCCTCGCCGCTGCCGGTCTCCTCGTCGTCGCCCTCGTCGTCGCTATCGCCCAGTCCCTCCTCCCCTCCCTCCTCCTCCTCCTCGCCGCTCGCCCGCGCCGCCGCCTCCCGGCGCTCGGGGTCCCGCTCCTCCTCACGCGCCATGGCTCCCACGCTCCGCGCCCGCGCTCGGCCTGGGGCGGCGGCGCGGCGGGGGCGGCGGGGGCGGCCGTGAGGCGGGGGAGGCGGGGGCGGCGGGGGCAGAGGAGGAGGAGCGGGGGAGGACCGACGGGAGGAGGGCCCGCCGCTGGCCAACTCTGCCGGCTGGCGAGGCCACCCTGGGCTGGCTCTGGCCCCGCCGGCTACAGGAGTGCGTCGCGGGGCCGCCTGCCTATTCCATGGTCCGCGCTCTGGGGGCTGGGGCCGGGCCGGAGCGCGCAGGGAGCACCGAGCGAGCTGGGAGCATGAGCTAGTGCAGCTCCCCGCAGCCTGCAGCGGCGAGGATGGTCGGGCCAGGGTCGGCGGCAGAGGGGCGTGCGGGCGGGGGCAGTGCCTGGGACACAGCCCGGCCCTGGCAGGCACGGCGGGGAGGGGGCCCTCGGGGAGGAGACTGGGCTAGGGAGGGAGCCCTGTGTGCAGTCCTTCAACCCTTCCGTGCCAGGGGAAGGGGGACGGCGCAGGGGGGCCCCCTCTCGGGAAGCACACACGCTGCCTCCCAGAGGCCGTTCTTCATCAAGAAGGATTCGCTGGAAACTTTCGGAAAAACCGAGGGGTTCTTCAGCCCCCTCTCTATTTGCAGCCTGGAGTCAGCGCGCCGCGAGTGCTCTTGGCTGCCCGCGCCCAGCCGCTGGCCTCGCCTCCTGTCGCGGGCCTCCCGGGTTTCCCTCTGCCCCCTTGCGGGGATCCCCCTGTGCGCCCGGCTAGCGATTTGGAACAGGCCTCCCCAGAGGCTGTTGGTTCCACAAGGGTGTCCGGGCTCCCCCCTCTGGCCTGGGCTCACACTTCGCTTTCTGTTCCTGCTGGACCAAACCCAACACTGTGGCTGATGGAAGTGGGGACAGCTGGCACTGTCCCTGGAGAAGCGGCCTGAAGAGGCTCCTGGACTTCCGCAGGTAATACCAGTCTGCCCTACCTCCGACGACGTTAGAGTCCTCGTCCTCCCATTTCCCCCATTCCAGGTCTCCTGCCCCTCCTTGCTGAAGGCGTGGGCTGCCCTAGAGATGGCTCATGACATTGCAGAAAGTATCCATTTGGAGAGGACCCCTGGCCATCCCAGGCACAGCCTACTCTTCCACGTTGGGCTTCCCCAGACTCTTCCCAGATGCTTCCCTGGGGCTGCTGGCTGGGCTGAGGAGGAGATGCCATTGTGGTGGGGCTGAAAACAAACGCCTTTGTTCGGAAAGGGATCACCGGAAACCAGGTGTCTGTCTGGGTAACTCCATGGAATCCATTCAAATCAGGGAATCTATCCCAATACCCTAAGAAAATGGGAAGGAAGCAGGAAACCTCTGAACAGGGTTCTCCAGCCTAGGTCCTCGAGGGCCTGCAGAGTTCAAATGTGTCCCCATCTGTGGCTGACCTTTTACCACCCCCCCCCCCACCCCAGACAATCCCTGACAGCACCTGGGAACAGCAAGGTCACAGCAAAGGGCAGAGTAAGTGGTCCTATGTAGCCTCCTTTCTATAGAAAGAAAGGCCATCTCACCCAGGAAGACCTGAGACTTTTCCTTCCTGGGTATATCACTTACTACTTCTGTTCTCAGCTTGGCATCTTCCAGACACTTAGAGTACCTCCCCCACAATGCCTGAGTGGTTGTCCCTTTGCTTTGGCTCCAGATACTAAGAAGGTTGTAAAAATATGAGTTTTTACATCCTTCTTAGTAGGATGTTTTTAAATATTCTTTAATATCCATGCTGGAATGTGTAGGGAGAATTCTCTAGTTGTGTTACCCTCATCAAGCTTTTGGAGACACAGAAAAGAAAGTTTAGGAGCTGAGAAAAATTCACTTAACCAGGAAAGACACTCAAATAGTGTTTTCTAGTGAAAACAAGGAAAAATAATAAAAGGTGAGAGGGAATCTGGAACTAATTGAGTTAGGGAATGAGCACTAGCTGTGGGGGAAAATACCACAGGTTCAAGGAATTGTGTAATCTGGTGATGGAGGGGGAGTTAGGAAGGGAGCCAGGAGGAAGGAGAATAACCAGGAACTAGCAATTTCTTGGAAATTATCTCAGCACCAGGAGGGTATGTGTGGGGTTGGGGGGCATGGGGCGTGGGGGAGGAGAGAGAGCACTCCTGTGGCACCTAGAAATGATTCTTGGCTTTCTTTTCATTTGGACAGATTTTAGAGTGAAGGTAGTTGTTAAAGTAAAGCACAGAGAGTGATCCCTTGAGCAACCAGGCACCACCCAGGGAAGGAAGTTGGAGATACTGGTCCCCAGGCTGACAGCACCTGAGACCTGGTAGGTTCCTCAGCCCACCAGGTGATGGCCAAAGGAGACAGGCCTCAGGGGCTCCTCTCCAAAGAAAACTGTTTTTTTTGTTTTGTTTTGTTTTTTGTTTTTTTTTCCTACCTGACTATTTCAGTCTTTGGAAGCTCCCCCAAGAAACAACTGCGAAACAAGCAAGAGTTGAAATGAAGAATGTGCTTATTATCTTTCCCTATCAGTATCTTTGTCAATCCTGAGGTAGCTTTTGCTCTTTATTTCTTAATCTGTTTGCATTTGATCTCACATTTTGTGCAGCCTTATGGAAAAAAATTCCAGCCTCTGATACTTTAGTCCAAGAGTATTTCTTGCCTGGAAAAAGAGGCATCAGTCCCAGGTGTGTGGGGCTCTTCACCCTTTCAGAAATAAGACAGGTATATTTACAGAGCACCTCCCCACCCTGGACTGGGTGCGAGGGTCACTCTCTACTCCCTGTGTTTTGACCTCCCATAAAGATTCCATTTTCAGGTCCGTGCAGAGAATTTGGACATGACGTGGTGAATAAAGGCGGTTCATCTTATAGTCCTGCCTTTAGGATAAAGAATACAAAGCCTCCCACGACTATATTCGCTAACTCTCAGCCCAGGCCAGATCTTCCACTAGCCAGCGAATGGGGCCTCATCTGTGCCCAGACTAGGTACAGCTCGGTGCCCTCCTGTGATACTTCCAGCTCTCCAGCCCAGACCTCATGGAGCAGTTTCCAGGACAAAGCAAGGTTATGTCTCCATAACACCAAACATTCCCAGGTGTGGCAGACAAGCCACTAATTTAGAAGAGAGGAGGAGAGAGGAGGAGAAAATCAGAAAAGCCACTTTCTTGGTGAGGAGACATCAGCTTCCTCGCCGTGGAGACCTGGTCCAAGTTCAGAGGAGAAAGACCCCTGGGTGTTCATGAAAACCCTTTAAACACAGTGAGACCAAATGTTAGCAGATGGGGAATAAATGGGAGAAATTCCCCCATGAAGTATGCCTGGAACAGGCCTTGTATCAGCCTCCTCTTGCCTCGGGACTTGAAGGGCCAGGCTCCCTGTCATTTCCTCATTCAAATGTAGTCCAGGAAGCCCTTGCACCGATAGCACTGATCAGCTCCAGACAAATCCCCCTGCACCTACACGGACACATAGACTTGCACAAAACCCCTCCCTTACTAAAGAAAACCTAATAACTTATTTCTTCTCACCCCCATTCTTGTCCACCGCCTTTATCAAAAGCCGGGAAAACTGCTCTTCAGACACTTACTGAGCCAGCTATATTTTGAAGGACAAAAAAATGTACTTATTTGAGAGCATTGTGTCTGCAAGGTGGGCTCACATTGTCTTCGGTGTTCAGTTAAGGACTGGAGTTCAAGGAGACTGCTTATTTTATAAGAGTTTTCAATTTTGAATTTTCTTTTTGCCCAACTTTATGGATTTGTTTGGTTTTTAACTCATCACATGAATATGACTATAGACTTTTTTTTTTTTTCCTAGAGAACCATTGTCAGATTCACAATTGCCTTTAAAAAAATTTCTGGACTGGGCACGGTGGCTCACGCCTGTAATCCCAGCACTTTGGGAGACCAAAGCAGGTGGATTATCTGAGGTCAGGATTTCGAGACCAGCCTGGCCAATATGGTCAAACCCCATCTCTACTAAAAATACAGAAATTGGCCAGGCATGGGTGGCACGAACCTGTAATCTTAGCTACTTGGGAGGCTGAGGCAGGAGGTTCGCCTGAACCTGGAAAGTGGAGGTTGCAGTGAGCCCGGATTGCACCACTGCACTTCAGCCTAGGCGACAGAGCAAGACTTCGTCTCAAAAAAAATTAAAAAAAAAAAAAAAGTTGAGCTATTGCATACATGAGGCAAAATGCACACAGCTTAAGCACTAACTCAATGACTCTGTGTATGCATATACATCCTCATATGTTCCAGACCAAGACGTGGAAAATTTCCTGCTCTCCCAGACATCTCCCTTGTGCCAGCCCCTCACCAGGCAATGACTCCCCAGAAACAGAGCCTCTTCCCAACCCTGTACCCTAGATGGTTGTTGCCTGTCCTTGAACCTCAGATGAAGGGAGGCTATTTCTGCCCATCTTTCTTTCTGTGGTGTCTGTCCATTGGGGTGTGCATAGCTGTAATTTGCTCTTTTTCACACTGTGAAGGTATAGGTTGTTTTTACGGAATGCTTCAGTTCCCTTCCAAGTTTAGTGTAAACCAAGAATAATCAAACCACCGCATCTGGATCAGAGATAAATGATCTCCCAAATTGGCTAGTTTTATAAGGCAGTTCAGCTGAGATTGAAACAGTTATTGGCTGCTTCTCAAACCAGCTACACTGCATAAGGAGGAGCCCGAGGGAAACTGCAGGCGGCAGGTCCACTGGCAAGCCTCAGGGGGCCAAGCTGTTAAAGAGAGCACAGAGTTCCTGCAATGTACATTCAACTTTGTGGCAGCTATTAATGGCAAAAGTTAGTATAACCCATTTCCTGTGCACCCTTTTCATCCCTTTTTCTTCTAAATGAGAGGAAAGTAGAATAGGGTCCATCAGGAAAGATTCACACCCAGGCCATGACAAACTCATGGATGATCCTGTCAATCAAATTCCTTTCTGCTGGGAGAAGTACAAAGGAGCTTGTTAGCAAAGTGCCTTTCCCAACCCTATCCTGAGGAAGTGGGAATCAGGAGACCCAACAATCTGCACTATTACAAGGTCCCAGGAATCCTTTCATATTAAAGTTTGACACCTGCTGTTTTCAGAGAAAGGGACAGCTTGGCATGTATTTTTGGTGAATCCTGGAGGGCAAGTCTAAAAAGGAAAAATATACCACCCAGTTCCTATTTGTCAATGTTTTAAATTGACTTGTTTTGGGTGTTTGTAAGAAAAAGGAGTATGCAAACACAGCCTGTAGCTATGTCTATGTATATTTCCTTTTTCATATGAGTACTATGTTTCTTAAAGACTCCTGTAAGAAATAATTCAGACCCACATAAATAATAAAGAGATTAAAAATTTTAATCCACAGAGGACAAATATTAAGTATTTGCAATTTGAGCAAGTTGTTCATTCTGTCAGGATCATTCAGAAAACACATACATGCCACTAATTTAATTTTGCCCTTGTAAGCTCGGGCAGGTAAGGTACTGAGTGTGGCAGAGGAGCGTGGGGAGAGCCCTGAAGGCTTATTTTTGTTAACATACAAATATTAGACATGGGAATCCCATGTTTTTAATCAAGGTAATAGATCCATAAAATGTTTTAGCATTTTTAAATTTCAAAACTTCATCCTGAATAGACCATGATATATAGTACATCTTAAGTGAATAAATGAAGCTACAGTATGAATTTTGTAATCCCATTTTTGTAAAGTTAAGCAAAATCATCTCTCTCTCTCTCTCTCTCTCTCTCACACACACACACACACACACACACACACACACACTGATTACTTTGGGATATGGGATTATAGGATTTGGGTTGGGGATCTTTGAATGAAGAGGGACTTTCACTTTTTGTTTTATACTCTTCTATACCTTTAAAATTATTTTTCTTCCATTAGTATGCCCTATTTTCTTAATTTAAAAAATTAAGAAATATTAAAATAATCTGCTCATGTGTAAGCAGTTAAGACAAGTTGACTTAAATAAAATAAATTGACATGGTTTGACTTTGGCAGGGTTGAACTCGAGGCCAGGGTGGGCCTCCAGGCTGGCCTTCCAGGGAGCTGCTCCTCCCTGCCTTGGCTGGCGGCTCTGTGCCCCGAGGTTCATTCGGAGGAGCCCTGAGATGGCAGGGGGAGGGCAGTCCAATTAGGTGGTCTGCTGTGGTTGACTGGAGCAGGAAGCTGGACTTCTGATTCTGATTTGGCCACAGATCTAAAGTGTAGTCCATTCCTCCCCTGTGCCTCAGTTTCCTCAATGGTAAAAGATGATGACAGTCTTTCCACAGAGGGGTATTTCATGGCAGTCATGCGTTTTGTACAAAACCTTCAGAGGAAAGAGATACCACAGTCAGTCAGTTCTTTGTACTTTAGACAGCCCTGTGCTATTCTGATGGGGATAATCACAGCCAGCCCCTCTTGCCCAAGGCCCCAGATTGACTGCGGAATCCACTTCAAGCCCAGCTCAGCTGTCCAGTGCAAACACCGGAGTGGTAAACACACGACCCATCACCAAGTCGCCATCCCCAGAGAGACCTGAGGCCTGTGGGATGGTCCCACGTTATACAGTGCTGTGTCCATCTCCTCATATCAGTTCATCGCGCTGGTTTCCAGCCGCAGAACTGGAGAATGATTGGGTCCAGTTGCTCTTCCTGGGATCGCTGTGGCGGTGCGCCCCCTGGTGGCAGCGGTAAATTTCCTTCTAGGGGATTTCTGTGTGCTGGAGAGGTGTTCCCTACTTGCCCTTGACTGGTTCAGCTTAATCTGTGACTTCACAGCCTCCTTTCTTTCCACATTTCCACTCAAGTGATATGTGACATTAAGATGACTGGTGCGTCGCATGCAGCACTTCCTGACTCCCGAGTTTGTTTCACTGGCAAGAATTCCTCTAATTAAAGAGTTCCTTTAGGTACTTAAGTATTTCACTTTTTAAAAATTAAGTCCCTTTCTTTGAAAGTTTATGCCAGGAATAGACAGGACTCGTGTGCAGCATTTTATTTCCAGTCATTTAAGTTTTTGGTACTCCAAATGTTGTCCCTGGACCAGCAGACACTAGGAGTTAGTGGCATGACCTGGGAGTTGGTTAGAAAGGTAGACTCCTAAGACCACTGCATTCGAACTTTCATTTTAACAAAATCCACAGATCGAAAAGCATAGATTTGGTTGATACTTCGTCAAAGATTAGATGGCTAGAAATTCATAACTACCCGTGTTTATAGCTAACTCTATGTTACAGCGCTCAGAATTACACAGAACCTTTTCATTTTTTCAACTTTCCATGTTTCATTTGCTTTTAAACACCTCTTAAATATGGAAAACCAGCAGAACCAAATTCCCAACATTTAAGCATTTAAAGTAATCGATAAGCAATAGCTTCTAATGTCTCCAAGGAATAAGAATTCCAGCTACAGCATCAAACATTTAGCTGTGAATAGCAAGACACTCTAATCCATATAATATTGAAAAGAAAAATTTCGAAGTTAAATACCACATCATTGTAAGCTATGTTAGTTCAACAACAACACCAGTGCATGATGCATTTTAAACACACAGCAGGGTATAACTTAAACTCTGGAAAAGTATCATGAGAATGTGAGAATACTTGGTAAAGTCGTTTTCATTTTTTCAAAGTGTTTCTATC
This sequence comes from Saimiri boliviensis, assembly GCF_048565385.1. Lineage (NCBI taxonomy): Eukaryota > Metazoa > Chordata > Mammalia > Primates > Cebidae > Saimiri > Saimiri boliviensis. The sequence goes on from NC_133457.1 coordinate 78,174,141, forward strand.
CATAGTCTGCATTAGTCATGTTCTCATTAAAATACCATATCCAAAAATATCAAGTTTTATAGTAAAATGACAAAAATTATTAAAGGAATAAAAATTAGTCCTTTGAGATGCTAAAAATTGGGTACAACAATTTTTTTTTAAGACAGAGTCTCACTCTGTTGCCCAGGCTGGAGTGCAGTGGCACAGTCTCAGCTCACTGCGACCTCTGCCTCCTGGGTTCAAGCCATTCTCCTGCCTCAGTCTCCCAAGTAGCTGAGACTACAGGCACACACTACCACATCTGGCTAATTTTTGTATTTTTAGTAGAGATGGAATTTTACTATGTTGATCAGGCTGGTCTGGAACTCCTGACCTCAAGTGATCCTCCCACCTTGGGTACAACAATTTCTGTTTAACTTTTTATTTTAAGCTGATTTTAGTCTTACAGAAGTTATAAAAATAGTACAGAGAATCTCAAGAGGCCCTTTATGGATCTCATCCTAATATTATCACTTTGGGTATGTACAGTAAGATAATGAAAGCTACAAAATTAGCATAGTAACAATACGGCTAACTAAACCAGAGACCTTATTCAAGTTCCATAATTTTTTTCTCCAGTCTTTTCTTACTTTCATGACTTTGACAACTTTGAGTATGGATGATTTATTTCACAAAATGTCCCTCAATTATATGTGTCTACTGTGTTTATCTGAATGAGATTATGCATCATGGCAATGGAATTAGGCCGTGTCCTTCTCAGTGCCTCATACCATGGAATTTCTGATGTCAATATGTCTTATTACTGGTGCTAACCTAGATAACATGAAGTTAACATTTTGGGAAAGGTACTTTGAAGCTATGCAAGTTTTGTTTGTCTTCAAAATATTACCCATTAATTTTAACATCCATTGATAAATCTTGTCTGCAACAATGATTACTGTGTCATTTCCGACATGTAAAAAGTTACTTGCCATTTTTCTGTAGCATTGAGTGACAGCTAGAAAAGAAAGCAGTACTCAAACAGCGAACAATGAGGAAGAGGGAAAGAAAAACTGAAGGGCCCCTCTACAGGTTGTATTTCCTTTTTTTGTTCTTTGTAGAGATAGAATATTGCTAGGCTGGTCTTGAACTCCTGACCTCAAGCAATAGTCCTGCCTCAGCCTCCCAATGTGCTGGGATTATAGGCATGAGCCACTATGCCTGGCCCAGGTTATATTAATAGCAACAACAGCAAACCCTAATTAGTAAGAAGAGTATGATTTTCAGACTTGTCATGGTATTTTACTGGAGATGTTCAGTTGTCAACAACAAAAAAATTTTATGCATGTGAAGAAACATGAAAGTATGAACAATAATAACAACAGCAACAACAACCAGAAATCAATATGCACTGTCACTGAGGAAGCCCAGATATTGGACACACTAGACAAATACTTTACTTTTATTTATTTATTATTTTTATTTCAGTATGTTTTTGGGGAAGAGGTAGTGTTTGGTTACATGAATGTGTTTTTAAGTGGTGTGTTCTGAGATTTTGGTGTGCCCATCACCTGAGCAGGGTACACAATGTATAGTCTAGACAAAGATTTTAAATCAACTATTTTAAAAGTCATGTCTTTAAAAAGTCTTGCAAAATAGAAACTTTCAATAAAGAGATAGAAACTGCTTTAAAAATATGACAAACAAATTTCTGAAGTTGATGAGTGGAATAACTGAAACAAAAAATTCACTGGAGGTTTGTAGCAGCAGCAGATCTGAGAAGGCAGAAGAAAGCATCAACAAATTTAAAAACAGATTGGCTGAGACTGTGTAGTCTGAAAAAGAAAAGAGGATGAATAAAAATGAATAGAGGTTCATATCTGTGAGACACCATCAAATCTACCAACATATGCATCTTAAGAGTCCCAAATGGAGAACAGAGAAATAACTGGGAATAATATTTAAAGAACTATCAGACAAGATCAGGTGTGTTCAGGGTGGTATGTCCTTCAAAAAAATCAATGAATGCAGGAGCTGGTTTTAAAAAATATATCAGTGAAATAGATAGACTGCTAGCCAGACTAATAAAGAAGAAAAGACAGAAAAATCAAATAGAAGCAATAAAAAATGATAAAGGGGATATCACCACTGATCCCACAGAAATACAAACTACCATCAGAGAATACTATAAACAGCTCTATGCAAATAAACCAGAAATTCCAGAAGAAATGGATAAATTCCAGGACATTTACTTCCTCCCAAGACTAAACCAGGAAGTCAAATCCCTGAATAGACCAATAACAAGGTCTGAAATTGAGGCAGCAATTAATAGCCTACCAAAAAAAAGTCTGGGGCCAGACGGATTCACAGCCAAATTCTACCAGAGGTACAAAGAGGAGTTAGTATCATTCCTTCTGAAACTATTCCAAACAATAGAAAAAGAGGAAATTCTCCCTAATACATTTTATGAGGCTAACATCACTCTGATACCAAAACCCAGCAGAGGTACAACTAAAAAAGAAAATTTCAGGCCAATATCCATGAGGAACATCAATGCAAAATATTCAATAAAATACTGGCAAACTGAATCCAACATCACATCCAAAAGCTTGTGCATCACAATCAAGTTGGCCTAATCCCTGGCATGCAAGGCTGGTTTAACATACTCAAATCAGTAAACATAATTCATCACATCAACAGAACCAAAGACAAAAACCACATGATGATCTCAATAAATACAGAGAATGCCTTCAACAAAATTCAACAGCCCTTTATGCTAAAAACTCTCAATAAACTAGGTACTGATGGTACATATCTCAAAGTAATAAGAGCTATTTATGACAAATCCACACCCAATATCATAATGAATGGGCAAAAACTAGAAGCATTCCCAGCACATTGGAAGTCGCACATGAACGAAATGTGTGTGATTTGTAAAAGCTGCCTTTCTTCTCATGAGGGAAATCAAGCACGTGGGAAGCATTGGATCCCTGATGGGAGCATGGAAAACACCAAAGCCAGAGATATCACAGGTAAGAGGCCAATCTCCCTCCAGCAAGCATTTTACCAATATTTTCCTCCTAACTCATAAGCTCCCCATTCTCTCCTTTTCCATCATGGTAGTCCACTCTTTCTTTTTTAAGAGATCTGGGCTCTGGTCTCAATTCTTCTAAGAATAGAAAGGACAGCTTCACAATGCCACCTCTCCCCCAGGCCTCAGGTTCCTATAAATTAAAGATTTGGACAAAATGATCACTTTGAAGTTCTATCATTTATAAGTGTTGAGGTTTTAATGGTGCTTTTGAGGGAAAATGGTGAAATGTTCTATCAACTGTATTGATTTTGCTTTAAGGCGTAATGGTATACTTTTAATACTTTCTGTTTATGACAATGAAAATTCTTAAGTGTGTCGCTATCTAGTTCAAAGCAAAAATGAAAAGGTCCTGAAATCTGGCATTTAACTCCGATATATTGATTTGTTATTTTTAAGGCCATAAGACTTATGAGACCAAATAAATGGTGTATTCTTCTATTAAATATATATATATATATATATATATATATATATATATATATATATATATTTTCAAGCTAGTTATGTAGCATATTGTTAGCCCCGTAACAGAACGGTAAAAGAGATTTTCTTAAAGAAAGCCTAAAACAATGGCAGAAATTAGTGGGGCAGGAGAGATATAAATAAGCACAGAGAATTTTTAAGGCAGTGAAATTGCTCTGTATGGTACTATATATCCATTATGGTGGATATATTTGTTCAAACCCATAGAATGTAAAACACCAAGAGTGAACCCTAAGGTAACCTTTGGACTTTAGGTGATAACAGTGTGTCAATGTATATCCATCAATTGTAATGAATGTACCACTCTGGTCAAGTGGTAATGTGGGAGACCATGCATGTGTTGGGGAAGGGGGTATATGGAAAACCTCTGTACCTTCCATTCAATTTTGCTGTGAACCTAAGACTGCTCTTGAAAATAAAATCAATTTATTAAAAAAAAAAAAAAGAAAGAAAAGAAAAGAAAACCAGCACAAGACAAGGATGCCCTCTCTCACCACTCCTATTCAACATAGTATTGGAAGTTCTGGTGAGGGCAATCAGGCAAGAAAAAGAAATGAAAGATATTCAATTTTAAAAATAGGAAGTCAAATTGTCTCTGTTTGCAGACTACTTGATTGTATATCTGGAAGACCCCCATCGTCTCAGTCCAAAATCTTCTTAAGTTGATAAGCAACTTCAGCAAAGTCTCAGAATACAAAATCAATGTGAAAAAAATCACAAGCATCCCTATACACCAATAACAGACAAACAGAGAGCCAAACCATAAGTGAGCTCCCATTCGCAATTGCTACAAACAGAATAAAATACCTAGGAATACAACTTACAAGGGATGTGAAGGACCTCTTCAAGGAGAACTACAAACCACTGCTCAAGGAAGTAAGAGAGAGTACACAAACAAGTGGAAAAACATTCCATGCTCATGGTTAGGAAGAATCAATGTAGTGAAAATGGCCATACTGCCAAAGTAATTTATAGATTAAATGCTAACCCCATCAAGCTAACATTGACTTTCTTCACAGAATTGAAAAAAAAAAAAAAAAAAAAGAACACCTTAAACTTCATATGGAACCAAAAGAAAAAAAAAAAAAAAACAGCCTGCATAGCCAAGACAATCCTAAGCAAAAAATAATAATAATTTTTAAAAACTCAAACAATAAAAAAACACTAAGTTTAAGGCATCATGCTACCTGACTTCAAACTATACTACTACAAGGCTACAGTAATCAAAACAGCAGGGTACTGGTACCAAAACAGAGATCTAGCACAATGGAACAGAACAGAGGCCTCAGAAGTAATGTCACACATCTACAACCACCTGATCTTTGACAAACCTGACAAAAACAAGCAATGGGGAATGGATTCCCTATAAATACATGGTGTTGGGAAAACTGGCTAGCCATATGCAGAAAGCTGAAACTGGATCCCTTCCTTACCCCTTGCACAAAAATTAACTCCAGATGGATTAAAGATTTAAACATAAGACCTAATACCATAAAAACCCTAGAAGAAAACCTAGGCCACACCATTCAGGACATAGGCATGGGCAACGTCTTCATGACTAAAACACCAAAAGCAATGGCAACAAAAGCCAAAATAGACAAATGGGGTGTAATTAAACTAAAGAACTTCTACACAGCAAAAGAAACTATTATTAGATGATCAGGCAACTTACAGAATGGAAGAAAATTTTTTAAATCTATCCATCTGACAAATGGCTAATATCAAGAATCTACAAAGAACTGAAACAAATCTACAAGAAAACAAACAAACAATCCCATAAAAAGTGAGCAAAGCATATGAACAGACAATTCTCAAAAGGATACACTTATGCAGCCAACAAACATATGAAAAAAGCTTATCATCCCTGGTTATTAGAGAAATGCAAATCGAAACCACATTGAAATACTGCCTCATGCCAGTTAGAATGGCAATCATTAAAAAATCAGGAGACAACAGATGCTGGAGAGGATGTGGAGAAAGATGAATGCTTTTACTCTGTTGGTGAGAGTGTAAATTAGTTAAACTGTTGTGGAAGACAGTGTGGTGATTCCTCGAGCATCTAGAACTAGAAATACCATTTGACCCAATAATCCCATTACTTGGTATATACTCAAAGGATTATAAATCATTTTTTATAAAGACATGTGCACATGTATGTTTATTGCAGCACTATTCACAATAGCAAAGACTTGGAACCAGCCCAAATGCCCAATAATGATAGACTGAATAAAGAAAATGTGGCACATATACACCATGGAATACTATGCAGCCATAAAAAAGGATGAATTCGTATCCTTGGCAGGGACACAGATGAAGCTGGAAACCATCAATCTCAGCAAATTGACACAAGAACAAAAAACCAAACATCGCATGTTCTCACTCATAAGTGGGAGTTGAACAACGAGGACACATGGACACAGAGAAGGGAACATCACACACTGGCGCCTGTTGCGGGGTGGGGGGCTAAGGGAGGGATAGCAGGCGTTGGGGGTCTATGAAGGGATAGCATTAGGAGAAATACCTAATGTAGATGGTGGGGTGGTGGATGCAGCAAACCACCATGGCACGTGTATACCTATGTAACAAACCTGCACGTTCTGCACATGTACCCCAGAACATATATACACACACACATTGCATTCCCAGAATTCACATGACTACCACCTATAGATTTGGCCATATTATCTTAGTTTAAATCTTAGACAAAGGAGTCAGACACATCTTTGTTAATAATATTTACAAATTATCAATATGTGAACACACTATCCATTAGAAACATGCTATCATTTTCTTTTTAAATGTTTTATCATTGAATCAAATAAACAAAAAGTAAAACAATGAGATGTAATTTTTTACCAAGCTGATAAGACTAAAAGGAAAAAAAGATTATTCTATATGGTGGCAAGAGTATAGTGAGAAAATTGGTATGAGTGTGAAGTAGTACAATCTTTCAGGAAAGCAGTTCACTAAAGTATATTTAGAAGCTAAAAATACCTGCAATCTTTGACTCAGTCATTTATAAACCCTAAGGAAATATTTAGAAAAAAATCACACAGGCTTATATTTTTTTAAATGCTCACTACTATAGTATTATTTACTGCAGAGATAGAAAACAATCTAAATTCCTAAAAGTAAGAGAGTGATGACATAAATTCAGGAATATCTGCAAGGAAATGAATGTTTGTGTTCCCCCCAAGTTATTATGCTGAAATCCTAATTCCCTACTGGTAGTATTAAGAGGTGGGGCCTTTGGGAGGTAAGAAAATCTGGAGGATGAAGCCCTCATGAATGAGATTAGAACCCTTGTAAAAGAGACCCAAGAGAGCTCTCACCTCCTCTTTCTGCTATGTGAGGATAGGAAAAGAAAACAGCATTCTGCAACCTAGACAAGGTCCTCACCAGAACCTGATCATGCACGTCACCTTGATCTTGGATGTTTGACCTGCCTTCATAGAAAGCAGCAAAGCCTTTCCCAACCAATTATTGCTGCTATGAAACCAAACCCACATTCTGCTATGTATGCTATGTATAGAGGTAAATTTCAGGCATTTTGTTCCCACAGAACCAAAAAAAAAAAAAAAAGCAGTGCTTTGAGAGAAAAGACATAAATACCTATTTTTTTTTATAAAAAAAATCAAATAACCTGATCTTCCACTTTAGTAAGCTACAAAAAAGAAGAGCAAAGTATACCAAAAGCTAGCAAAGTGGAGAAAGAATAAAGATTGGAGTAAAAATAGTGAAATAGAGAATAAGGGGGAAAAAATCGATGAGACCAAAAGTTGAGTCTTTGAAAACATCAACAAAATTAACAAGTCTTTAGCGAGACTGACCCAGAAAATAAGACAGAAGACTCAAATTAGGAATTCTAGTAATTATAAAAATAAGGATTATAAGATAATATTATAAAAAGTTACACAAAAAATTGTATAACATAGATGAAATGGAAAATTCATGAAAGGCACAAATTACCAAAACTGACTTAAGAAGAAAAATCATATCTTAATCTACTTATAACAAGAGATTAACTTAGTAACCAAAAATCTTCTCATGAATATCCAAGAACTGTGGAACATCTAAAAAAAAAAAAAAAAAAAACCATAACAATCTTGAAATGACGATATCAGAACAAGAGGAATATAAAAATACTTGAGGAGAAAATAATGACTGGAAATTTCCCCAAAATTATGTCGGACACCAAACCACAGATCCAGCAATATCAAAGAACACTACCCAGGTTAAGTGCCAAAAGAAACTACACCTAGAATATATACAGAAACAAATATTGAAACAACAACAACAACAAAAAAAAAAACCAGCAATGGCACGTGGGGAGATACCTATACAGGAGCAAAGATAAGAATTGCATCAAACTTCTCCTCAGAAACCATGCAAGCAAGAAGAGAATGGAGGGAAATATTAAAAGTGTTCATAAAAAAAATCAAACTAGACTTCTGCACCCTATGGAATTATCTTTTAAATTTGAAAGAGAAGTAAAGACTCTCTCAGGCAATCAAAAACTGAAGGAATTTGTTGCAAGTAGACCTGCCTTGCTAGAAATGTTGAAATCCTGTAAAAAAGAAGGAAAATGATATAGATCAGACACTTGGATTTACATAAAGAAAGGAAAAGCAACGAAGAAGAATTAGTTAAGGTGCAAATGAAAATTTTAATTTTCTTATTCTTAGTTGATATAATAGAAAATAATTTGTTCAAAATAATAACAGCAACCATCTCTACATTTTATATACATATGCTTGTATACACTTTCATATATATGCTTTAACATACATATACACACACAAGCATATATATATATATATATAAAAGCATATATATATGTGTACACACACACACACACACACACCATGGAATACTACCTAGTCATAAAAAGAAACAAAATAATGGCATAAACTTTTTTTGGAGAAGGAAAAGACCCAGAATAATCAAAATAATATTAAAGAACAACAAAGTAAGGGACTGACCATTCTGACTTTAAAACAATATAAGTCTTGGCAAAGAGCTGGCAAAAGAATAAACAAGTAGCTCAATGGAATGGAATAGAGGGCCCTGAACAGGCCTACATAAATATAGTCAATTGATCTGACAAAGAAGCAAGAGCAATTCCATAGAGAAAGGATAGTCTTTTCAACAAATAGTGCTAGAATAACTGGACATCTACTTTGAGATAAATAAATCTAGACAGACCTTGCACAAAGATTAACTTACACCTTTCACAAAAATATATATTATATATATATTTTTCTGAAAACAAAGATCTTTATTCAGTTACATTTTTAAGCATCAGTGTTTATTATATGGTAGAATTCATTAAGCACCCTATCACAAGTGGTTTCAACACGTGTGGTTAATATTTAAGATGTAACTTTTTTTATTGAGTAGGAGGAATATAAGGCCTTATTATTACAAATCTCCCTGCCATGAAATTTGTTGGTCACCCATTAATGAGACCCCGGTGAACACAGCCATTCCTCTCTGTCATATTAAGACAAGAAGG